>NC_066888.1:16442615-16812615 GCF_022985175.1 Labeo rohita | reverse complement strand
TGACCAATTTATCTAGCAGATAATTAGAAAAAACAGCTCCATCATTACACCCTTGGTGTTAATTGAAACTGATAGAGCCAGATAATAACTTGGTTACCATAGTGATGATGAGTTTAACTGAATAAAAGCCCAGGTGCCTGGCACCTGCAGTCAAGTACACTTACCAATTTAAAAACAAACCACTATGCTCCCACTCTTATCACTCTTGACCCAAAACACCTTAATGGCCTTGGGAATTATATCACTATTGATGTTTCCATCGTCCTGGTTTACTAGTACTATCAATTGACCTAAACTTCTGCAATGATGGTCATTTAACAAGTTAAGCTTTTAAAACCAAATCCCTCAGTTCGTTAAAGTCAACAGGTTACCTGTGGCAACTCATAGCTCTCAAAAGCAGTGCCGCCCATGCGTCTTCAGCCTCCTGAAGCTTAGAGCAAATCACTCCTTGTTCCACTTCTCCACTGCTCTTGATGACCAGCTCTGCCTTCCCGGCCGCCATGTTGAGCTTTACCTCGCCCTCTCCCTTCATAAGCAGGATATCCTGGATGAGAGGAAACAAAAACAAGCTACAGCTACTGTACAGATACAGACCAGCCTTTCTAAAAATATTACTTCCCCTTAAACAGTATTGGGGAAACGTCAGTTGAGTGTTACATGTAAACCATATTTCATGAATGACAAGACAAAAATGGCCAAAAATAAAGAGTACGGAGAGGTAGAAAAATACAGCTTATTTTACATTAAATATTTATGACTTTGTACAACAATGATGTGGATTTTTCCAGTTGCTGTTTCCTACAATTTTCCTGCATGTACCTGTGCTCGCTCAAGTTTCTCTTCCACCTCCTTTTTATTCCCCTCCGTGTTCTCCAGTTTATCTAACTTTCTCTCAACATCCTTCAGCCAGGTTTCCACCGCCTTTAGTGCTTCCTCAAATGCCTGGTACTCCTGCAGACTGCGGAGTCGACTCCTGGCCTCCTGAAGCAAAGCCTCGTGGTTTGAAAGCAACTCTTCTGCCACACCATTCTCTGATCTAGATCCTCCCTCTGTTATGGTGAGAGAGGACTGACACAGACGTTCAAGAGATGCCCTGTGAAAGAAAAGATAAAGCCAGCTCAGATTTATTCATGATGGATGGCTACAAAAAAAGCAATTTCTTATATCTGGAACATTCTCGCAAACATACTGCCTCATAAACATGCACACAGACTGTCCATATGTACCTCCTCATCTGCAGCTCTCTGTGGATTTCCTCCATTTTTCTTAGCTCTTCTGAGCAGTCGGGGGCTGCAGACTGACTCTCACCCCACAGAGGAGCATCTGTCTTCAGTCTTACCTCCAGCTGTTGCAGCCAGTCGCTCAGCTCCACTACACGTGTTTCATACCTTAATAAGATGAAATACACTGGATATAACTTAAAACAGTATAAAATCTGACACATCTGGTTTAATTTCAATTCATAGTGCAGTACATGGATGGTTAAATGGGTCATTATACCACATTATAGGCTATGGTATTGTGAAAACGCCAACCCAGTTGCAAACTGTAAATATCATAATGTCATATAATAGGATCATTCCTACTGTGTAGTACATTTTCATGTTCCCATCATAAGTCTATGCATTTACTCTAAAAAAAAAAAGTGGTTCTCAACAAGGGGGGACCAATAAGTCTTAAACTTGCAAAAATAAATAAATAAATAAATAAAGAGGATAAGGAGTGGTACAAAACTAGCTTGTAAGTTTACATTTAAAAACAGAAAATACAAAACAGAAAATATCATTACTTCAAAACTCACTGTTCTAGATCACAAAATGTGTGGATTTTTAGTGGGACCAGACATTATTTAGCAAGCTTGTAACCACATGCTTTAAAAAAGCATTTTTGGCAAATCCAGGTAATTTATCATAGAAATATTAGTTTTTTTACAGTTATGACTGTTATAGCACCAGCTGTGATCCGATCCCCTAAAACTTTGCGTGCTTGTTTAGAATTACCTGCCGCATGTGCTCAGGTTTTGTGAAGTTCTGAGTTTTCCTTTAGGCTTTATACAATTTGGGGTAAATTTGGATAGGCCCCTTTTCTAAACAACCCCGTTACAGCTTCACAAAGGGTAAATTTCAACATTTTTTGATAATTATTGTCCTTGAGAGTCCAGACAATTGTATTGTAGTGGCTTTTTCCAGATTGAGCGAAAAACCTAGGACTAGTTCACAAAAGTAGGGTTTTACATCTTCTCAATAATTTAAGAAACAATTTGATTAACAGCAGTGGCTTTAGAGGTTGTCCAGAATGAGGAGTTCTATCATATGATACGAATATTGTGTGTATGTGCGGAAAATGCACGCAACGCACAACAGGTTACGCTCCTGAAAAATGAAATATTGCCCCCCAGTGGTTTATTTCTTTCAAATTACTCTCAGACCTTTGGGGCTGTGACTCGAACAGGCCCACCAAGTTTCATTCCAATTGGCCTCCGTTAACCTTGTCTAACAGGTGCTCAAAATACATCAAAATCTCATTCCATGCAGGAGTTTTTTTTACTGAAAGTGGCCGTGCCCCTTTGCAACAGTGAGTTAAAAGTTAAACTTTTGTTTTTGATAATTATTGATACTCAGTATCGTACGGATCGCAATCAAATCTGAGGCATGCGTTTTGTCTGCTGTTAGCCAAGGATTCCAACGACGTAAGACACTTGAGCCTGCTACTGACTGTTTAGGGGTTATGAGTGATTTCGTACTTTTGTTCGCTGTAGCGCCCCCGTCAGGTCGATTGGGGTGAGCCTTGGTCCAAGTTTCAAGTCTGCACGGCTTACGGTTTGGTCTGCACAATCAGTTCTATGTGGAGATCGCTGATTCGTGACCATTCAAACAATTACAATAGGGTTTCAAGCGCTATGCTTTTAAGTTTACATATTTACATTTACAGTTACATATTTTTGAGTTTAATGATTTTTATTACAACAGAAGTAGGTTAATTAGGAGATTCTTTGAATATTGTCTCAGATAAAGGGGGCCTTGAAGCAAAAAAAAAAAAAAAAAACCTAACCCTAAGATATAATGTTAATAAAGTTTTATTTCAAGTGTCTGAGGTTAGATCATAGGCTCAGCAATCACAACTTACCCGTTTAATAGGTTGGCACTTTCTTCCAGGGTGCGTATGCGCTGTCGGCATTCCATAACGAATGAATCCAAGGCATATTGACAAGAGTCCAGTTGCTCCTGTATGCTTCCAGTCCCACATTTGGTGAGGTGCAAGAGGAGTCTCTCTCCATCCTCACAAATCCGGGCCAAGCGCTCCTCACCCTCCATGACTTCCCCTACTGCAGTCTAAAAATGAGGGGATAAATGAATCCCATTACACAGGGGACAGAATGAACCATTGTTATTAATAATGTTAAATGGCTCCTAATCCCAAATTTTAAATCCGGAATAATACCCTATTAGTTGGAGGTCTGCAATGCTCCGTCATTGTTTCACTACTGATTGGTAGTTGGCTTATTGCTTTGTTCTGATGCAATGTTTTATTACATGCATGAGTCATTTGCTGTATGATGCTACCTTGAGCTTTTGTTGCTTGGCTGAAATAGCAACCGCATCTCCTGTTTGCTGAAAGCAGTCTTCAATTCCAGCCCTCAACTCAGACAGCCAACTGTGAAAAGCATGTGCTTTCTCTAGCAGAAGGAAAGACAGAAAGAAAATGACAGTCCATAAGAACAAGTATATGTGAGCTGTTGCTGCACGCGGACAGATGGACTGTGTAGGTGTGTATGGATGGAACAGCTCTCTGTTGTCTTAGTAACCAGCCTCAACCAATTCCACCGGGAGCAGTCGTAATGTCAGTGGGAGAGGCAGCATCTGAGACACAGGTGTGTGGCAGGCATGTGTTTAGGAAGTGCCGTGCGGAATTATTTTAATCAAACATAAATAAATAAAATATAGATTATAAACTATTCATGAGCCAATTTTATGGTACATGGCTTTAAAATCCCATCTATAGTCTTAGTTATAACAGACACGCATACTATTGTTTAAAAGTTTGGGGTCAGTAATATATTTTTTTCAAATTAATTAATTAAAAAATTAACTTTTATTCATCAGTGACACACTAAATTGATCGGAACTGACAGTAAATACTGTAAATGTTGTTCTTTTTAATTGTCAGTTGTTACCATGGACCACAAAACCAGTCATAAGTATTATGGGTATATTTGTAGCAATAGCCAACAATACATAGTTTGGTTTAAAATTATTGATTTTTCTTTTATGCCAAAAATCATTAGGATATTAAGTAAAGATCATGTTCTATGAAGACATTCCGTAAAGTTCCTACGTTAAATATATCAAAACTTAATTTTTAATTAGTTATATGCATTGCTAAGATCTTCATTTGGACAATATATTTTCATTTTTTTGCACCCTCAGACCACAGATTTTCGAATAGTTGTATCTCGGGCAAATATTGTCTAACAAACCATACATCAAAGAAAAGCATATTTATTCTGCTTTCAGATGATGTATAAATCTCAATTAAAAAAAAGACCCTTACACCTGGTTTTGTGGTCCATTTTTGTGCTTAATATTTTCCACATTAATAACAACAGAGCATTTGCTAAGCAACAAATCAGCATATTACAAAGACATGCATCAATGTGACATCAGTGTTTCAACCTTAATTTTATGAAGCTATGAGAATACCTTCTGTGCATGTCGAAGACTCACACGGAATAGAAATTGTTGAATAAAGTTGTTATTTTTGTTTTCTTTGCGCACAAAAAGTATTCTCATAGCTTCATAACATTACGGTTGAACCACTGATGTCTCATTGACTATTTTAACAATGTCCTTACTACCATTCTGGGCCTTGAATGTATCAGTTGTGTTGCTGTCTATGCAGGTTCAGAAAGCTCTCGGATTTCATCAGAAATATCTTAATTTGTTTTCCAAAGATGAACGAAGGTCTTATTACAGGTTTAGAACGACATGAGGGTAAGTAATTAATAACAGAATATTCAATTTTGGGTGAACTATCTTTTTAAATTGTAATTATATTCAACAACATTAAAACTTTTTTTTAATCAAACCTTTAAATGGTAGTGTACATTTTATCATTAATAAAAAAAATAAAATCTATTACTATTCATTCATTTATTTTTATTTACTGTCACACTCACCATTAAAGCGCTGCAGTAGAGCGTCCTGAAGAGCCCCCAGGATCTGGCTGCGGCGTTGTGTCATTTCCTCATTCCTCTTGACCAGGTGTGAGACAGCATCACCCAGCAGGGTCAGGTGCTGAGTCGGGTACGTTCTACACAGTGCTCTGAGAGACTCACTTGCTACATCCAGACTCACCTCTAACTGTTTCTGTGACCTCTCAACCTCCTAACAGAACAGGGAGAAAAATACATAGTGGATTTTTTTTAGTTAAATGATAAAGGAGACCTATTATGCCCCTTTTTACATAAGATAATATAAGTCTCAGGTGTCCCCAGAATGTGTCTGTGAAGTTTCAGCTCAAAATACCACATAGATAGTTTATTATATCATATTTAAAAACACACTGTTTTCATATGTCCCCTTTAAATGGTAATAAGGACCTTTGAAGACTCCTACTTGAAATGAACTAGTGAGTTGGATAAACCACTGGCGATTTAATCATAATATTTAGCTTGTATTGCATGTACACTTGCTTAGCCTACGTGACCAAATTCTGCCTCTGTATTTAAATAAAATTCAGTCAATTCACTAACCTTGATCTTAACAAAATTCTCTGGGTCAGAGGATGTTGAAAACTCTGATAGCAAATCCTCTGAGGTCTTCAGCTGCTCTGAAATCTGGGAAATTAGGTCTTGAAGCTGCTGCCTCTGGGAGTTGAAGTCTTTATACATGCCTTTGGTCTGTTCATACACCTCTGCAGCATGGGAAATCTGCTTCCTCAGATCTGCAGCCATCACCTCAAAAGAGCAAGAACACGTGGTAGTTTTACCATTGGTGTTTTTATTTTCATTACATGCTAGATGATGAAAAGTCATGCATCACAACATGTCACAACCACTGCTGATGATTACCTCCAGTTCAGTGTGTATGTGCTGGGTTTTCATCAGTTCTTGTAGATGTGTCATCTTTGCCTGCAAGGTCTTCAGTTCATCTTCTTTATTATCCAACTCCAGCTGTACAAACAGATTGGTATTTTGTCATGTTACGTTATCTTTTACAAGGTTTAATTCGTTTTGGCTAAATAGATCTCACCTTGAACTCAGAGAGGCGTTCTTCCATGTCATGAGTGGAGAGCAGACTGGCAGCTCCCTCACTGAGCTCACTGGCAGAGATGGCACTCCAACACTCAATCTCATTGGCCATTTTATTAATGTCATTCCACAGCTCAAGAGAGCGAGTGTAAAGACTGATTTCTGCATCCATCTTCTCAGAGATCTGCACAAGAATGACCACTGGCCATAAGTGCATCATGTACACAACATGGTGTAAACACACTCATTTCACCAGCAGAATTAATGCGATGAAAATATTTCACTTCTACATCAACATTCGAGCAATATATGTATAGAATTTTGTTTGTACTTAGTGTACTACTTTATCTATGTTTGTACATTTCAGTGTATTTTTCTTTCTTTCTTTCTTTCTTTCTTTCTTTTTGTTTCTTTCTTTTTTTTTACATAAATGCCTCCCTTTAATTTGAAATGGTAACTTTTTTATTTATTCATTTCTTTTTTTGTATCATGTTTATAAATACGTTTGTACATTTCAGTGCTTTATCTTTCTTTCGTTCTTTTATTCTTTCTTTCTTTGTTCTTTCTTTCTTTCTTTCTTTCTTTCTTTCTTTCTTTCTTTCTTTCTTTCCTTCCTTCCTTCCATAAATACCTTCCTTTTATCTGCATTTGTTTTTTTGTTTATTTGTTTTTTGTATCATGTTTATAATTTCAAATGTTATGGCTCACCTCTTTTTTCTTTCTTTCTTTCTTTCTCTTTCTTTCTTTCTTTCTTTCCATAAATACCTTCTTTTCATCTGAACTATCATTTGTTTTTTTGTTTATTTATTTGTTTTTTGTATTATGTTTATAATTTCAAATTTTATGGTTCACCTTTCCATTTCTTTCTTTCTTTCTTTCTTTCTTTCTTTCTTTCTTTCTTTCTTTCTTTCTTTTTCTTTCTTTCTTTCTGTCTTTCTTTCTTTCTTTCTTTCCACAAATACCTCTCTTTTATCTGAACTGTTATGTTTATTTACTTTTTGTATCATGTTTATAACTGTTCGTACCTTTCAGGGCTTCACCTTTCTTTCTTTCTCTCTTTTTTCTTTCTTTCCATAAATATCTCCCTTTTATCTGAAATGGTAACTTATTTTTTGTTTATTTATTTATTTATTTTTGTATCATGTTTATAAATACATTTGTACATTTTAGTGCTTTACCTTTCTTTCTTTCTTTTGTTTGTTCATTCGTTCATTCCATAAATACCTTTGTCTTTCTGTCTATAAACATCTGAACATCTGAACTGTTTTTTGCTTTTTTTGTCTATTAAGTTGTTAATTTGTTTATAAACAAAAACCGTACATTTCAGTGTTTCATCTTTCTTTCTTTTTCTTTCTTTCTTTCTTTCTTACTTCTTCTTTCCTTCCATAAATATCTCCCTTTTATCTGAACTGCCATTTGTTTTTTGTTTATTTATTTGTTTTTTGTATCATGTTTATAATTTCAAATTTTATGGTTCACCGTTTTTTTCTTTCTTTCTTTCTTTCTATAAATACCTCCCTTTTATCTGAAAAAGTTTTTTGTTTGTTTATTTATTTTTTGTATCATGTTTATAAATACATTTGTGTATTTCAGCGCTTTACCTTTCTTTCTTTCTTTCTTTCTTTCTTTCTTTCTTTCGTTTTCTTTTGTTCGTTCTTTTTTTCATCATCTTTTTTACTTGTATAATAAAAATGATAAATAAATGATAAATATAAAGAATAAAGGATGCACTGATACTGAAATTCTGACCAACATAAAAAAGACAGTAACTGTATGACAACCAATAAATGGTCATAAAACATAAATTAAGATAAAAAAAAAAAAAAAAAAATATTTAACTAGATTCCACAGCACACTGAGGCACTGAGTGCCTATTCTCATTAACTTGTTACAATCATTCTTAATGACCAATTCAAGATTTCAGATGAGCATATTTTCATATTTGATGATAGGAAATGCTTCCCCTGATTTGATACATCGCTGCCTCAAATTATTTCATATGATGTCTGATGAAAACCATTAAATGCACTCACATCCAGCCACTGATCAACAACGGCATCCATCTCTGTTGTGACATTTTCAATCTGAATGCTTTCCTCTGGAAGCTTCTTCAACACACCGGTCAGGTGTTTGCCTGAACCAATGAGCTTATTCAGGTCCTCCTTAGTGGCCGCCAACTCAGGCCTCACCGCTTCAAGCTGAGCAAACAGAGATAACCTTATTACCTGTGTGCTTGTTATCACAATCTAAATCTGTTGTTTAATAGGTGGCACACACACACTGAGGCACTAACCCGTGACAGAGCTCTGCGGACATCCTCAGGGTTGTGTGGGTCCGACTGGGCAACTGTGATGGCATGAGCTCTCTCTATGACCGTGCTGATCCTGGTTCTCAGGGTCTGATACTCCCTACAGAGCTCCAGCAGGTTTGTACAAAGGTCATGGCTGTACGGGGACAAACACAAGCAGCAGAGTCTCAGATTTTAGGCACGAAGTGAGGGAAACATCAACAGAGCTATGCAAACACGCACTGCAGTCTTGGCAATAGCTCAAAACACTCTCCCCTTTCTTCAGTTTCTTTAATCCAAAGGATAATCTATTTAGAGATTCACCCACATATCCATCAAACATCGCACACACAATAAACCACATTTAAATTGCATTTAAACATGGCAACAGTCACAACCTGTCAAAACACCCATCCATCAACCCACCGGCCCAGTCCAAGTCTTTCCCTCCCATAAGTCATCCATTTCAAGTTCAATTTGACAAAGCATTCATCTATCCAAACATACTAAGTTTCAATGGAAACTTAGCGTATAAGGCTTGGATAGCGAAATACTCACTCCTCCACAATAATTGCCCGAATCCTCTCCCAGGTGGACTGGACCAAGGCTACGTCCCGTTGGGCTTCTCCTGCCAGCTCAGAGTCTCTGTGGGCCAGTTGTTCACCTCTTTCTCCCAACCAAAGCTGACTGTGCTGTAGTGCCTGGAGCTCTTCCTCCAACTGCTTCAGCAACCACAACCTGAATAAAAACACAGAAAATTATTAAAACAGCATAGCACAAACAGTAAAATTACATAACTTCCACATATTGAGCATGTAAAGAATGCACAACAATTTTACAGAAGCAACTTTTAACAGAAAAGCACGCTTTACTGTACATAGTATATGAATATTTCTGAATATACATGATATGAAATATATAAATTAAATAATAAATTATTATCCATTCATTCATTTATTCATTCACACCAGGGTTGTTATAGCTTTTTTTTTTTATTAAAATCATAAAATACTTTTTCATTAGTAGAAACAAAATTATTCTCATTTTAATTTAGTTAACTTTATGTATTAAAATTACTGAAACTTTTCAGTAATTTTACTGAAACTGAAACAAATTTTAATAAAACCTATATAGACATAAGAATATAAAAAACTACTAAAATTGACAAGTACACAACAAAATTACTAAAACTGTAACTAAAATTAAAAATATAATTTTATATTATTATATATATATACATGTTATCCATAAATAATAGAAAAAAATGTAATTGCACAGCATTATTATCTTTTATATATTTACAATTCGCTAAAAACAGTCAGTTCAAATTTAATATACACCAGTCAAAAATTTTATAAGATTTTTAATATTTTTTAAAGAAGTCTTTTCTGCTCACCAAGCCTGTATTTATTTGATCCAACATACAGCAAAAACAGTACAGTTTTGAAATAATTTTACTATTTAAAATAACTGTTTGCAATTTTAATATATTTAAAAATGTAATTTATTTCATTGATTTTAAAGCTGAATTTTAGCATCACTACTCCAGTCACATGATCCCTCAGAAATCATTCTAATATTCTGATTTGCTGCTCAAAAAACATGTATTATTATGTTGAAAACAGCTGATTAGAACTTTTTCAGGTTTCTTTGATGGATAGAAAGTTCAGAAGAACAGCATTTATCTGAAATAGAAATCTTCTGTAACGTTAGAAATGTTACAAAATAATATACTGACTCCAAGCTTATACATGGCATAATGTATATGTTACAAAAGCATTTTATTTCAGATAAATGTTGATCTTTGGAAATTTACTCAACTGTTTTAAATATTGATAATAAGAATAATAGTAATAAATGTTTCATGAACAGCAAATCAGCATATTAGAATAATTTTATGTGACACTAAAATTGCTAAAATGCTAAAATATAGTCAAATAGAAAAAAGTTAGCTTAACTAGTAAAAATATTTCAACATTTTACCATTTTTACTGTACTTTGGATCAAATAAATGCAGGCTTGGTGAGCAGAAGAGACTTTAAAAAAACATTAAAAATCTTTTGACTGGTAGTATATTTTAGAAATTATCCTAAATATACATTATAAATTTTAACTGACATTTAAGTGTTTATTCTGGTCAAGGTCTTTTTCTGATGCTTTGCTGTTCGCTTTGTTTTGCAAATGCAATGTGGACATGATGCACATGATTTTCTATTATCACTAAAACATTTTTTTGTTGTTGTTTTTGCATTTTTCTTGAGAAGACAGTGGAGATCTGACAGGAAGGGAGTGGGAGAGAGAGGGACGGGATCCGGAAAGATCCACGAGGCAGGACTCCAACTTGGGACACCCTAAGCGCAACTGCGCCATATGTCAGCGTGCTCCCCACAAGGCTATCAGCACAGACTCAGAAACATTTTGAACCTTTTTTACACCTCTATTTATGTATGTAGCATTGTCCATACTCAGAATAGATTTTAATACGAGATACTAAATACCAGCCACGCCAGAACTGGTAAAAAGGCTTTAAATACAGTAATAGCAGAGAAAACATAAGTGCCTGTACCTCTGTTGAAAGGCATGCGTGCTTGCTTCTGTAGGCCACGGTATACTGGCTCTGTCCTCCAGCTTTGCCAGACTCCCAAGCAGCAGCTCCTTCCGTCCCCTAAAGGAACTCCACATGGTCACCAGTGCCTCGGCCTCACTCTGCTTTGTCCCGATGCTTCTCTGAAGCACCTGCACACTCAACGCAACATCATCCACTAACCCTCTGCAGGATGTTCTTTCTTCCTCTGCTCCCTGTAAATGAAAATGTGCTTTGTTCAGGATGATATCCAGGCTAATGGCCTGCACCTCCAGACATGCTAACTCCTTGCCGAGGTCCACGAGTTCCTGATTTATCTCCTTGACTTTGGAGTCATCCCAGCTCCCTCTTCCTTCAACAGCATCTTGGAACATCTGTAGAGAGGTTCTGGCTTTATTGTACGTCTCACAGAAGTCTTTAAGTTTGAGTAAAGCTTCATCTCGATGTTCTACTAAACTCTGAGCTTCACTGAAGAGTTGAAGGCAGTCTTCCTTTCTGGTCTGGAGGTTCTGGAGATCTTTTGGGGCTAAAGATGTGCTGAGGGCATCTAGATGTGGCTGTAAGGCCTCCAGTGCCTTTCTCTGGGTCTGAAGGGACATCTTGTCCTCCTTTAAACCATTGGAGAACAGATATTTATATATATTTTCCACTTAGACAATGATGATTGAATGATATACTGTAAGACATAATGTACCTTGGTTTTGGAATCAGCAGATTGTAGATCAGTAATGCTCACTTTGCAAGTGCTTTGAATGTGCCTGAGGAAGTTCTCACTCCACTGAGTCAGAGCAAGCGAGACCTGACTGAACTGCTCAATCTTAGAAAGATGAGACTGAAGTTCCTGAATCCTGAAATGGAAAGGAATATTTGATAATGCAAATGAAACATGCAGCGAGAAACTTACTGTATTTTACAAAGAATTTTTGATTAAATAAATGCCTTTTGAACCTTGAACCATGATTTACTACTTGCAAATGCTAGTCAGAGGTAGGTCCTAATGGGAAATGTTCTCATTATGGACAGATTTTGCATATGCTCCCATGTAAAAGGCAAAAGAAAATGTCTAAAAAGCCAAAAAAATCTAATTAATGATGTTATTAGTACCTGAGTGGTATATTGGTACTGAGAGAACACCACCTCTCCTCCAGGTTACAGTGAAGATCTCTAAGCTCTGCGATCCTTTCCTCTGAGGCCGAAGAGTACAGAGACTCTGCACGGGTCTCCAAACTTTCCAACAAAGACTCCTGAGAGGGAACTTCTGACTGCATGTCCTGGTACATCATAAAAAAAATGGGTTATTAGCCATTAAAGACATAGAGTTCCACATTTTTACACAACAGGACTTTTTAAAAAAAGGACCAAGGGTTGCTAAAATGCCCTCTGACTTCACCTGTAGCATCTGAAGCTGGCTCTGTAGCTTCACATTGTCTGTGGTCAGGTATGGAGAATCTGAACTGCATAGAGATTCGCATCTGTTCAACCAGGACTGCAAAAGCGAGAGATCTCTCTCATATCTAAAAACCAAAGAGTCAAAACATTGTTTTACATTACAGTTTTTAATTTGTGTAACAAAGACCTCTTTCAACACACACCACAGAACGAATACATTCAAACACATGCCTTTGCCATAGAGTCAAAAGGTTCTCCAGTTTTGATTGTTTTTCAGTGGCTTGCTGGGTATGTAATTTGTGAGCTTGCTGAAGGTCAGCCACAGCTTTCTCCAGCCGTCCGCCATCAGACAGCCTCCTCCAGCCCAGACTCAGAGATATCAGCCTGGGCCCCAGCTGCTGTAGACGCTGCACTACATCCTGAGTTTGAAGGAAACACAATTTGTGTCACACAGAAATGTTACTCTAGCAGACTCAAACGCCCTTAAATAAACATATTTTTTAAAGGAAGCAGTTATAAGTGTATATGGTCTTGAATAGGGGTCACATACTAATGGCCCACAGGCCAAATATGGGGATTATTACATACAGCCCTTCAAGTATAAATAGTTTATCCTTTAATCCAGTCTGCAAATTGATTTTTACTTGCTGCATTCTGGTTTGGTGTTTGTTACTCTCTCAAGGATTATTAAACAGCAGTCAATATAGTTTTTCCACATGGCTTATTATATCCCAAAACACAAAAATGATCTGAAGCTGTATCCTAGGAGACAGCAAAAAACACATGCCACAACTAATCCTTAATTTTTCTGACTTAAAAAATGTGATATTCACAAATATATTACTGTATATGTGAACTGATTGTTATATACTACTAGTCAAACGTTTATGAGCAGTAAAATTTTTAATGTTTTTAGAGAAGTCTCTTCTACTCACCAAGCCTGCATTTATTTGATCCAAAGTACAGCAAAAACAGTAACGTTTTGAAATATTTTTACTATTTAAAACAACAATTTTTTACTTGAATATATTTTAAAATGTAATTTATTCCTGTGATTTCAAAGCTGACTTTTTAGCATCATTACTCCAGTTACATGATCCTTCCGAAAGCATTCTAATATTCTGATTTGCTGCTCAAAAACATATACTATTACTATTATGTTGAAAACAGCTGAGCAGAATTTTTGGAGGTTTCTTTGATGAATAAAA
This sequence comes from Labeo rohita, assembly GCF_022985175.1. Taxonomy (NCBI): domain Eukaryota; kingdom Metazoa; phylum Chordata; class Actinopteri; order Cypriniformes; family Cyprinidae; genus Labeo; species Labeo rohita. Next base: position 16,798,897 of record NC_066888.1, on the reverse strand, counting down.
AGTTCAGAAAAACAGCATTTTTTTAAATAGAAACCTTTTGTAACATTATAAATGTTTATATCATCACTTTTGATCAATGTAAAACATCCTTGCTAAATAAAAATATTAATTTCTATAATTTCTTCCCCCCCCCTCAAAAAAAAAAAAAAAAAAAAAAATAAATAAATATATATATATATATATATATATATATATATATATATATATACTAACTCCAATCTTTTGAACAAAATAGTGTATGATATTACAAAAGCATTTTATTTCATATAAATGCTGAATCCTAAAAAAGAATTTTCTCAACAGTTTTAAATAATAATAATAATAATAATAATAATCATATAGCTTCTTGAACAGCAAATCAGCATATTAAAACAATCTCTGAATGATCATGTGACATTGAAGACTGAAGTAATGATGCTGAAATTTTTGCTTTGATCACAGAAATAAATTAAAGTTTTAAACGTATTCAAATAGAAAACAGTTATTTTAAATAGTAAAAATATTTCCAAAATGTACTGCATTTGCTGTACTTTGAATCAAATAAATGCAGGCTTGGTTATTAGAATAGACTTCTTTAAAAACATTAAATATCTTACTTTTCAAAAACATTTGATTGGTATTGTATATTTTAGTTATTTTCCATTTAAAGAATTAAATAAAATAGTAATAAAAATAAAATTTAGATTGCACTGACTGTATAAATAATGGCATTTGTTGAAGCTCTTGGTTAGCGGCCCCAAATTTGATTTTGACGGCCCTGGTCAAAATTATACAATATATTGTTTGGAAATGTTTTATTTAGGTCTTTAAGTTGTCAGTTCCCAAACAAATGTAATACTAACCATATGTTCATGGAGAGTTTTATATGTCATTGATGCTGATGTACAGGAAGTAACTGGTACGTTCAGTTTTTCCAGTAGTCCTTTCAGGAAAACTTCCACCTAAGATGCACAAAAACATTGAGTAGCACACATCTAAACTGGCTTAAATAACATCAGATTGAATGAGCAGATAGAGCCATGTACTATATGTAGTGTCACCTCATTGAGATCTTGGATGAATTGTTTTGTATTTTTCAAACTAGACTGAAGCTCTGCTTCTCGTTGCTCCACGCTGTTCTTAAACTCTTCCCGGTATCTCCCAATCTGCATCAGACGTGCTTTAATTCGGCCTGCCTCATTCGGTGTGACAAAATGAATTAAAGTCTGAAACTCTGTCTCCAGGCGGCTGAAGACGCCCATCTTCTCCTCCAAGTCGTCCTTCAGCATCTAAGCGAAAACAACGAGGAGTCATCATTCACCGAGTGCTAAATGAAACCCATCATGTTGTCTGGTTAATTTGGTTATGTTTATTAAGTTACAGACTTCTGATCCAGGTTTACAACAACCATTACCTCCACAGTGTGCATCTGCTCATCCAGGTTGGCAGAGGTTCTGCTAAAAGCTTCAAGCTCTTTCTTACTATCACAGACCCAAGAGAAGAAAGCCTCAGACTCATGGCTGAAACCTTGCCACCATCTGTGTATCATCTCCTGATCTGACATTCTATTGGAAAAGAGACAAACAGGAAAAGAACACCACTTGTGAAAAAAGTAGTAGACTTTAGCATACATTTAAAAAGATAACCAAGTGCAGAAATAATAAACTTTTAAAGAATGTACCTAAAAATGCTAACTGAATGTAACAGTACATGTATACAGACATTTCGACTTTCTTACATTTTCCTGAGGCTGGCCTGTGTCTTCTGCAGTCTCTCTTTTGTGGACTGGGCCTGATCTTGTAGTAAAGACTGATTCTGAGGACCAAGTTTAATATCTGCTGCCTTCTTCACCAGGGACTCAGCTCTTACAGCAAACATGTTACCCTGCTCATGAAGCTCCTAAACAAACACACACAGATATGAGTATTATTCGCAGCCCAATGTTCATTAAACAAACTACTATATTTTTTGTCCATGCTCTCACTTTAACATTTTTCATTTCAATCTTTAGGTTGTCCAGGCTGCTGAAGATGAGCTCCCTCTGCAGGACAGGACTGACAAGACACACAAACTGCCAGATGGCCTCTCTCTCCACGTCAAACTCTTGCCATGCACTCACAGTGACCTAATGACCAATGAGAATCACACTTTACTGTACCATTTCACCACTAACTGTTGTAGAGGTGAAACCAATTTGGGTGATCTCCTCAAAATAGTCCAAAAATAAAACAAAGTTAATATTACAAAATATAACATTAAAACGTGTTTAAATCACTTGGTTTTCTAAACACTATCCAACAGTGACACCAGCAGATAAAGTTACAAAGGGAGTCTGGGTCTCTGTCGACTCCCCTGAGCCCACTGAGTTTTAACAGAAGTGTGTGGTGAGTTTGTTGGGGGGTAATTGAAAATGAATGGGAGAAAGCCACGTGAGAGGAGGCAATGCCTTTTGTCACTATATGACTGGATATGAGTGGTTATGATCGGCTGTGATTGGTTCATGTGATAAATACTGCCTAAATTATAAATCAATAAAAAAATTCTTAGGGGTTCAAGGGTGTAGCACTGAAACCTTACTATAATCGTTAGAATGGTCACATATCAGTGGTCTCCAAGTAAAACTGATTGCGCAGACCAAACCATAAGTCATAGAGACTTGAAACTCGGACGGGTGGTAGTATTCACACTACCTACAATTTGACCAAGGCTTGCCCCAGTTGGCCTGACGGGGGCACTACAGCGAACAAAATTATAAAATTGCTCCTAAACCATCCTAAACTCTTAAACCTTCAGTCGCAGGCTCAAGTGTCTTATGTCGTTGGAATCCTTGGCTCACTCTGGACAAAATGGCAAAATTTTCGGGTATTCCGTATTTTTCGAAAAAACTTTTGCGAACTAGTCCCCTATTCTCTGGAGAGTGAGTATCAATAAGTATCAAAAAAAGTTTAACCTTCGACTCACCGTCGCAAAGAGACGCCAAAACATTTGAAAGGGACAGGGCCACTTTTAGTAAAATGCCTATAACTCCTGAATGAAACGAGATATCTCTGCCAAACTCAGAACACTTAAGAACATGTAAGAGCTCAATCTGAGGTCACAGGAAAGAAATCGCAGAGCTTGGCCACTTGGTGGCGCTATAAAAATGCCTATAACTGCAACTATTTGTCCTATTAACATGAAAATTGGTGTGCACAGTCTTGGTCCAAAGTGCCACAAGTGTTTACAAGGACACTTGGGTATCTCAAAAAAACATGGGCGCTATTGGTTGACGAATTTTGAGCACCTGTTAGGTTAACTTGGTAGGCTTGTTCGACTCGATATCGCATTCTTCAAGGGCGTAAACGAGTGTACGTTGTGCGGTTTTTCACACATACACGCAATATTCATATCATACAATAGCACTCCTCATTCCGGACAACTCTGCCTCTAGAACCACTGCTGTCAATTAAATCATTTTTTAAATGATCAAGAAGATGTCAAAAACCTACTTTTGCGAACTAGTCCTAGATTTTTCACTTAATCTGGAAAACACTGCAGTACAATTTTTAGGACTCTTTAGGGCAATAATTATAAAAAAAAAAGTTGAAATTTACCCTTTGGGAAGCTATAACAGGGTCATTTAGAAAAGGGGCCTGTCTGAATTTACCCGAAATCTTATAAAGCCTAAAGGAAAACTCAAAACTTCACGAAACCTGGTGAGCACATGTGCGACAGGTGATTTTAAATAAACATGCAAAGATTTAAGGAGTTCGGACCCAGCTGGAGCTATAACAGTCATAAATGTTACAAAACATAATATTTATATGGTAAATTACCTGGATTTGCAAAAAAAGGCTTGCTACATAATGTCTTTTTTCATATGTGCTTAAATGCCTTAAAGTGCTTGAACCCCAGTCAAAACTGGGGCATAAATTTACATTTGATAAAAAAATTATTTGAGAACACTACCGCACACTGATATATATGTATACACCAGAAACCTGTGTATGTAGCTAACATGCTAAAAGCTAAAACATCATTATTTGATTGAAAGCATTACCTGCAGCTGCTTCTCCTGAGCTGTCCAGTCTTCTTTATTGAAATTACCTTGAGAACGGAGATCTGTCTCTTTTTTATGTTTGGTTTTCATATTTTGCTATGAGACAGACAAGACCGACAAAGGAAAAAGGAAGGACAAAAAATAAAATAAATGATCCTGAGATTCCCCCTTGGAATATTATGCATGACAAAGAGTCACTTATTCACAGCAATCAGATTAGCAATAAAATCAATGAGCAGATTCATCATGTCTATTGCGTTATGCGTGTCAACAAAATGAATTCTACCTGGTGAATGAGGAGCAGCTGTTTGGCCTCTGTTACATTCTCTGCGTTCAGTATTCTTCTGTGCTCCTGTGTCTGGATAACCTCCTCATCATTCACATCCTCTCCAGGCTTTATGTTCCCTTCACTGGCCACTGTAGCAGGAACATCCTGAGAAAAGCATCCTGAGTTTAACTATGCAAAATATCTTCATGGATAAACAGTATATAGATATCTGTACAACGCAAAGTTCCTGTAGAATGATATCATATGCAAATACAGAGAATTTTATTCCAATATTCATATATTAACATTTGCATAACATTTTCTTTTGTCAAAGTAAACACTGGCATTGACATGAAGATGTGAAGACCACACTTCACCTCAGATAGAGACAGCAGCAGTGCAGAAAACTGTTGAGAGAGTTTATCAAGAGCAGCTCCCTGTGTGTGCACCTCACTCTCAGGACTTATGTCCTTCAGGACAGCGAGACGAGCTTTAAGCCAGTCCAGAGTTTCACCCTGAGCTTTTACTGCCTGACGCTGCATCTGCAGAGGGAAGGAGAAAGAGGTCATCTAAAGTCACATAGCAGAAAGTGGTTTGCATACACATACATGCAGATGAGCATTAAGCATGCAGATCTGGGTAGAGCTCACCTGGACAGAGGAGATTTCAGCACCACTCTGAGACATCTGCTGGGAAAGAAGCCATCCAGACAGCTCACTGAATCTGGAGAACAAAAACAATCAATAAAAAAAAAAAATCCCAAAAATGTCACACAACCTGATTGCCAGCATATGTTGTCCCTTGTGAGAAAGAAGTGAAAAAAAAAGTATTTGTAAAATAAAAGTACTTGCAGGAAAAATAAAATACCAACTTTGATGTTGACTAACATACTAAAGCACATTTAAGTACTTGATTATAATTTTAATTATAGTGTTATTTTATATGATATTATAATCAAAGTTAAAATATTTTATATAAGTATCATTACATCATTACAAATGAGTAATTAAAAATAAAAATGTATATTTAAATACATACAAAATACAAATACAAATACATACATAAAAGACACACTTTTTTTTTTACAAAAAAAATACACGTTTCAATAGAAATTACATTAAATGCATTTTATTTTAATAATAAATGCTATATTCAGGAGTATCCTTTAATGTAATTAATTCTATAATTGCATATAAAAATTACATATAAACATCTAAACACATAAAATACATATAGACATAAAAATTAAGAGCCTTGCTTAAGTAGTTAAAAAATCAGTCTAAATTTCAGCTAAGTGCATTTAATAAAATTAGGGCTATCAAATTGAATAATCACGATTAATCGTGATTAATCACATCCAAAAATAATATATCTGTATACATACATAATACATAATCCATACATAATATATCTGTATGTACTGTGTCCATACAAGCACATATTTATGAAAAAAAAATAATATATATATATATATATATATATAAAACATAAATTATATCTAAATATGAATATGAACAAATCAAAATATTTTTCTTATATATACATGGATGTGTTTATTTATATATACATACGAATATATACACAGTACATACACATATTAAGTAAACAAACTTTTATTCCAATTTTAAATTGAATAATCACGATTAATCACATCCAAAAATAAAAGTACTGTGTACATTTATAAGTGTATATAAATACACAAACATGCATGTATATGTTTAAGAAATATATGCAATATATATATTTACATTTAAATATAACATAAATCATACATATAATATTTCTAAATATTTCTTAAATATATACATGTATATGTGTGTATATGAATATATACATAGTACACATATATATGATGTAAACACAAACTTATGGATGTGATTAATCACGATTAATCGATTTGACAGCACTAATAAAAATGTAAACTTTTATACTTTTTTGCATTTAATTACAATTAACCAAGCACCATTGCCAGAATTCATCCTGTAATGTGTCCCATTTTAAAATGTAATATTTGCAACTCACCTGGCATGCCACTCTCTCCATTTATCCGAGTGCTGTTGTAGTCTCAAGTGTGTTCGTTCTACTAAACCCCTGATCTCTGAAATATGATCTCTGGTCTCTTCCAGCATTTGATGGCCTATGTCATTCTCTGGAAGATCCTGCGTGAAATGCTCCATTGTCTTGAGTCGCTTTTCACAAGTAGAAAGTGGGTTTTTCTGTCTGAAAAAGCCCTATACAGACACATAAATATTAATATTTTTCATGAAATGTACTGTAACTTGCATGACCTCTCGTTCATCTGTTCTGTCTCACCCTGTGTTCTTTGATCATTCTTTCACTGCCGGCTGTGAGCAGACCCTTGTCCTCCTTTTTCAACTCTACCCTACACTCCTGTAGTATAGCCATCACCAAACGCCTCTCTGTTTCCACCCGGAGTCTGAGCAGATGGGATGGGGCCTCGGCCTGGATGTCCTGATAAAAAAAAAAATACATCATGATGAATCGTTTCTGTTTTATTGTATAAATTTTCATCATCATTAACCTTCCAACTGACCTTCCATTGCTTGTGCAGTCGTCTGACTGTGTCCCGCAGACTCTGTTGGTCTTCCTCAGAGATGATATCAGTGAGGTCATCACACGCCTTTAAATAAGCACTTAAAATGTGCTGGTCCAGTCGCCCAAAGAACTCCTGAGCAAATAATTACACACATAATTAGAAGAACAAGACAAGTTTAATATGTTTGAAGGGTTAGCCGATTAAGACGTTATTGACATACATTATGTTTGCGGAACAGCTCATCTGGGTCTCCCCTTTCCTTTAAACAGGCCTGGCCAACGCGCAACGCCTTCTCCAGGTCAGCACGAGACTCTTCATACCTTCTCATTAGGTTGCCATTAGTTTCTGCCACCTGCCTCCATTCTAACGCCTCCTGCATCAGAGCCTTATCAGAGCAGAACACAGTTACTCCATCAGCTCTGTAGTTGATAGATAAATTCAAACAATCTCCAAAAAGAGATACAGAAGAGGTGAAGATTTTCAATGAATGATGACTTAAATTGTCTTAAATGACTTTTGAAGATTTGGATTACAGCACAGGAGTCATATACTGAACACTACTTTTATGGTCCTTTATTCATGGTAACACTTTAGTATAGGGATTAGTTCTCACAATTAACTAGTTGCTTATTAGCATGCATATTACTACAGCATAATAGTTTACAGTTTAGTCTACAGTTTATTACTGCTTATAAAGTATATATTCTGCAAGACCATATTCTACATTTTTAATCCTACCCAATACCTAAAGGAAACAATTACCTTATTAATTATCTATAAGCAGTAATTAAGAATTTATTGAGAAAAAAGTTTAGTACTTAAGTACTTAATAGTTATCTATCTCTCTATTTTTTTATTTTTTTATTTTTGAAGTCCATGTTCACTATGTTGTTGTAAAGGAAAAAAAAGTTTTTTTTGAATTCGTCAAAAACACGAAATCATTCAGAAATTATTCTAGGCTGATTTGGTGCTCAAGAAACATTTTTATTTTTAATAACATTGAAAACGATGGAAACCTGTTTTTGCTGCTGAAAAAAAAAAGGTAACTTTTTAATCTCACAATTCTGACTTTTATTCACAGAATTGCGTGATACAAATTCACAAGTCTGACTTTTTTCTCAGAATTGCATAATTTAAACTCACAATTGCTAGAAATAAAGTCAGAATTGTGAAATAAAATCTTTTACTACTTTTACTTGTTTTTTGTATCATACAATTCAGACTTTTTTTTTCTTGCAACTGCAAGTTTATATCTTGCAATAGAAATTTCTATTTCAATTTATTTTAAATAGAAATAGAAAAAGTTACATAGTTAATAGTGCTGAATAAAAGAAATAAATGTTACTGACTCCAAACATTTAAAAGGTAGTTTATGAAAATTGTATGTTTAGTCCAACCTGTGCAGTGGTCTGAATCTCAGTCACTCTGTTCTGCAGAAGAGACATGTCAAAATTGTGTAGAGATTTCGCACAGCACAGCGCTCTCTGTACAGACAGGTAACTGCGCTCCATAGCGCAAACACAGCGCTTACAGGTCTGCTGCTGAGTTTGTAGCTCCTGCCAAAAACAGAAATAAACACAGAGATCAATTCTAGTTCATACAAAAACAGCCAGGGACATTTTCCCTACTGAATTCTCGTGCCATTACAGAAGACAGATACTTATTATTTGTCACATCATTACTATTTCACCAAACTGTATTCTTCATGGTCTAATAATCTTTTTCTCCCAGTGGTCTGCACTGACCTGGCACATTTCCTGGTTGTGTTGCTGGGTGATGATGTGTCCAGCGTGCTCCGCTGTCTGGTAGAAAGCTGAGATTTGTGTCTCTAACTCCTCTAACAGAGGAAATAGAGCCTGGCACTCCCTCAGAATTAAAGGACACTTTTCTTTCAGCTGTCAGGATACAAACGAACAATCACATAACATTTATTTAGAATCAGAAATCAGAATTCTCCGAAATTCTCTGTAATTTATTCACACTCATATTGTTGCAAACTGATTTTGTTTTTATTTGGTAGAACACAGAATCAGACATTTAGCAGGATTTTCACGCTGTTCTTTTCCATATGTGACCCTGGACCACAAAACCAGTCATAAGGGTACATTTTTTGAAATTGAGATTTATACATCATCTAAAAGCTGAATAAATAAGCTTTGGTTTGATAGGGTAGGACTATATTTGGGCAAGATACAAATACAACTGTTTAAAAATCTGGAATCTGAGGGTGCAAAAAAATCTAAATATTGAGAAAATTGCCTTTAAAGTTGTTACAAAGTTCTTATTAATGCATATTACTAATCAAAAATTAAGTTAAGTTTTGATATATTTACGATAGGAAATTTACAAAATATCTTCATGGAACATGATCTTTATTTTAATATGCTAATGATTTTTGGCATGAAAGAAAAATCGATAATTTTGACCCATACAATGCATTTTTGGCTATTGCTACAAATATACCTGTGCTACTTAAGACTGGTTTTGTGGTCCAGGGTCACATATAATAAAGGTGAATGGTGACCAAAGGCTGTCAAGCTCCAAAACTAAAAGTGCCATAAAAAGGTCTAAAAGACTTGCATTTAACATTTATGGTTCTGCAGCCATACAAATTGTTTCCTGATGTCTTTATCGTGTTTATGATGCTTTTCTTCCTTCTTAGAGGAAGAAATCCTGTGGTCACCGTCACTTTAATTGTACTGAAAAGGTTAGTGTGAACGTTCCTTAATCTGTGTTCCACCAAGTAAAAATAACATTAGAAATGTTCGGTTTTCAGATGGAAATGATAACATTATATTGTGAAAATATTGCACAAACCTGATGGAGCTGTGCTTCAGCGGTTGAAAGTGCTTTAGTTTCACTACCATGAACAGGGTCTTTGGCCAGAAGCTGTGCAGAGCGAGCAGCCGCCTTATATTGTGCTTCCACACCAGGCAGCCTGTGCTTGATGTCCTACAATTTGTGCGAAATGATATCAGAAAGTTTAGTGAAACTCAAATGAACCAAACTGGCATTACAGTCTTCATTTCTGTATGGCCAATCTCGCATACAAAAAAGAAGCATCAGCACACAACAAATACAGTAAATGTTGAAACCTCTTTACCTCAACATCCTGCATAAAGGCTTTGACATCCAACAATGACACTTGAAGTGGTGAAGAAAGTTTAGTAATAGAAATGTCCAGAAACTCATGTATGTCTGAGCTGATGTCCTGGTGCATCCTCACATTATGAGTCTCAGGTAGACGAGCATACTGTGAAGAGAGGAGAATAGACTTCATAATTAATATATAATTAAATAATTAATTATTTATAGTAGTTCAGACATTAAAGGATTAGTTCATTTCCAGAATATAAATTTCCTGATAATTTGCTCACGCCCATGTCATCCAAAAGGTTTATATCTTTCTTTATTCAGTAGAAAAGAAATTAAGGTTTTTGAAGAAAACATTCCAGGATTTTTCTCCATATAGTGGACTTAAATGGTGGCCAATGGGTTAAACGTCCAAACTGCAGTCTCAGTGCAGTTTCAAAGGGTTCTACGCAATCCCAGCCGAGAAATAAGAGTCTTATCTAGCAAAACGGTCAGTCATTTTCTAAAAAAATAAAAATGAATATACTTTTTAACCACAAATGCTCATCTTGCACTAGCTCTGCAATGCGCATGTGCAACTTTACGCATTACGTAATCACATTGGAAAGGTCATACGCGGTTAGTTCTTTGTCTGTGTACTAAGGTTCGAGTGAAAAATCTCATTTTCTCCTTCAACTTTAAAATCATCAGACATCGTTGTTTTACCTTTTTCTGTAAAGGGTGTTTGACTTTCTTTGCACATTCACTTTGTAAACACTTGGTCGGTACTTCCATCTACGTCACGTGTGACCTTTCAGACATGACTATGTAATGCATGAGGTCGAACTAGTGCAAGACGAGCATTTGTGGTTAAAAAGTATATACATTTTTATTTATTTTGACCAGAAAATGACCAGTTTTGTCAGATAAGACCCTTATTCCTCAGCTGAGATCGTGTAGAGCCCTTTGAAGCGACATTTAAGATGCAGTTTGGACCTTCAACCCGTTGGCTCCCATTAAAGTCCACTATTTGGAGAAAAATCCTGAAACATTCTCCTCAAAAAACTTAATTTCTTTTCTTTCGAAAGAAAGATATGAAAATCTTGGATGAAAGGGGGGTGAGTAAATAATCAGGAAATTATCATTCTGGAACTTAACTAATCCTTTAAAGAAAGAAACATAATAAGAAGGCATAATAATTTAGTGTACAAAATTTTAACCCTTTAAACTGACCAGTTTCTTGTCTTTAAGATGTGAACAAGCTTGTTTACCTGTTTGACCTTCAAAAACAGCTCTCTCCATCTTCCATTGAGAAGCAGAAGCTGATGCTTTATGTCACGTGTCACTGTTTCATCGCAAGTCTCAATCAGAAAGTTTCCTGCATCATTCATAGCAGCATGCTGGTCCATCCAGTGTGGAAGATTACGAAAAAATTCCTAGAAGAACAAGAGAGAATGCAAATGTGTTATAAAAACAACGCTTTCTAGTTATTTTCATATAGAGTATGTGGAAATCTCACCCGTTTGGTGTTCTCAGGTTGTCTGAGAGCCCCCTGAGCGTCCTCCAGCCAAGCCTGCAATGAGGCCACGCAACTGTTGTACCTCAGCCAATTACACTGCACCTCCTCCAGCATAGACCTTACGCTTCGCACCTCCACAGACAGACTCCTCCACTGATCAGACACCTCTCGCAGGAAGAGCTTCACCCCTCCCTCAACTGTCAAAACATGGACATACAAAAGCAAAGCAGATTCATGATAGTACTAATAAATACTGTCCTTGACATCAACAATCCTCTCTTTAAAAGTGAATTTATAATTTTAATAAGCTTTTTTTTAGTTTTAATCTAAAATGATATTAATCCAATATTTATCTATTTATTTCTATAATATAACAGAACATCTCCTGTCTGCGATGCTTTTAGAACAGACCCATGACCCAGTTTTGTTTGAGTTGAGAACCACTGCGCTAAATCACATAGATAAGATGTGATTGGCTTCTGGGAGATGTATTTTCTGATCTTCCAATCACACTTCAGATATATGACACAAAGACCACCTCTCTGTTGAGATTGCCTTAGGCATGAACAAAGCAACATGTTGGCAGTCTATTGCCCAAAGAAACCCAATTAGAATACAGTATCTGCACTAATGGACTGGAATTCCCTTTTGAGCTCTGTGCCTGGGAAAACCTCATTTACCAGTGGCCCGAGGAGAGGGGCATGAGCATAGAAGGAGAAAGAAAAACCAAAAGGAAAAGAGCAAGAATGAAACAGAGACAGAGACAGAGACAGAGACAGCGGGAAGATGCTACAGGCACAGACTGATTGACTGAGTCCACAAGGATTAAACTCACTGAGGGTGAAACAAGGTGAGCTGCTATCATTCTGCCCTCTGGACAACGAGACGGTGAAATGTGGAGCATTTTCTCTAAAAAATGAGTTTATCTGCACGGCCATGATTTGTACATTACAAATATATTTTTTGAATTACCCAAGGCCGCCACTACTGCTAAAATTCATGAGCCCCGGTACAGAAATCTTGATGGGCGGGCCCCTTCAGGAAAACATGTTTTGCCATATTTAATGATTCTCAAGTCACTGCACAGTGAAACCAGGATGAAACTGCAAAATCATTGCTAAAAGTTGTAGTGCTGTTACCAAATTACCATTTAGCAGAACCTAAGGCATACATACATATGAAACACATCATTATTTGATGCATACCTGAGCTGTCTGCTTTAATGTAGTGTTCAGCAGCATTCATAAGAGCCTGGTGGCTGGATTCATACTTCTCAAAGAACTGCTGCCCCTCCACAAAAGACTAGAGAAAAAAAGGAACAAAAGTAAAGATCATATTATTTAATTGTTAAATCAAGGCATGAAGTAATAAGTGTCTTTAACAGATCTCAGACTCTACTAAATGTGAAAAAATAGGCATCACTTTTATGAAAACATAACTTATTTGTATGGTTGGGCAATGGAGGAGCTGAGAGAAGAATGAACAACAAAAAAAAATTTAACAGAATCCAGCAAGCTTGAACACTTACACCATAGCTTTGTAGCAAAAGCTCCATTGATTCCAGTCGGCCGTATTTAATGATCCAAGATTTTAGCTTGGACTCGGCTAGTGTCAAAAATGCCAGCATAGAGTATTTTGACTCCCAGAATTCCTGTTTGCTCAAGTGAACGTGGGAGGAGGTAGATATGTAGTTTAATCTGAAAGCAGTTAAATAAAAACAGGTTAATAATATAATATAATATAATCTACAGTTGAAGTCTAAAGTTTACATACACCTTGTAGAATCTGCAAAATGTTATTTATTTTACCTAAATAAGATAAGTATCATGCACAGTGCATATTTTTGCATTTTTTTTAGTACTGACCTGAATAAGATATTTCACATAAAAGACATTTACACATAGTCCACAAGAGAATATAATAGCTGAATTTATAAAAATGTACATACACTTGATTCTTAAAGGGGTCATTGAATGCAAAGTTCACTTTTACATGTTGTTTGAACATTAATGTGTGTTGGTAGTGTATGTACATATCTACCCTATAATGATAAAAATCCATGCCGACAGAGGCCGCTCCCACAATAGTTGACTGACATGAGCTTCTTACCTCAGACCCATCCTACAATAGCTGTAACAGCCTGACCTCCATTTTTTTGATGCCAGAGCAGGGATGTAAGTTAGACAAGAATATCTCTGATTGACCGATTAAAGTGTGTTGCTGGATGTAATAATGAACATAGTGGTTGTCACTTACTCCCGACATCTGAGCTGCTGAAGATGCAGTGGATTACGTTTGTTTGTGAAGGGAATGCACCTCCTGATCTACATAAATATGTCTGTGTTCGTGCAAATCATTCGTGATCCAGCTTCACCTACAGCAGAAGTGAGTATAAGTTTATGAATCTCTGCAATCACCTTTCCTAATAACATGCTAGTTAGCAAGTTTCACGGCTAAACGCGCTAAATGCGGCTAAAGTAAACAATCTCTCAGAGCAGCAGAGAGTAGAGAGGTGGCGGGGTGAGCAGAGCTCATTTGCATTTAAAGGAACAATCCCTCAGAATAGGATGATTTTTGCAGAGCTCATTCTGACAAAGTAAAAAGGGTGTTGTTTTACATAACCATTGAGAATTTTTAACCAAAGTATTATAGACTTTTCATTAAGACCCTAAAGAATCATATCAACTTTTGGAAAATGGGCATCCGATGACCCCTTTAATACTGTGTTGTAACCTGAATGATCTACAGCTGGGGTTTTTTGTTTAGTGATAGTTGTTCATGAGTCCCTTGTTTGTCCTGAACAGTTAAACTGCCCGGTGTTCTTCAGAAAAATCCTTCAGGTCCCACAAATTCTTTGTTTTTTCAGCATTTTTGTGTATTTGAACCCTTTCCAACAATTACTGTATGATTATAAGATCCATCTTTCACACTGAGGACAACTGAGGGACTATTATAGAAGGTTCAAATGCTTACTGATGCTTCAGATGGAAACACAATGCATTTAGAGCTTTCTGAATATGAAGATCAGGGTAAATTTAAATTATTTTGTCTTGTGGGAATATCTTCTGTAGCTTCTAAAGGGCAGTACCAAATGTTTTTTTATGTGAAATATCTTATTCAGGCCAGTACTAAATAAAATTTTGTATGATCCCTCTTATTTTGGTAAAATAATTAACATTTTGCAGATTCTGCAAGGTGTACACTGTATGTAAACTTTTGACTTCAAATGTAATATAATATAATATAATATAATATAATATAATAGAACATGTTTTGCTTATAGCCATTGCAAATTTAATTTTAATGTCTATTATAAATTGAATCTCTTTATTCATTTTGATGTTATCTGTTATGATGTTTACCTCTCTGCCATGTCTTGCAGTTGTTCCATGGGAATGGGGACATTATTAACACATCTGTCTCTGTGTATTAACTGCAAGGTCTGCTTGTGTCTTTCAAGAAGCCTTAAGATCTCCTGCACAACAAAACAGACAATTGCAAGACTCAACATTCATGTTAAAGGGAGAAAGTGAATGTTTTGGTAGTTTGCTAATACTTATTAATGGATTCGCATTCATCCATTCTTCATTACACTATACACATTCACACAAACAAACAGATTTCCTCATCCTGTTTTACCTGGTCATGTAGTCGCTTTTTGTGAATGGCTCTGGCGGTCTCATCATGGGCTTGCTGAGGGACCAGCTCCTCTCGTAAGATTTTCTCTGCTTGATGTAACCACACTCCAACTTCACCCAGAGGATGAGGCAAACCACTATCCAGCTGTAGATGCCAATCCAAAAGCTACAGCAAGAAAAACACCACATGAAACATCACAAAAATGACACAACACCTTTTGTTGACTTTAATTTAGACTAAATTTGTGCCTATACTCAAAGGTAAAACATATTCAATGATTCATAAATAAACAGTCAAGGATTAGGGTTAGTCTATGTATTATATTTAGCTTCATATAAAAACAATGACCCTTGCAGACAGTCTCTCCCAGGCCTGTTTGACCAGAGCCTGATCTGCAGTCAGCTTGCCATCCTTCTGAGTGGACTGAACACATGTCTCCACTTGTCTTCTCTGCACCTCAAACTGCACACGATAACGCTTGAATGTCTAAGAGAAAGAAAGAACAAGTGAGTGAAAGAAAGAGAGGACCACAGGAAATTGAATTACTGAAATTCTGAATATTCAAATAACGTCCAATGTAATGCTAATAGGAGAAAGACAGCAAGATAACACAGCCTGTCCAAAAAACGACAAAGCAAGAGAAAAAGAGGAAGAGAGGCATGCCAAAAGCTAGAAAAGAATTTAAACAGCCAAATTGCACATGCATGTATTCATGCAATAATGGGCTCCAATTTTCCACTTTCTCTCTACCCGAGCGGTCCCTGCTAGAGCTCGGGTTCTTCTGAATATGGAACATGTCCGTGGGCGCGACAGAAAGCAACAGACGACGCTCACTGGTGTGTAGTGCCCATGATTATAAGAGCAACGAGAGCTCTCAGCTCTAATGTATATTAGCATTGTCTGCATGCGTATGTGGGAGTACGCTGAGTTTTAAGTAATCAGTGTTTTGTCTGGAATCTACCTTATTTTTGATATTTGTCCATTTTCCTACACAGAGTCATATGAATTATGATGAGTATACTCACAGCAGCGTCCAAAATCTGAGACCAAAGTCAAAATTTCAAATCTTAAATCATGCCTGACAACATATACTACTGGTTAAAATTTTGTGGTCAATACAATTTTTTAACGTTTTTCAAAACAGTAATATTGTAAAATTATATTTAAATTTAACATACTTGTTTTCTATTTGAAAATATAGAAGTTGGTCATTCCAAATCCGTGATTTCTCGAACATATGTAATACATATGCACAAGAACACAGGATAATGCAGAGACACTCAATAGGGAATCGGTTCAATACTGCAGATGGAATTGCTTGCTAGTTCAGTGCTGAACAAGGTAAGGATCTGTCTAAGGCCCAAACCCAATTCTATTTTATACCTCTTCACCTACCCCTACGCCTACGCCTACCCCCTTTGAACCCTAATGTATATCAGTATTTCGACCAACAGCCACTGCTGTCTTGGATATTAGTATGAACACTGGACCACTCACTAAGTTTTACTCGTGCATCACATTGATATCTTACGTTGTCTACATAACACTGCCAGACTTACAGCTTCAGACTAAGACCCTGGGCTCACCTGGTACTGCAGAGCGAGACTTCCTCCATCCCTCTGGGCTTGAGCACAGTCTCTCTCCAACTGATCTGCCCACGCTTTCAGCTCCCTCAGTGTCTTCCGCTGCTCCCTCTAAGAGAAAAAAAAGAACGCTGAGTTAGTTAGGATTGTGGAAACAAGACAAAAAGCAAACATTTGCGCAGATCTAAGGCCCTTGGGGAGCTTTACACTCATCATTTCCATACCTAAAGTAATTTAATGCACTTTAAACCCCCAACTCAATACAATTTTGCAGTTCAAACATGCATCACTAATGCCACATTTATAAATCCATCTCAGACTTTGCGCTCCTGCTGTTTGCAGAGTTCTTCTCCTCCATTGTACGGATCTGCCCCAAACCTCTCCACGGGGGAGCAAGAAATCAGCTCTGCGGGGGAGATACTAATCATTTTACACACATTTACCCTCCCTATTATGAATTAGGAACAAGAGCGAGAAAGTGAGCACAGTGTTCAGTTAATTCTAATGAAATTAAGCCTATTCTTCCGGCGCTCATCATACATTTTGGCATCCTCGATGAGGCAATGCCTTTGGGTTATCAAAATGATTATATCATGACCTTGCCAACGTCTGCCGCATGTTCTCCTCCCCGCCTCTCTGAAACAAACGCTGTCACAGGCATACAATGCCATGGAATATTAAAACCTACTTTGTCTTAGTTTAAATGTATAACAAAGAGGTGAACATGGTTCAAATTACAGTGACTTTGAAACACACACAGACAGTGGCATGAAGGAACTAAAGGTTTCTACAAAAGGACCAGGTGGTGACAGAATCAATTCAGTGCTTCAACTTGTTTTTGAACCATTATTATACTTTAAAGACTGCTACTAAAGCTAATCATCAGGCTTTCAGTGTCAACGCAATGGCAAAGGTCGGTATTGTCATGCAAATGTCACCCAAATAGTAAAGGGAGTAAAATTATACCGGGCACATCAAAGGCGTACAATGCCCTGGATTATTAAACCAGATCCGCACAGTATCCGAGCCGCTCATGATGAAAAGGAAGGCAAAATACTACTGAAAGGATTTTAAACTACATGGCACAGCAGCGGCAGCAGGTGGAAATAGTGCCAGAGCAGTCAAAGCAGGCTTAATGTGTTTTACACAAGCAAACGTACCTCTAACATTTCCTCAATGGCTCGAGGAGCAAGATAAAACTTGAGACAGACAAGGGATGCACATAAACAAGACATTAGTGGAAAAAACAGAGCGAGGAGTATAAAGAGAGAAGAAAATAATGAGTAGAGAGATGTGAATCCACAAATAAGACAGATTGTTAATAGTGGTTGTATAACATGCGGAGTAAAGAGTCTAGGCATCTGACCATGAGACATACAGTGAATGAGAGCTGCTTGAGGTTTGGACGCAGGATGAGAAATATTTATAGTACCTCCTCTTGCTGCCGCCCAATCTCTGTCTCTTGGCGATCTGGGTGATGCTTCAGAAACTGTGCCACATATGTCATGATGGACTTCTCATCTGGCTTATCCACATCCACATCTAAATCACATTAGAGAAGATTTATATGGACAGTAATTTTACAATTTTCAATAAATTAAAATAACAGGTTCTGCAATGAACACCCTGTGTTTCAGAACAGGCCCATAATAACTAATCCTATTCAAAAGCTTCCTTTCTTTCCAAAAAGGCTGGTCGTCCTCTTTTGTTTAAATTTTTACCCACTCATTGTGGCTCATTGTTCTGTGGCAAATTTGATTTAATTGATTTTTTTAGTCACAGTCATTTCCTTGTAGCTTTACCTCCCGTCCCCTGTTTTTGTGCATCCATGCGCTATCATTTAGCTTTAACACACCATGAAATTACCTACTCAAATTTCAAAGATTATATGCACAATATGTTTTTTGGTGTATTCTGACAATTATACCAGGTGGTAATTGCAACTTTTGATAATGCTAAACCAAGAAACTGTGCAGAATCTGAAACATTTCTTACACATTTCACATCATAACGATTCTTTCTTTCAGTCTGTTTTCAGTATGAATCAGATTTTGAATATCTAAACTATAGATATGTGGGTTCAAACTTCACTACATATTACATTTTCCATACACTAATCTCTTTTGCTCACCAAAACTTCATTTATTTGGTCAAAATAAAGTCATACATAGACACAAAAATAAAAACTTTTCTAACAATACAGTGCTTTGCAAAAGTATTCATACCCCTTCATTTTTTCACGTTTTATGTTTCTGCCTTATGTTAAACTGCTTTAAATTACTTTCATCCCACATCAATCTACACTCCATACATCATAATGACAAACCAAAAACAGAATTGTCACAACTTTGTAGATTTATTACAAATAAAAAAACTGAAATAAGCACATTGCACAAGTATTCATACCCTTAAGTCAGTACTTAGCTAAAGCCCCATTACAGCCTCAAGTCTTTTCAACTATGTCAGGTTGGATGGGGGCAGATGTACATTTTCAGGTTTCTCCAGAAATATTTGATTGGTTTCAAGCCAAGGCTCTGGCTGGGCTACTCAAGGACATTTACAGAGTTGTTTATAAGCCACTCTTGCTGGGTGCTTATGGTCATTGTCCTGTTGGAAGGTGAACCTTCTGCCCAGACTGAGGTTCTGAATGCTCTGGACTGGGTTTTCATTAAGGCTTAATATTTTGGTGCATTGAGATTTTCTTCTACTTTGACAAGACCACAGAATCTTGTTTCTGAGGGTACTTTAGATGTGTTTTCATGTGTCTTTAATGAGGAGAGGATTGAGTCTTGCCACACTGCCATAAAGACTGGATTGGTGGAGTGTTGCTCACATGGAGCTTGGTCACCACTCTAACCAAAGCCCTTCTCCATCAAGTAATGGAGACTACATGCTTCTGTGAACCTTCGATGCAGCAGAATTTTTGCTGAACTCTTCTCCAGATGTGTGGCTTGATGCAATCCTATTTCTAAGCCCTACAGGCAGTTTTTTTTTTGACCCCAGGGCTTGGTTTTTGCTCTGATATGCATTTTCAGCTACAAGCGATATGAATGCTCCTGAGTAATTTCAATTGTCCCAGATAAGGGTATGAATTCTTATGCAATGGAATCATTTAAGTTTTTTTATTTTTAATACATTTGCAAAGATGTTAAAAAACATTTTTTTGCTTTGGCATTATTGTGTATGGAGTGTGTATGATGAGGGTAAAAAAAGTAATTTAAGGCAGCAACATAACAAAAAGGGGTATGCATACTTTCGCAAGGCACTGTATGAGTAATTTCTATCAATTTTAACATCCTTGCTGAATAAAAGTATTAATTTAAAAGTATTAAATTAACCAAACTTTGAATGGTATTGTTAGAAAAGATTTCTATTTTAAATAAATGCTGTTCTTTTTAACGTTTTATTCATCAAAGAATCCTGAAAAAAGTATCACAGGTTCCAAAACATACAGTAATATTATGAAAAATTATTAACATTTTAAATAACAGTTTGTTTGAATACATTTTAAACTGTGATTTATTCATTTGATGGCTAACCTGAATTTTCAGCAGCCATTACTTCATTCTTCAGTGTTACACGATCCTTCAGAAATGATTTTAATATCCTGATTTGATGCTCAAGAAATATATTTTATTATTATTAGCGTTAAAAAATGGTTGTGTTGCTTAATATTTTGTGCTTAATATCAGGTGCTTAAAAAACAGCGATCAGGAAGTTGATTTGGTCTGGCGGAGGCTTCGCTGATGGTTACCTTTACAAAAGAACCATGGCTGACAATGTCCCTCGACTTACCGTTTACTATTTGTTCAGTCAGCTTTACCATGGCTAATGGGCCACTAATCGTTTAAATGTCAAACTTCATTTGTCAGACTCCTGTAGGAAGCATGAGGAAGCTCAGATGGCGTCTAGGAGGTCAAAGACTTAACCCCTCCATTAAAAATTCATCAATCATATCCTCTGTGAGTGGCATGCTGCTAATTAGAATTTAAGCATTTGGCGCGTAGAGCCTCGTGCAACACATTTTGAAAGTACATGGTTAAAAAAACTGTCTATCTGTAACTACGTATACAGTAAGAGCAGATTTTTTTAAGCTAACAGAATAAACATCACATACAGACTCTGCATTAAATCTTTAGTCATAAATTAGACATCTGAAAACATTATAAAATTATAGTTTTTCTGTATGACTGGTATCACCTTCAGGGTCAAGCAATCGTGGGATGCCCAGTTCTCTCTCTGCCAATGAGAAGGCCTCTTCTAGGTTCTCCCTGTTGGGTCTCCTCCAAACACGTTCCATGTTAACCAGATGGGGTTGCAAAGCAAAGATGACAGCATGAAAAGCCACCCCTGTGCGCCAGCTGGGGCCAAAGTCCTTTACATCCAGACCCAATCTCCTGTAAACAGATGCGTAAGTATGTACATTATGTCAAAACCCAGAAAGAATGCAGTCATATGGCTTTACTTAGGGAAACTGGATTTTAACAGCAAAGAACAATATATTCATTCAAGGCCTTGCGCAGGCATGTATTAACAATACAGTTCTTACTTTGTTGCTGTGGTCTGCACCCATTTGAGCAGGGCTCTTCTGGCCCCACCCTGAAAAGAAAGGCGGGGCTTGCGTTTGACAGGTGGGCTGCTGGTCTCAGTGCTGTTGGAGCTTTCCACTGATGAATTGCTGCTAGATTGAGGCTGTAGGGCTGGGAGATGACTGGTGAGCTCCTCTATCTGAGCAAGGAGATGCAGAGGAAGTTGAAATGTTGGTGTTTTTAGTTATTTAATGGTTTTGTAAAGTTATAGGAACTTAAAGACATTATTATGGAAATATGGTTGAATTATTAACAAGATTTAAAATGTTTTCTTTTACCTGGAAATATAAGATTATAGTCCATATCAGTCCCAGCACAATAGATGGTCTGCCGTCTACCACATCTGTTGTGTTGATGTTAACTAACTTAATCTGTTAAATGCAAAAATTCAAACCATTATATTAAAGAAACAGTTCATCCAAAAAATGGGGAAAAAACATACTCATGTCATTTCAAAACTATATGACTTTAATTTTTTTTGCTTCCATATATTAAAATTGAATAGTGACCATGGCTGTCAAGCCAAATGAATGCTGACTAAAGTTTATCACAAGCTTCAGAAGACTTGGAATAAAGTTGTAATCCGGATTTACAATGCGTGTGTTTTTTTTTGTTGTTTGTTTTGTTTTTTGTTTTTTTGTTTTTTGGAGCCCGATAGTGGTCATCATTGTTGGTCATCAACTATTAAAATATTTTTTGTTAACTGAAGTAAAAATAAAATAAAATAACATAAAATAAAATAAATACTATATAAAAACATGTTGAAAAACATTTTTTAATGAAAAACTTTTTTTGGAGCTTGACAGTGGTCATTATTAACTAAACTATTAAAATAATTTTTGTTACCTAAAGAAAAACATAATAAAATAAAATAAAATAAAAAATAAAGTGAAATAAAATAAAATAAATATAAAGTAAAATAATAAACATATTTAAACATTTTTTGATGAAACACTTTTTGTGGTCACCATCGTTATTAAAATCATTTTTGTTAATTGAAGTAAACTGGAAAAAATAAATAAAATAAAATAAAATAAAATAAAATAAAAAATAAAAATAAAATATTACATGAAAAACACATTTTGATGAACTTTTTGGAGCTTGACAGTGGTCATCATCATTGTTGTTATAGTTAAACTATTAAAATAATCTTTGTTAATTGAAGTAAAACTGAAATAAAATAAAATAAAATAAAATAAAATAATAAAATAATAAAGTAAAATAAATTTTAATAATAAATAAAAATAAATATAAATAAAATAATAAATAAATATAAATATAAATAAAATAAAATAAATACAAAATAAATTAAAATAAAATAAAAAATAAAATAAAAAATTAGACAAAAATCGTTGAAAAACATTTTTTGATGAAAAACGTATTTTTGTCATTGTTATAGGTAACAAACTAGTAAAATAATTTTGTTATTTGAAGTAAACACAAATAAAATAAAATAAAATAAAAATATTAAATGAATAAGATGTTGAAAAACATTTTTGATGAAAAACTTTTTTGGAGCTTGACAGTGGTCATCATCATTGTTGTTATAGTTAAACTATTAAAATAATTTTTGTTAATTGAAGTAAAAATGAAATTAAATAAGATCAAATAAAAATAAAAAAATAAAAAATATATTAAATATAAAAAATAAAAAGAATATATTAGATAAAAGAAATATGTTAAAAACATTTTTGATAAAAAACTTTTTTTGAGGGGGAGCTTGACAGTGGTCATCATCGTTGTTGTTATAGTTAAACTATTAAAATATTTTTGTTTAAGTAAAACTGAAAATAAAATACAATACAATTAAAAATGAAATAAAATAAAATAAATATTAGATGAAAAACATGTTTTAGGTTACATTCGGACAGATCCTCTTTCAGAAAGTGATAATGTCAATCAAAGACATTACAGACAGTCAAAAGAAAGGTCACACTAACCGGAGATCCTCTGTAGGCCGACTGAAATGGTGACAAAACAACGGGGAGAAAGACAGAGAAAGAAGAATAGAGGTCATTACATGCTCTTAACAAAAGTGTGTCCGATCAACTGAAGGACAGGTGATAAGGAGCCTCAGCTCTGCGATAACCTAAAACCCTTTAGTGACAGACACACTTGCACCCATTGTTATAATCACTCAAAGCAAGTAGACTTAGAATCAGCCACACATACAAGTTGAAAGAATGAAAAATGTACACAAAAATACACACACGCACACACATCATACCATCCACTTACTTAAAACAAAAAACGCCCATTAACTTAAAACACTGTGTCACATATTGCATGTAAAAGTACAGTTCAGCATAATACAAAACAGCTCTGTACTCTGGTTTCTCCCACTGTGCTCCACAGGGAATAGAGAGAGATGAGACAGGGATGACAGAGACAGATAAGATGGTGAAAGACTGTAGCTTACGAAATGAATCCTCAGCTTCTTGAGAGATCAGATACACAGACAGACAGACGGACCACCTCAGGAGTGGGAGGCTTAGCTCAGCTTCATTCACTGACAGGCCGTATAATTACAGTCTGAAGCACAGCTATACGGTAAATGAAATATCTGTGCTTTTCCCCAGAGAGATGATTTGAAAAAATACCCTGTTTATAAAGAGAAAAATGGGCCTCATTTCAAATCTCCACGGCTTTACTACAAAATAATAAACAATGACAGCAAAACTCATCCTTGAATCTTTTTTAACATATATACATGGGTCATTTTCTACAGGCCAATTTTAAAATACAAAAAAATAATATCTGTTGTAATTGTTCAACACATAAATTCATATTAAAATTTAAAATTAAGTGATTTTAGTGTTTTTTCATCTCTATGAATTGGGCATAGCCTTAAAAAAAAGTCATGTGGTGTGACCATGATTTATATTGAAATTCATTTCCTTAACATGCTTAACATTTTTTAGATGTTTTTAGTAATTAAACTGTTTAGAAACAAAGTATCTGCATTTATTTTTAGTTTTTGTAAATAATGACCTCATATTTTTGTTTTATAATTTCAGAGTTTCCTTCTTAAATGTAGTTAGCAGACTTATTTTTCCTGTAAATTGCATAAAACTGATACAAATGTTTTAAAAATACCATTCACTTAAGCATGCTGTAGCAGTGATTCATATTTCAACCACAGAAATTAGATATTTTAGTTTTACTTTAATACAGTTATTCCTATTATTGGTCGCACCACATGATGAGTGGTCGCTCCAAATGATGCAAAGGCCTTATATCATTAAAAATCTATTTAAAGAGACATGTGTGAAAAGTGAAGCACACGGCATTAACTGCAGGCATTTCTTTAGACCCTGTTATTTCTGAACTTTGCCCAATCTTGGTAGCTCAATTGACGCTTCGGGAGTTTGATTAACAGGCCAAATGCGCCGTTTTGTCCGACAAACAAACTAGACAGTCAAGTTAAAGTCAGTGGACTTGAACTTGAAAAATGGTGTGTACTGACATCTTTTCACAGGTAAAACGAAACCTTCTGAAGTTCATTCATGTGTATTTTGTGCTATAACTAGTAAAAATTAAGAGATAATCGGTTACTATGCCACCTGAACTGAGGTGCTTCAGCGATCTGTCAGGACACATTAAAGAGCAACAAAACAGTATTTGCTGTTTGAATTAAAAACAAAAAAAGACAAAATTTGAATGCATACTCTTTCATACCAAAAGTAACCAATTCTGTCTTGTATGGTCAGAATTAACATGCTGCCTAAGGCGAGCATTTATTTTACTTTGCTTCGCAGTGAAATCTGGTAAAATAAATATTAATAGTTATTAATAAATAAATAATACATTACTAACAAATGCATAATTATGCTCTAATTTTTTTTTTTTTGCATTTTTTGGATTTTTTCTCATATTGTACAAAGATTAAAC
This sequence comes from Labeo rohita, assembly GCF_022985175.1. Lineage (NCBI taxonomy): Eukaryota > Metazoa > Chordata > Actinopteri > Cypriniformes > Cyprinidae > Labeo > Labeo rohita. The sequence goes on along the minus strand of NC_066888.1, from coordinate 16,773,761 downwards.
ATAAACTGTCTGAAATGATGCAAATTGCATACAAATCTATTCCAAATGATACTAAAATAAAGTAATTTATGTGTATAAGCCATCAGTTGAATATAAAAGCACAAAAACTGCCAATCTGGGACAAATATCTATAATGGAAAACACTCTGCAGTGGTCGCACCACATGACATTTCAAATTCAGTCAAACTTTACAAGCACAGAATTGGCCACCTAAACAAAACCAGCTAGCTGCCCACAAAAGGTCACTATGAAATTTATAATAAAAATAAATACTTGTAGAAATAACTTATTATTCATTGTTTTTCTGAGGTCATACCACATGGTATCCAAATGTGGTAACTACATAACCAGCCGTTGAAAAGGTTATTTTTTTCTAATTTGAAAGAGAGTTACAAACCAGCTTGATACATAGGTCATTGGCAAATTGCTATATGATGCAAAGGATTTCAACATAAAAGTCCCAAAATGGTAGTTTCTTGATGGTCGCACCACATGATATTTCATAAAATGGAAATCATCGGACAAAGTTTGTTTGTATATTATGATGGAATTATAAATACAAATGTTTTGCAATTTTATTCAGGATTACAAAACATTTTGGAAATCATGCCAAATAGTGCAGAAAATTAATCTGAATAAATTTAGGGTAATTTCAAAGACGTTTCCAAAACAACAGTTATGGTCGGGCGGTTGCACCACATGATATTTTGACACTTTGAATAACAGAAAAATTACAAATAACTTATCTTTTTTGAAATGTTAAAGTGGGTCCATACATAAGAGAGATACTTCATATATATATGGCATCTTTGTCATGCATTTAAACCAATTTTACCTGAAAAATCCAATCGGACAGAAAATGTAGGTGTCATGTCACTGGCCCACATACGTATGCATTTTTATTACGGTAGGCTGATTATTTCTATTGTATGTTATAATGTCCTATTGACAACAGGATCCTGATTTAGGGATTTATTTTGTGAAAATGTCTGGCAGACTGTACATTAATTAGTCCATTTGTTCGGCTTTGGCAACCACAAACAGACAGAGAGACTTTATGAGGGAAGCACAGCGCCACATGTGAGACATCAGAGACAGATTTATAATAAGTTGACTCAGAACTAAACCTCAATAAGGAGAATGATTTCAGTCTGACATGTCATCATCACCTTATAAATCTATTCTAAGCCATGTAGCATGTTCTAATTAATCCTTAAATCCTTCATTTGTCTGTGATTTGAATGAAACAATTTCTTGTTGGTTAGAATAAGAATTAAACATGAAATGAGGAACAGGGTTTTCCTTCTCTTTGTCTCTCATGAGACAGTGCTGTGAAGCACAAGGGCACTATCACAGCAGAGCGGGGAAGAGGTTGTGTAGGTCAGACTCAGTGGTTATATCCTGGAGCTGTACACCTGAGCAAAGCACTCTGGGAATGGACTGCCTTACCCTCCTGCCTTCCAGAAACTTCAGCGCTCTTCCCACGTTAGCAACCCAGTGGATCCTCCTCAGCTTGCGGCCCTGTTCACATGGCTGTCAGATGGGAGAAGATAGCACAACAGACAAAAGGAAAACGGTGATAGACAGAGGAAAATGTAAACACCCAGGAAGGAATGGGGAGAAAAAAATGAAAATAAACAAAAAATGGAAAGAGACAGCAGACGAGCAGGATAGTTATATTTAGTACAGACAGAGAATACAAAGATGACACCAAATAGATTGCAAGAGAGAAAAGTAAAAAGTAAAAAAAAAAAAAAAAAAAAAAAAAGGGCCATGTGACACTTGGTATATTGATTGTTACAGCACTGCAAAGACCTGAGGCACCACTAGCCTTATGGGATTGTTCACTGAGAGCATGGGTATTCGTGTGTGTGTAAGAGAGTGTTAATAATGTGTGGTGAATACACTGTGTTTTTGGTAATATGTCTTGTATTACATCATGCTTGCTAACATTTAAAACAGTCACAATTTAAAACAATGTTCATTACAGAAATTTAAACCTAACTGCTTGATTTGTACAGCTGTTAAATAACTCTGAATAGCAAAAAAAAAAAAAAAAAAAAAAAAAAAACAACCAAAAGTACTTTTAGCTTACCAGTTTGTGACCAGACAGGACTTCAAGAAGAGCTAACAACATCACTCCATCCTTCACATCTTCAAAGAGATCTGAGACCACTAAAGGAGGATTACGCTGGGGAGGGAAAACAATCCAGTGATGATTTGACATTTTACTTCAAACTATTTAGACATCTACGATGTATGGCAGACAAGATCGAACAAAAGACAGATAGAACAATAGACAGACAGAACGACAGATAAAAAGACAGAAAGAATGATAGGCATAGAGTGATAGAACAATAGACAGAACTACGGATAGAACAACAGACAGAACAAAACAATGGTAGATAGAATAATAAAATGATAGATAGATAGATAGATAGATAGATAGATAGATAGATAGATAGATAGATAGATAGATAGAACATTAAAATGACAAAACATTACAACGATAGAACGATGGGTAGAATGATAGCTAGAACGATAAATACAATGATAGAACAATAGATAGATAGACAGAACAATAGATAGATAGAACAATAGAGATAGAACACTAGATAGATAGATAGATAGATAGATAGATAGATAGATAGATAGATAGATAGATAGATAGATAGATAGATAGATAGATTAGATAGATAGATAGATAGATAGATCATTAAAATTACAAAACATTAGAATGATGGATAGAATGATAGCTAGAACAATAGATAGCACAATAGAACAATAGATAGACAGATAGATAGATAGATAGATAGATAGATAGATAGACAGATAGATAGATAGCGATAGAACAATAGATAGATAGAGACAGAACAATAGATAGATAGATAGATAGACAGAGATATAACAATAGATAGACAGACAGATAGACAGACAGATAGATAGATAGATAGATAGATAGATAGATAGATAGATAGATAGATAGATAGATAGATAGATAGATAGATAGATAGATCATTAAAATTACAAAACATTACAACAATAGAATGATGGATAGAATGATAGCTAGAACAATAGATAGCACAATAGAACAATAGATAGACAGAACGACAGATAGATAGATAGATAGATAGATAGATAGATAGATAGATAGATAGGTAGATAGATAGAGATAGAACAATAGATAGATAGATAGAGATAGAACAATAGATAGATAGATAGAGATAGAACAATAGATAGATAGATAGATAGATAGATAGAATGATAGATAGATAGATCATTAAAATTACAAAACATTACAACAATAGAATGATGGATAGAATGATAGCTAGAACAATAGATAGCACAATAGAACAATAGACAGATAGACAGAACAACAGATCGATCGATAGATAGACAGATTGATAGACAGTTAGATAGATAGATAGATAGAGATAGAACAATAGATAGATAGATAGAGATAGAACAATAGATAGATAGATAGAGATAGAACAATAGATAGATAGATAGAATGATAAACACAACGATAGAACAATAGATAGATAGAACGATAAATAGAACGATAGATATATAGTTAGAACATTAAAATGACGAAACATTACAACGATAGTACGATAAATAGAATGATAGCTAGAAGGTTAAATAGAACGATAGAACAATAGATAGATATATAGATACATAGATAGATAGATAGATAGATAGAACATTAAAATTATAAAACATTACAACGATAGAATGATGGATAGAATGATAGCTAGAATGATAGCACGATAGAATAACAGATAAATAGACAGAACAATAGATAGATAGAACAATAGATAGACAGATTGATAGATAGATAGAACATTAAAATGACAAAACATTACAACGATAGAACGATGGATAGAACGATAGAACGATAAATACAACGATAGAACAAAAGCTAGATAGAACGATAAATAGAACGATGGAACGATGATAGATAGATAGATAGATAGATAGATAGATAGATAGATAGACAGATAGAACATTAAAATGACGAAACATTACAATGATAGAACGATGGATAGCATGCTAGCTAGAATGATAGAACGGTACATAGATAGATAGATAGATATTATGTGTTGTGACATCCTGTGCATAGTTGTAACATGAGTTTGAATGAGCTTTATAGATAAAACCCAGTGAATATTAGTGTTGTCAGGCAGTGACAGTCGTGAGCTTAGGAAGCATCTGAAAAGCCTGAGTAAAAGTGCTGATTCTAGAGACGACACAGTCTGTCTGACCCGATGAAGCCCCTCCACTAATCCATCCACACAGCCTCTCTTTACCCGGACGACACATCCAGGATTTCTCTTAAGACAGCAGTCACATGACTGGGATTTGGAGTGGAAAGCAGCCGGGTGGCAAAGTCATTCATGAGGAGATTAATATGAAACAGTGAAAGTGAGTGTGTGTGTGTAAGAGACAGAGATGTAGAGGGGGTGGGGACTTATATTTCAAAAGAACGGCAAAACAGAGAGAGAGAGAAAAAAGTAGTTTAAGAGTGAAAGTGAACGATTTCAAGAGGAACGACAGCGAGATGACCTTAATTAGAGGCAGAAAGGGGAAGTGATTGATGTTTTTAAAAGATTAATTCTTGAAGCATTTTTGAGAGAGCAGGGGGAGGAATTGCTAAGATATTCTAATTAGCTCTAAATAATTCAAAAGCTAATTGGATAAAATCACCTTATAGGATATTACATTAAAAAGAGGCACTTTGAGTAATTATGCAACTAATGAAAAATAAGAGGAAAAAAACACAAAGGCACAACCAGCAGGGCTTAACAAACTAATTATCTGTGTCTGGTTATTACTGATGGAAATAGATTGTCACGCCAGGCGATGCTGATGTATTCAACGAACTGACAGCATTTAGCCACGCTAGCTGCATGTTCTGTGCAACCCAATCAAAGTTCACGTGAACATACAAATGCCTGAGGGCCACTCGAACTGTTTTCAATATCAGTCAGAGATGAGAGAGACACTGTTAGAGGGCAGAGACGAGTTCAATTAAGGTTGAGAGAAGGTCACAGCTTTATACTTTTCAACAGCAATTTGTCCACTAAATTGTTTTTAAAATCACGCGATAACATCAAAAAAAATGTACATTTATAGAGATATTTCTTAAAGATAGGGTTAAAATAAAATAAAATAAAATAAAGCAACTCCATAATTTAGACCATATTTCAGAAATTATATTTCATTGTCATTATAGAGCAAACAAGAAGAAGATTTTTGAGAACCACACAGATTCCTTTACTGTGGGACCCGTCTAGAAAGCAGTGGGTGCAGTTAATGAACCTGTGGGTACAAATGACAAAATTGAGGTTACTGCTTACAAATCTGTGAGCGGTGATTGTTAAATTGAGGCTAGAGTTTGCGAATCTGTGGGCACTGATTACTGAATTTCATAATTCAGAGTGAAACCTGATGGGGCGTTGATATATGTCTAGCGACAAAGCAGGTGCAGGCAGCAGGGTGTCCGGGTGGCTGCTGTGTGCTGCTCACCCATGCTTTCTGTCAAACACATGAGAAATGAGCTCATCCTCAATATTGGGCATGCCATAATTAAGCCCTAACCCTGTCTGAGAGGATTTGTCAAAATTGAAATGGAGGGTGGCCTCTTACGCATTCCCTCTTTCAATCGCACTCCTCTCTCTCTCTCCCCCTCTCTCTCTCTCTCTCTGTCTCTAGTGGCTAATCAAGTTGAAGCTCTTAGGCAGATTAGTGCTTCAGTCCTGCCTCTCTGATGTCCTTCAAATTTGCAAGCACATGCATGAGTAAAGAGACCTGAGGCATTTTGCGTCCTGTGATGGTATCTTTTAATGAATGGTTTGGAGTATGAGGATTTTGGTAAATCTTTTAATGCAATGCTGATCAATTCTGTGGGAATTGATTATCGGGTTGAAGCAGAATCTTGGTTTAGTTAAGCATCTTGTAAGAAGTTTGCACCTATTTAATGTGCACAAAGAAGAGTTAAAGAAACAGTACACACTAAAATGAAAATTTTGCCATAATGTTATCCTGAATCAGTTTGAATTGCTTTTGCATGTAGAAAAGGAGAATTTTTGAAGAATGTAATGGATGCCCTTGTACATACAATTACTAACCCAGGAAAATACGTGCCTTTATATACATTTCTGCAACATCGTAATTACGTACTTACTGTACGTTTCGCGGCAGTTTCAAAGTCAAATGTCCAGAGATTGGAGCTAAACGACACATTCAATATGCAAACATGGTGTTCAAAGCTTGGTAGAGGCACGTACTCCTGCGTTTTTTTATTATGCTGTTTGAGGTATGTATTGCGGCTGTTCAGAATTGAAGTATCTGGTGAGTGTCACTAAAGGTTAATCCTCTATCATGTTGGAAATATCCCTTACACCAACCCAACCCTAAACCTACCCGATAGTGTTAACAAATGCAAAAGTGATATAAAAACACATTTGTTAAGGCAGCTGTGCTATTTTAACTTCCTTATGCAGATTTGAGCCATTTTGTCGAACCGTAGTTTCACGGGGTTCGTACCGGAGCTCTTCATCACTCAAGCACAACGCCGTATCACGTGAGCTACTGAGCAAGCCTACTAAATTAGAAAACTCATGCATATGAAGCTGTATATGTGATGACAACGTTCAAAAGTATCAGTTTTCAAATTGCGTAAGATATTAAAATTGTTTTGAAATCATAATATCCTGCAAGTAATTGTGTGAAAATTAGGCTTTATTAATTAAAACTCTGTAACATCATTATTTGTGCAAAAAGGAAAAAATGTCAGATTTTACCTGCCTTATTGTGTTCATTTCAATTGGAAACTGCAGTGATTCGTACATATAGTTACGTATTTTCAGTTTGTATACAGAGGCACATATTTGAGCCTATGTTGACAATTACACTGAAAAAAGACTGGAGGTTTCAAGCTTCAAAATAGACACAGAAAACCTAAATTTATTATAAAAGTGGTCCACACACTTAATAATAAATTTAAGTGTGCTATCTTCCAACTCTACCAAAGTCATATCATGCCTTCAGATGAGAAACAAACAAATTATTCACTCACAATCTTCCCCTCCAGTGAACTCTAGTGAGTTCCAGAGTCTGATTCGTATGAATCATTCAGAATGGTTCTGTGAACTGGATCAACTGAATTATTCAAAAGATCTGGCTCAAATGAATGATTCTTTCATGAAACCACTATCTATACATTTTCTTCTTGTGTTCCGCAGTTTCAAAAAATCAGATTTAAAATTAGATGAAAGCAAAACTTAATTACATAATTTTCATTTTTGGATGAATTAATCCTTTATAAATGATTTATTATGCCTAATTATATGCTTCTTATTCCACTTTTTAGAAGATGTAATATATGTCTCAACCGCATTTGGGATCGTTTGAAGCCACATTTAAACTGCATTTTGGAAGTTCAAAATCGGGGCACCACAGCAATCCATTATATGAAGAAAAATGCTGAAATGTTAAATTTCTTTACGACTGAAGAAAGAAAGACATGAACATCTTGGATAACAAGGAGGTGAGTACATTATCTGTAAATCTTTGTTTTGGAAATGGACTTCTCCTTTAAACACGGAAAAAGTAATATTTTCATGATGCGTCCCCTTTAATCAACATAGACAAAGCTAATAATAAGCATATATTCCTATATATAAAGAGTGAGATACAGCAATGACTCTAGTGCAAGAACATGTTCAAAGGTTAATGCTTCGCTGAATACTGCAAACTCTGCAAATGACAGTAATGTGAAAAACTTCCAGTGGGCATTCAAGTTCTGTAAACCTACAAAAGGCTTTGAGGCCTCAATGCAACATCTCTATCACTCACTAGTGAAACTTGGAACTAACAGACCTAATTTACTCTGTTCACACCTAATTACATTTCATTATCTATCACGGACCTGTGGGCGCATTCTCTAATACTCTTTTGATACTTCTATAAAGGAATGAGAGGAACGATAGAAGCGATGTGTAATTCTCATTCTGTGTTATCATACACATGCTAAGAATTAATCCAAAGCCTTTGGGCTATGAATTATGGAGCTGGAAAATCACTGCAGATGATTTGCATTAGTAATTTGGTGGAGGGCTAGAGACCAGAAATACCTGAAACCCAGATGTAAACATGGTTGATCACTAATAGCATGCACTGTTTCTCTTCAGTCTGTCGGTCTGTGTAAAATCATCCTGACAACAATGTAAGAGTCACATTTCCTGCTATTTGGCACATGCATTCTCAAACTTCTCTCTCAAATACTTGAGAGTGCTGTCACCAAGGCAACATCATTCAGCGGTAGGATGAGGTTAAAGGGCAACAGCAAAAGAAGTGGGAACAGCGGGTGCCAGGGATGGCGTGGTGGTGTTCAGCTATTGAACAAATTATTTGGATTTACAAGATACAATGAATGTAATTGATTCTGACAGTTGTAGAACCAGTTCAAATAGTTCTCTATTTGCAATTTTAATGAGACGGTCTTCATTTTTGTCCTTCCTGCACAGACATTTCATGAAAAAAACATTTCATGTCTGTTGAAGCAATAGGATCATGTCACATCTCTTTTATACAATAGGATTGCAGGTTCAAGTTAATATATACAGTAGGGTGGATTTTCTTCTCTATCGCTCTTGAAAGCAGTCCATTGAAAGCAAAATCTTGATCTGATCCAGCTTAAATTTTCTTTTATAATTTTTACATTTATAAAAATGTATATTTATTTTTTATGTTATATTAATGTGTATATATATATATATATATACAATACCAGTCAAAAGATTTTTAAATATTCTTTAAAGAAGTCTCTTCTGCTCACCAAGCCTGCATTGATTAGATCCAAAAAAAAAAGTAAATATTTTTACTATTTAAAATAACTGTTTGAATATATTTTAAAATGTAATTTATTCCTGTGCTTTCAAAACTGAATTTTAGCATCATTACTCCAGTCACATGATTCTTCAGAAATTATTTTAATATTTTGATTTGCTGCTCAAAAAAACATTTATTATTATTATTATTATTATTATGTTGAAAACAGCTGAGTAGAATTTTTCCAGATTTCTTTGATGAACAGAAAGTTCAGAAGAACAGCATTTATCTGAAATAGAAATCTTTTGTAACAATATTAAACGTATTTATCATCACTTGTAATCAATTTAAAGCATCCTTGCTAAATAGAAGTATTAATTTCTATAATTTGTTTCCAAAAAAAGAAAACAAATTATACTGACTCCACAGAAATAAATTACAATATTACTGTTTTTGCTGTGTTTTGGATCAAATAAATGCAGGCTTGGTGAGCAGAAAAGAATTCTTAAAAAAAAAAAAAAAAAAAAATTTACTGTTTAAAAACTTTTGACTGGTAGTGTTTATACTGTATATATAAACATTTTTTGACACCCACAGAGTGTATATACATCAGAAATCATCAAGCCATGCAGTAGCTGTTTAAAATAGAGTGGAATCACTAAACTTGAGGATTCCTGTCAGAGAAATAATCAGAGCATAAACCAATTCATAAGACTGTCATCTTGAAGCACGCTGACGCTGTGAATCTCACTGCCAACTTTAACTGACAGGTCCAATATGTCCTTGACAGATGGTAATGAGCAAACAGATAAATAAATAATGGCTAGAGAGTGTTCAAACGTCAAATCTTCTGTGGTTAACATTTTACGCTGGAGAGGCACTGGTGTGCAACCTAATACAAAATGCCACGTCAAGACGTATTCCCCACAGATTGATATTTCAAATGAATTTGCTGCTCCTCGTCACAGAAGATTAGCCAAGTCAGGTCTCGGTGATCATACTGGAATTATCTGGAGTGGCGGCTAATTAAAAAAATGGCTTGACCAGTCATTCTTCACACACAAATCAATAAGCCATCAAGCTATTATTACACGCATATCATGGGGCCAAATGCTTGTGTCCTGTTTTTCATGCAAATTTATACAAGCACCTGTTATTGGGTAAGCTTTTAATAATGTCCCTATTGTGATAATAGAAATTCAAATCAGTCCAATACAAGTTAAGCTCAGTTGACAGCATTTGTGGCAAAATGCAACTGTGTTTTTGATAATTTAGTGTTGGACAACGATTAATCGTGATTAATCGCATCCAAAATAAAAGTTTTTGTGTACATAATATATGTGTGTGTACTGTGTATATTTATTATGTATATATAAATACACACATATGCATGTATATATTTAAGAAAAATATGTTATGTTTCTATATTAAATATATTTATATAATAAAAATTATATGAATACAAATATATACGTGTAAATATTTATAAAATATATTCTGTATGTGTGTGTCTTTATATAGACATAATAAATATACACAGTACACACACATATATTATGTACACAAAAACTTTTATTTTGGATGTGATTAATCACGATTAATCGTTGCCCAGCATTAGTATAATTTTAACTTTTACATTTCTGTCACATTTCTGTTCAAAAAGCAGTTGTAAGATTACACAAGACTGTGTGACACAGCATGTTTTCATGCAGTACTGTTGCATAGTTGTCCATAGGTAAATCCCGTCAGCAGACTGACTGTACCCTGGTAAATGAGGCACAGTAAGTTAAAGCACTATGTATGTTCATGTTGGACCTGGACTGGTGCCACCAGTCTTGTGACAGATTAATTCTGCACTGTGGAAAAAAGTGGCTATAACAACCTTCAGATGATTTTTTTTCTCTCACACATGAATGGATGTATGTTGGTTCAGAAATCTCACACATGACTCGGCTCACCTTTGCTAGATGAGAGTTGATCCATTTTGTGAAAGTTCGCTTCTGTACAGCTTCCTGCTCATCTAAAAGAAAAGATAAACACATCAGAAACCTGTGTAACAAAACTGATCTTAAAGGAGAAGTCCACTTCCAGAACAAAACTTTACAGTTAATGTACTCACCCCGTTGTCATCCAAGATGTACTTGCCTTTCTTCCTTCAGTTGTAAAGAAGTTATGTTTTTTGAAGAAAATATTTTAGGAATTATCTCCATATAGTGGACTTCTATGGTGCCCGCGAGTTTGAACATCCAAAATGCTGTTTCAATGGAGCTTCAAATGGCTCCAAACAATCCCACCTGAGGAATAAGGGTCTTATCTAGCAAAACAATCGGTTATTTTCAAAAAAAAAAAAAAAGTATATACTTTTTAACCTCAAATGCTCGTCTTGCCTAGCTCTGTGATGCACATGCGAACTTTGTGTAATCCGGGTCAATATAATTAGGGTATGTAAAAACTCCCATCTCATTTTCTCCTCCATGTAGGATGATTTTAAAGTTGGAGGAGAAAATGGAGTTTTTCGACATACCCTAACTGTATTGACCCGGATTACACAGAGTATGTATGCGCATGGCAGAGCTAGACAGGATGAGCTTTTGAGGTTTAAGACTATAGATATTTTTCTTTTTTTTGCTTTAAATATTTTATTATTTGAAATTTTAACAGACAGTCACTTGTAATTACACTTTTTTGAATACAAACATATAAAACTTGTATTTTAACATTTAATCATAACAAAGGAAAAAATAAAAATAAAAATAATATGAAAATAAATAAATACAAAAAAATAAATAAATAATTAAGTAAATACATTCCCTCCCACATAACAACATGACCCATAAGTGCTATCCAGTGGTAAAAGCCAGCACTGAAGGCATATTCAACGTATTAATCAGAAGTTTGAAGAAAGGAAATAAAAGGGGACCAAATTTTTTCAAATAACAAAATCTTGTCTTTTAGCGTATATCTTATTCTTTCCAGATGTAGAGTACTCCTCAACTCTGTCACCCATAATTTAAGAGTTGGAACTTCTTTTAGATATTTTTCTTTTTTTTTTAGAAAATGACAGATCGTTTTGCTAGATAAGACACTTATTCCTCGGCTGAGATCATTTAGAGCCATTTGAAGCCGCACTAAAACTGCATTTTGGACGTTCAAACTCGCAGGCACCATTAAAGTCTCCTATATGGAGATAACTACCTGTAAATTTTTGTTCTGGAAATAAACTTCTCTTTTAAATCTTAAACAAAACATGAGACGCTACTATATGACCCACCAAGAATCACAATTTTCACAAGCTCACTCACAATAATATTTCCTACTGTACCCTGTCCAAATGCAAGCAGCATAAACATGTCAATCTCGAAAACAAAAGATCCAGCCCTGATTTTGAACTGCAACGTGACAGTAATATCCTTTCTCCTAACAGTTATATCAGCAAGAGATGACAGCTGACGCACAGCCAACATCTTTAATGAAAGCACTGTCTGATGGATTACACTGAAGCCGGTCACTATGTCACACACCGTCTGTGTGTGTGTGAGAAAATGGGACCAGGCTCATGCATAATGCAGACCACATGTGCCACCGTCATTTGCGCTAAAAATCTTGTATTTTGTGAATTAATAGTTCGATCAAGTCTGTTTCAGAGCTAAAGCAATCAAATATTGATGAGAAGAAGAGTATGATAGATGGCAACAGAAAAGATTTGCAGCTGCATTGGTGTGTGTGTGTGTGTGTGTGTGTGAGAGAGAGAGAGTGTGCCCAGCCCACCATCAAAAGGACAGGGTGACTTTGAGCGGGAAAGACAGATGCAAACTCACTGTATGTGCATTTGACACATATACACCCACAAAACATCCCATTGCACTTATATAATAATACAAACCAGGTATCTTCTTTCGAATTCCTAATTACATTTCCAAAATAAACACCATGATTAATCAACACTTTCTTGACTGTCTCTCTTGCACAGTCAGAAATAATCCACAGCACATCCAAGAACCTGCTGAGCTCCCCTAGGGATGACTCTGTCATTGCCAAAAAATACTCAAATAACACAACATTAACATGTTTAAAAAAATAAATAAAAAAAGTTGTAAATAAAACAAAGATTACCGGAGTATGTTTTACATGAAAATACTATTTCAGTCTTACTAACTCAAAATGTCACATTTAATTCAATGTGTTAATAGTGAATGTGAAATTTACTAGCAATTTTAAATTGTTAGCAATTGTTAAACAAAAATTTAACGGCATAGATTAGAAGCACAAAAAATAGTAAGATGCAGGCAAATATGCAAATCTGGCATAAAGTATAGCATATAAACATGTGCAAATCACTGACACCAGATGCATTTGTGTACAACTAAGTCAAATCTCTTACCACGCAGGTGTCGAGAAACCCCTTGCACTAAGTTGAGGGATGTGCCAGACTTCTTTTTGGCAGCTATATCCTCCCATCGTCTTGCCACCTTGCCCTTGACATCCATTCCCAGAATGGCTTTGTGATCTTAAGTTCACAAAGAGCACATCCACCTGTGACGGTCAAAGGTTAACTACTCTTGACCTTCCTCTTGTGGAGCTTTTGACGTTGCTTGTCAATACAGAGAAAGACCTTCATTTGCATCTTCTTTAGGTTCTCACCATATGACGTAAGCAATCAGAATGGAACGCTGTCCATGTCCTTCCAACGTAATAGAAAAAAGTGGGAGTGTGTGCATGTGTGCAGCACCGGTCTCAACATCTCTCTGTCTTTACTCTATCTGCAGGAACGATTCCCCTTGTGCCTCCAACCAATCATTTGTATGGGAATGTGTGATGTCATCACAGGTCTGAGCGTATGACGGGAGGGGGAGTGGTGTGCGTGTATGTGTTGTGAGTCACATAGCCTGCCGGCACGCACACTCTTTAAAGACCGAACCGGGCAGGACGTGCTCGGCACTGAAATTCCCTAAGATCAGCTGAATTCTCTCTCTTTCCCCTCCCACTAAATGTATTGGATTCTAGGGTTTAGGAAAAGCCGCTGGCCTGAGCTGATTAACTTTGCCTGAAAACACTACTCGATCTGATTTACCGCTCCCAGCGGCTTTATAAAGCTCCTAGAACAGTCTAACAAAAAAAACAGCCTTCCACTGCTAGATGCATTATTGAGATGCAATGGGCCTTTTATGTCACATTGTGGTGTAAAACAAACAAGCTGCATTGGTTTGTAGTATATGAAATTAATATTTTAGAATGAAGCACAGGTTGTATTTCGTCTTGAGATCCATGAAAGAAATATTTTACAGAACAACGAAAACGAACCCCACTCCATTGTTGCAGGTTTTGAAAATAAAGATAAGAGAAAATGAAAAGCCTGGGGAAAATGATAATCTTTAAAATTATGATAGTTTCATTAATCATGGGTATAATTTTCTCCTTTATTCGTCTCTTCCCAAAAGGGTTTTTAATGATGGAAGTCATTAATATCAAATGGCTCCTGTCATATGCTATCGGTCTCCAGTTATCTTCACTTCTCAAGCCTGGAATCTGTCTTGCAAAATCTTTAATGAAAATCTTTTTCTGACAGGTATATGCATGAATGTATTTATTTGTAAGAGTGCATTTATGAGACAAAGAGTTGCAGTAAAGATGTCAGTATATATGTGGGCTGCTATATTCATTTACATATTTTTAGTAGCTAATGTTCTCTGCTGACAGAAGATTTGCTATTTTAACAATTCATATATATGTGTATATATTTATTGTACTGTACACAGGAGCCAGCAATGCTTTGCTGTGGACGTGACTAGTCTCTGTCCATGGTGCTGAACTAAACTCTGGGTACTGCACTGAGCAAAAACACCATCATCACTCTGTCAACACAAAAGAAAGCCCGGAAAACAGGAATTGCATATTTTAATACTGTAAAACTGAGAATAAAACATATTTATACATATTTATGGAGCATGTAGGCAAGTTACTTTTGGAGTTGATATTATAGAATCTCCTTTAGGCTAAAGAACATTCCACATGAGAAAGACAAAAGACAGCATTTTGGAAAGGCAACTTGGGATTTTGAGTTACTAAAAGAAGGTTGTGTGAAGGCTGAGGGCTATTCTGGACTAAAGATCTGCAGAGGTTAGAGTACACACAGATGCTGGGTTAGTGTGTCTGAATCCTGAGGCTATCCAAATAACCTCATGGGCCTAACCCTCTAATGTTTGAAAAAGAAAGGACTCCGGTTACAGAGAGAAAGAAAGAAAGAATGAAAGAAAGAAAGAAAGAAAGAGAGGCACAACACCACCTAGTGGTATACTCAAAAACTCAAATATACATTGTTTAAGCTTCAGATGAAGCTCTGCAGCCTCACTTAACTGTAAATGTAGCTCTTTCTACATGGTGATTTCCCATGAGACATTTTTATTTTATGCTTGGCAGTGAATTTCCTTTTTGTTATTTATGAACGTACACATAATGATTAACTAAAGAAAACCTGTTCCTCTTAAACCAGATTGTGCAGCACTCAGCATTTAATTAAAATTCTATTTTTAAATTTGAACAGGATGCAATTTAACTTCTTAAGTAATTAAAATGAACTGAAATTCAAGAAATTAAAAAGCTCCTCGAAACAAAGAAAGCTTGTCAAGACAAACTTTGAATCATCACAAAGCTTTGTTTGAAAGTATAAAAATGTAATTTGAAGATTTTATATGACTTACAGATACATATATTGAATTTCATAATTGATTTTGGATTATTTTATTGTCTCGGTGTATTTCATGAATTAACTTTAACTTTATGGACTAGTAGAAGAACATTTTTTAGAACCTGTTTAAAACATCAGTTCACTTCCATAATAAATATTTCCTAATAATTTACTCACCCCTATGTCATCCAAGATGTTCAAGTCTTTCTTTCTTCAGTTTTTTGTGGAAAACCTTCCAGGATTTTTCTACATATAATGAACTTCAATGGTGTCCAACGGGTTGAAGGTCCAAACTGCAGTTTCAGTGCAGCTTCAAAGGGCTCTACACGATCCCAGCCAAGGAATAATTGTCTTATACATTTTTCTAAAAATATAAAAATGTATATACTTTTTAACCACAAATGCTTGTTTTGCTCTTGCTCTGCGATGCACATGCATGACTTCACGCATGACGCAATGTTGGAAAGTCACACGTGGTTAGTTCTTCATCCGTGTACTCAGGTTAAAAAAAAGCAGGGTAGAGCGAAAATTATCTCATTTTTATCTCCAACTTCAAAATCATCATTGTTGTTTTACCTTTTTTCATAAAGGGCGTTTGACGTTCACTTTGCAAACACTGGGTTGGTACTTCCACCTGTGTCACATGTGACCTTTCAAACATGCCTATGTAATGCATGAGGTTGGGCTGGTGAAAGATGAGCATTTGTGGTTAAAAAGTATAAAAATTTTTTTTTTTTTAGAAAATGACTGATCGTTTCACAAGATAAGACCCTTTTTCCTCGTCTTCGATCATCTTTGAAGCTCCAGTTTGGACCTTCAACCCATTGGCTCCCATTGAAGTCTACTATATGGAGAAAAAACACTGGAATGTTTTTCTCAAAAACCTTAAGTTCTTTTCAACAGTTCAAATTCTGAATTTCTTACCACACTTACAAACGCAGGTTTCAAAATATAAGTCTGTGGATCTCCATTTAACTCCTAAAATGGCCTACTTTTAGTAAAACTGAGAAAAGTAATTAGAATTCAATCACAACTAACCATAACCTTCCCCTAATCCTAAACTGTTCTAATCCTTCACATGTATAGTGAATCAAGTCTCCCTTTTTTCCATTATTGCCCAAATCCAATTTCACTATAGCAACAACTCTTTCTACATATACTGGCATTATTTATATCTCTGGCCGGTGAGTGTGGCTATTAGCACTTCACCCTCACTGATAACGGAAGTCTTGAGAGCGTCTCTCCCCTCCCGCGCTTATCCATTCAGACACGTGAATCTTTCAAATGCGAATAATTCTACATCGGCTCCAATCCCTAATGCTGCCAAATTAGCATTACTAATTACAGTCCAAAGACACAAATGATTTTGTGAATAACTCAAGATGATTATTATACGGGGAACTTCCTCTCCTGTGGTTTCAGACAATTTGTGCTCTTGACAGGACAGATGTGTACACAATACACCTCAAATTTGGACAGCGTCTAGACGTATTCAGAGAAAAATCACTTCAAAAGTCAATCACGTTTGCGAGGCATAGCAAATTGACTTTATTCGAGTCATATATATTTATTTATTTGTTTTAACATTTATTTTAATATAGACATGAATATTTTAACCCTATTGTTTGAAGCTTATTTTATTTTTATGTTAAGTCAAATGCTTTTATATGAACTGTTCAAAGATAAATAAAAATACAAAATAAATAAATAAAATAATTTAAAAAAAATTAAATATAGTTTAAAAACACAAAAATACAACAAATAATAAAATAAAATAAAATAAAATAAAATGAATAAATAAATTGCTGAAAGAATGAAGGAAGAAAGAAAGAAAGAAAGAAAGAAAGAAAGAAAGAAAGAACGAAAGAAAGGACTGTGATACAGTGCTTTAGTGGCCACTAGCTCTCAGCGGATGCCAATCATGCTATCTGAAGAGTATTAAAAGATCTCCTGTTGGCTTGGGTAATGAAATGATGTGGTCAGGAACAGGGCAGAAGTAGGTCAGACAGTCTAAGCTTTTCATCCACTTTGAGAAATTCTGAACCATCCCCAAATATACTGCCCATATCATGTGGGAGATAGAAAATCATTCCCTTATTGTACAAGATCTGCATTATAATTCAGACACACTGATCAAGTAGCGTAGTTCAGGTGCATACTCAGGTTATCAAAAGAGCCCACATTCTGTCTTAGATTACACTGAAGCACTCAAAGGTGCACTCACATGCCACATATCAGGCCAGCAATGCTGATTTTATCTACTTCAGAAGGTGAACTAATGCCCAGCTGACCTTGAGTATTTGACACAGCTTGCTAGAGGCAAGGTGTCACATTGGCTTTTAGCAACCGGTTGTGATACTGGCCGAATAGAGCAGCCAAGGTCAACCTGCTGAGGAAAGATAAGACAGTCACAGTCTGCAGGCCATTGTAAGTGCCACGGCTGTCTCTACTAGCGAAACGAGAAGTTAGGCACAATCTAACAACATATCTAATCGGGTAATGTCTGCGTTGGTCACACAAGTGCCAATGCAATATCACAGTCACTGGAAATTAATCAGTCCCCTCATCCCAGAATGGCCATAACCCATAGCAGCTGCAAAGAGAACAATTATGGGCGCCCTTGAAACTAAAACAAGTGGTTATTCCTGTGCTGGCAAAGCTGAGTTTTCAGCAGTCATTACTCCAGTCTTCAGTGTCACATGATCAGTCAGAAATCATTCTAATATCCTGATCTGGTGCTTTTCTATTATTATCATTGTTGAAAAAAGTTGTGCTGCTTAATATTTGGTGGAAAGCTTTTTATCAGGACTCTTGAATATTGATGAATAGAAAGTTCAAAAGAACAGCATTTATATAAAACAAACATTTCCTAACATTCTAAATGTGATGTTGTCACTTTTCACTAACATAATGCATTCTATAGGGCCCTATGAATTCAGGTTTATTTTTTCCTGAATGCCATTTAATTTTTTTTCAAAATTCCGTTGTTGTTGTTTTTTTTTATTTATTTTTTTATATTTCTGGATTCATTTTTTCCCATTTTAACTCTCTTTCAATGGTTAAACTAAATTAAATTAAATTTAGTTTCATTTTAAAAAATTCACAATTCAAAATCCATGTCTAATTAATTGAAATCATGAAACTTCCATTGAAGTTTAATAGCAATTTATTTAAAGTTTAACAAAAATTACATTTCTAAGGCCCTATGAAACAGGTTTTTTTTCTCAAATTCAGTTTTTTTTTTGACCAAATTCTGTTATTTTTGTTCATTTTCTGGATTGCATTTAATAGTTCCATTAATTTTTAATAATAAAAAGCATCTCTAAATGATTTGATAAAAAAAATTATTTCTCTTAATTTATTATAATTTTATTTATTTATTTATTTATTTATTTATTTTCTTCAGAAATACTGTGTTGTGCATTTACATTTTTCCGCTAAATAAATTCAGGTAATTTTTTTTTCCCGTAAATATTCTTTAAAAAAGAATTTTTTAATAATAATTAAATTTAGCAACAATTAATCGTGATTAATCACATACAAAATAAAAGTTTTTGTTTACATAATATATGTGTGCGTTCTGTGTTTATTTATTATGTATATATAAATACACACACATACAGTATATATTTTATATATAAATATATTTAATATATAAACAACATATTTTTCTTAAATATATCCATGCATATGTGTGTATTTATATATACATAATAAATATACACAGTACACATAGTTTGTAAACAAAAACTTTTATTTTGGATGCAATTAATTGCGATGAATCATTGCACAGCACTAATTAAATTATTAGTAGTAGTACTATCATTACATTAAGTAATATATTTCAGTCACAGTCTCTTCAAGTTAAACTGAACTTTTATTTTGACGGGTTGCAGTTTTTGTTTGTATATGACAATAGATTTTCTCAAAAGCAACAGTAAAATGCTCAAGAAGTGACACAAAGCAGTTCTAGAGATTATGTTTATATGTTCATGTTCTCATATATTGAGGCAGCAGAGACTGAAAATACCACAGGCGTCATGTGCGCTTCAAAATGTGTGTAGTAAACGAAACCGCACGTCTGCGCCATTCATTCACACAGAAACAGGCAGAACATGCGAGATTAGTATTTAAATAGTGTTTTTGTGGCGTAATATTCACAGACTAGTCCATATCACGTTTTAAGTGTACTGTCCTACTTTTGATTTATTCATCCAAAATTCTGCTAATTCCATGACTTTCCATTAAATTAAATTCTGGATTCCGTGTTACATAGTGCACACTACATAAAAACAATCATAGTTTATTTTTAAATTACAATTTAGGCTTAATTCATTGCAATTGCTTGGAAAATAGGGACTTGCGCATTCCTCAGAATTTCTCCACAGGTTTTTTCACAGTTGCACAGGTTTGGAACAATATGAGGGTGTGTAAATAAAGCTAAAAATTAAATTTTGGGGTGAACTACTCCTTTAAATTTTATTGCACACAGCATCTGTTTTGTTCTTTGCTGACCTACAGCACCTTGTTTTGTGTTCGCACCTCTATTGTATTACATCTTTGTGCAGCTCAGAGCTGAAATAGAATGCTGAGTCTGTGTGGTGGAATGGGGAGAGAGAGAGAGAGATGAGGGAGACACTGATGGAGTAGGACTGCATCCACAGGAGCTCACAGCTCCACGGCGTTCAAGGTGACCGTCTGTGCTCGTGTTGGTCAGTAGAGAATGGGCCGGTTTCTGCCATATCTGGCACATCATTACACAGCCATTGTGGCAGAGTGCCAGAATTGACCCATTTCTCTCTCTCTCTCTTTCTGTCCTGCTCCATTTCTGTGTGGCACTGTGCCAGCAGTGGTGTGAGCAGACTTAAAGAGAGAGAGCTGGAGCACATGAGATGACCTCCATGTGCCTCTTCATGTCTTTCTCTGTGTATGTGGAGAATGCAGTCTTTTAGAAATATAGTTAACATTGTCATTTACTTATGTCATTCCTGTTTTCTTCGGTGCAACACAAAAGGAGAAATTTTGAAGAATGTGTTGGTTGCACTTTTCTGCTAAATTACAATAAAGGAGGATCTGGAGCTTTCAAGATTATTTGAATCTTATTATAAAAATGAAAAAGTTACCATGACCAATAAAATTGAGTTGAACCAATGAGTTAAAGGGATAATTCGCCCAAAAATGAAAATTCTGACATTAATTACATGTCGTTCCAAACCTTTAAGAACTTCGTTCATCACTGGAACACAAAGATATTTTTTAAATAACATAGATAGCACATTCAAGGCCCAGAAAGGTAGTAAGGACATTGTTAAAATAATCCATGTGACATCAGTGGTTCAACCTTAATTTTACGAAAGTATGAGAATACTTTTTGTGCTCAAAGAAAACCAAAAAACAACTTTATTCAACAATTTCTTTAGTGTGGTGCTGCTGATGCAGGAGTTAACGTAGAACGTTCCGACGTAAACCCTGCATGTTTTTTGTTTGTTTGCAAGCAGAAGATGATGCACACTCTACATAAAGCAGTCTTCGAAAACATGTCTGAAGATTTTGACGGATAGGATAACTTGCAATTTTTTGCCCAGCCTACCTTATTTGAACCAGAATATACAGACACTGAACTAAGAGAGATGGACATTCTATAACGCCGGCTCCTGCCATCAGCATATGTCGTGGTACTCTCGTGAACGTGTGTCGAAGACTGACACAGAAGAGAAGAAACTGGTAAATAATGTTATTTTTGTTGTATTTTCATACAAAAAAATATTCTCGTAGCTTTAAGGTTATTCACTGATGTCACATGGAGTATTTTAACAACGTGCTAACCTTTCTGGGCCTTGAACTTGTCAGTTGCATTGCTGTCTATGCAGGGTCAGAAAGCTCTCAGATTTCAACAAAAATATCTTAATTTGTGTTTTGAAGATTAACGAAGGCCTTATGGGTTTGGAATGACATGAGGGTGAGAAAATTTTCAAATTTTCATTTTTGGGTGAACTATCCCTTTAAAGTAACACGAAAATATCTATTCATGAGTGAACTTATTGCGTTTAATCCACTAAAAATCCAGCTTTCTAATATAAACAAACAGACTATCCCTGCAATAGAAACACAAATATCACCTTTAATATAAAGCAACATTGCATGGTTTTATAGTCTTAACATAATATTTGCAAATTTAAGACAATTTCAGATGTGAAATGTTTGATTTTAAGGCATTTATTTTGTCCAACACAAAAACAATCATATCAATCAGTGATCAAAGACTTCATTAAGAGATTTTATTAACATGGACATCTGAGCCGCTGAAGATGCAGAGAATTAATGTTACTTTCGTTTTAGAAGGAAATGACCCCGGCGATCTACATAAATGTGTCTATGTTCGCACAAATCATTCATGATCCCACTTCACCTACAGCAGAAGTGAGTATAAGGGTTTTTCATGCATCTTTGCAAATTCTTAATAATGTGCTAGTTAACAAGTTTCGCGGCTAAATGTGGCTAAAGTAAACAGAATGGCTCGTCACCCCACAGTAGAAAGGGGTGGGGTGAGCAGAGCTCATTAGCATTTAAAGGCAAATGCAACAGAACGGCTTGCTCTAAAAAGGGCTGATTTTGACAAGGTAAAATCTATCTATCAATAAATCGATAGATAGATAGACAGATAGATAGATAGATAGACAGATAGATAGATAGATAGATAGATAGATAGATAGATAGATAGATAGACAGAAACAATAGATAGTGCTTACTATGTATTTTAAGGGACCCTTGACTGTAGTTTAACTAAACTTTTAAATTATGAGTAACTTGTAGTTTGACAAACTAGCTCCAAACTAACTTCCCCATCACTGCACATATCAATCATTGAGGGAAAAAAAGAAAATGTGCGGCCCATTTACACACGTTTGTGTGACTCATTTCGGCCCACGAGACTGTAGATGGACAAGTGGTCTTATGACCACCTACACGGATGACCACTGAAAAACACTGAAATATAGGACATATGCAGAGAAGAGGCGTTTCTGTCTGGATAACGAGAGATAATAAATAGCAAAATTCCTCAGCATATGGAAAGATTTTTAGCCTGGGAGGGCTTCAAAGCAGACTTGCTGTTTTCTGCCATATGGTGTCACTAATTGCTGTTATTTTAACAACCTGCCACTGTTTGGATGTGAGGTACTGTATCCAAAAAAAAAGAGGACAAAGGAAGAAACAAGGCATAGACATTATATGTGCCTGTTATTGTCACATATAGGCTTATTTCAATACAAGTACATGATTTGTATCATAGAAAATAAATTATAGTAATAGTAATTTATATAAATGAAATGAGTTCACAAATAATTAAAATAATATTATCTAAAAGTAAAATAGTATTTTATATTAAATATAAATTCTAATCAATAGATATGTTTATATATTTAAATGTATACATTACTTATATATATTTTTATATTATGTTTTTTCTTTTATTGCAGCAGAGATAAACAAATAATTAATCAATTTTATTACCTGCATTCTTTGTCACTACACCCGGATCTAACTAAACTCATGATATGCCATGATTAATAGGAATAAACAAGATCTCAAGGCTAATGTGGCCCGTGTGTAAGCGTTCAGTGTCTGCATGCTCTCCCATTACGAAAACAGGTGCTCATTAGCGAGACTTTCCTTCTCTGTTTTCAGAAATAAAACAGGAAATTTAAATGATGCTTTAAAATGTTTTGATCCCAATGAATATTGCTGCTGATGAGCTCTTTGTTTATAGCAGGAAGGGAAGCTCTCACTGTCACACTTGCACACACAGAAATGGTAATCTAATCTGATCAAAGCAGGGGATCAAATTGGTCTGATTAGCAACTCTAATCTGCTCACTCAGGAGGACAGAAAAAACTCAACTCACATGCAAAATGAATGTTAAATGCTACATTTATGCACAAAAATGCAAGACAAGTAAGAAGGATTATGTATACATAAGATTCCAGTTTGACAAAAGAATTCATCTTCATATTCAGACAAACAAATAAGGCTTTCCCCTCTCATTTCAACACATACAGTGTCATGCATTTAACTCCATTCACTTTTTCCCTGCCTGACTTACCCAAATTAGCTCCACTCTATTTATAAAGCTTGCACTATAACTATATGATTGACTATTCTCTAAAATACATAAAGCTACTTTAAAAAGGTGACAATATTTTTCTTGAAGCAGTATGATGATGTGACAGCTTTACCACTGCTGTTTCATATTAGGCATGAACTCAAACACCTAAGCATGTCATTAGGGTTGTTTCCTGCTCTGCCTTAATTTTGCGACCAATGAGGCATAAGAAAGTAACAGCATACTGAATAACATACTTAGTTAGCGTCACATGATTCATCCTCCCCACAAGCATCTTTACACACCATCAATCTGGCCTGACACTCAACATACTGCTCTACTTCTGATTTCTAGGGCGACCAAAGCTTAGGCCTCCAACACATTACCTACAGAACATATACTATAGTGTGCACCAGTGCACCTAAACAGCAGATGCCTATAGCATGATCATAGTCAGACAGTGATAGTGGGTACAACAACTTATAAGTCTTTTCACTAAGGATATCAAGGCAAAGACATATTATAGTTCATATTATATTTTATTCAGAAGTCATCATTTACTCACCCTTATGTAATCCCATTTCCACCACTGAATAATTAAAAAAAAAAAAAAAAAGCAACTGTAACTTTTTGTCTCACAATTCTGACTTTACAACATGCAAGTACGTTCTGAGAACATATCAGTCTTTTTTCCCTCAAAATTGGACTTTATATCTCACAATTCTGAGGAAAAAAAGTCAGAATTTATCATGAAAAAATTGATTGTATAACTCACAATTTTGAGTTTATATAATGCAATTATATATATATATATATATATATATAAAGTTTCTAAGATAAAGTACTAAAATTACTAAGACTTAAACTGAAATCAATTAAAGCTAAATAGAAATATAAAAAATGTAAAAATTAATAGAATGTATATTATATTAAATCAATGTATACTGAATATAATTCATTCAATATAATATAAAATATACTATAATATATTATTATATAATACAACACTAAAATAACACTAACTTTAGTCTGAAGAAATTTTGCAAAAGCATTTCCCAGAAGCAACTATATGGTTGCAAGTTTGTCATTACCAATACAGTTCAGTGGAACTGTTGACCATAGTTAGCTAACAATGCTTTTGAACTGAAAATGAAGTGTAATGTATGTTTCAGGCCTGTGTATGAAAAATAAAATAAAATTAAATAAAATAAAATAAAAATTATTAAATTAAATTAAATTAAATTAAATTAAATTAAATTAATGACCGGTCAAGAGATCACAAACATGAACTAGGCATGTTCTTCGCTGCTTTTTTATGAAAAACACACAATAGAGTACCAATAGAGTTCAATGGAACTTATGACCATAGTTAGCTAACAAAGCTTTTGGGAAGGGCAAATAGGTAAGGTTGGGATAGGTTTTGTGAACCAAATCAATGATTCACTGAAAGGATCTGACTCAAAAAAACATTTTATTAATGAATTGAATATCAACATAGCAGGAACAAAGGAGGGTCAGGGCAAATGTTTGTTTGTTTGAATGTGAATAACAATATAAATTTCTATTTACTACTCACTTCTAATTACTACAGAAGATATGAAATATTATGCATGAGTCATTTGGATCAATTTTATGATACTTTTATAGTGCTTTCAAATACTGACATTCATTTATCATAATTACACAAATAATTATGATATATAATTATGATAAAAAAGATACACGTGTGACCCTGGACCACAAAACCAGTCATAAGTAGCACAGGTATATTTTATAGCAATAGCCAAAAATACATTGTATGTCTCAAAATTATTGATTTGTCTTTTATGCCAAAAATCATTAGGATATTAAGTAAAGATCATGTTCCATGAAGATGTTTTGTAAATTTCCTACCGTAAAAATATCAAAACTTAATTTTGATTAGTAATATGCATTGCTAAGAACTTCATTTGACCAACTGTAAAGGCACTTTTTTTCAATATTTTGATTTTTTGAACCCTGAGATCCCAGATGTTTAAATAGTTGTATCTTGGCCAAATATTGTCCTGTCATAACAAACCATACATCAATGGAAATATTATTTATTCAGCTTTCAGATGATGTATAAATCTCAAATGCAAAAAATTGACCCTCATGACTGGTTTTGTTGTCCAGGGTCACATATAAATAACAAAGATACATTCTCCAAAATCTCTTGTGTGTTCCACATAAAAACAAAGTTGTATGAGTTTGGAACAACATAAGAGTGAGTAAACAATGAAATTTGGAAATGTTTTAATAGATTAGAACACTGTGTTTCACTGTGATTTACTTCAGAGGTGAAACACTGTAACCTTGTTTATTGCAGAATGAACTACACGTCTCCACAGTCAGCTCTTCTATTCTTAAACCCCCTCTTTATTCATTCCTGCTGTCTCCCTCTGGTCAGTTCTTCATCTTAATCTCATTTCTCCATTCATTCACTCTTACTCTCTGCCTCTGATTCAATCTTAAAAGCGGTCCATGCAAAGGGCACACAAGCACTACAATCCAGGTCAATAAGAAACTGACCAAAGATGCTCTAATACACCAGCATTCAGTGCTTAACCTAAAGAGCATCTACATTTAAAACTATTCAAACTTCTGAAAAATGAGGCTGAAAGTGTATCCACACAAGTGCTCCTCAAGTGCCAGGACAGAAAGTCTCCCCAAGGACGATTTTGCAACAAGAGACGTCATAAGCACCGCAAAGCATCAACTGGAAACCAAGCGTAAACTTTGCATGCGGCTGTGACGATCCTGGCAATTGCATCACACGTCTCACAACACAGCTGCAGAGAGATGCACAGAGAGTACTGACCCTGAGCAGCCAAATAACACTAGCAGAATCATCTCATATTGATTTGTTAGTGCAATCATGCAAATGCATCACAATCCAAGTTAGAATCCATTCAGCCTTTAAAGAAAATGACATCTTGAGTAAATATATGCTGTGTCATCCTACACAGTGGCGAGGTCACCTTTAAGAGAAAGCATGCGTAAGCACCTACCCTGCAGCCTCTGCATCTCATTGGCAATCTCCCTGTCTGAACGGCCATAGCGCTGAGCAGATGCCATTCCACTGATTCGAAGTCAGTGGTGCTGATGCAGGTCAGCGGATGCGGCTCCACCCGAGACTTCTCCTGTCATCCAGGATCAGCTGGAGTCTACATGAAAAGCGGAATTGTTTTCAATCAGCGCATGCCATGCAAACATACGGTTTCTTTCCTCCCCTTGAAGTTCTGTGGCTTCTGCAGGAAGCAGCCTCTTCCCTTTGCACTCTCTCTCTCCCTTTCTGCCTTTCACACTCTACTGTAGGCATCAGCATAAGTTTTCACTGCCACCTGGTGTCCAATCAGAGTGCAGATCTCAAGTGCAGTCCAATAGTGAGGCCTGCTGTGTGCGAGAGTGTTACTTCAGCAAGGCCAGACAACATTACTTTAAGTAATTAGATTGAACATTGTTACGTGTCTGAGCTTCCGCTCATGGAAAATGCAAAAGATGTTGGAATATGATGTATCTCAAGCATGGGACTCCATTAGGTGAAATCCGAGAGGGTGGAAAACACTCTCGTAAGTTACGCTTTTCACTTCCATTACCGGTTCAATCACACACGTTATAGAAAAAAAGCAAAGTGAGATGCCTGACTAGAGCGTTAAGCTTGGGATTCAGCGACCACTCTTGCTGAGTCTGCTGGTTTTCAAACAGCAGTGCTTAGCAATGACCTCTACACGGTCACTGCAGATGGATGTGAGAGAGAGAGAGAGCACAGCGTGAAGTTACTGACACTAGTCCTTGTGCGCAGCGGATCTTATGTCATTCTCGTTCACTCACCACAAGACTTTGTATCCTCCATCAGTCTGAAGAGTCCATTAGATGACAAACTGTTCAGCGTTGTGCATTAACATTTTGTTAAATGTTTTCCTGGGAACAGATAAGAGATAAAGAGAGGGTTTCACGCTGACAAGCAAACAAACCAATTAGCAAATAAGATCAGGAATGGTGATATCCAGGGAATTATTTGAAATGCAAATCAGATGAATATCAGAATTCAGCTTGAAATGCTTTTATGCTGCAGTATGTTGTCTAAAGAGTAACAGAGCCATCTGCTGTTCATCAAGAGAAGACGGATAGGAGAGAATAGGAGAGGATAGGATAGTGGAGTTACAGCAGTCATAAATCACAGAATACACAATACAAGAGAAAAAGGAAAAACTTATGACATATATAATTTTATTTTAATGTAGTTTATTTATAAATATTACAGTTATTTATAAAGGTTTTTAAGAAAGATTTCAAGTTCAATGTTACAAGTTACAGCAGTCATAAATCACAGAATATACAATACAACAAAAAATGAAGAAAATAAGAAATATATATTATATATTGTAATATTATACTACATAATTTTATTTTAATGCATTTTATAAATAAATACTACATTTATTTATAAATGTTATTTTTTAAGAAAGATTTCAATTTATATAATGAATGTCTTCAATGGCAAAAAAATAAATTAAATTAAATTAAATTAATTTAAATTAAATTTAAATAAATAGAGGAGTTACAGCAGTCATAAATCACAGAATACACAATTGTGTAATATTATATCATTTAATTTTAATGTATTAAATACTACATTTATTTATTATATGATTAATGTTTTCAATAGCAAATAAAATAAGATCAGATAAGACAAGATATAAGATAAGATAAGATAAGATAAGATAAAAATAAAGGGGTTAAAGCAGTCATAAATCAGAGTACACAATACAATAAAAAGGAAAAAATAATAAAAGAAAGAAAAACTAATGAAATATATAATAAGAAAATAAAATAAAATAAAATAGAGGAGTTACAGCAGTCGTAAATCACAGAATACACAATACAATAAAAAAGGAGAATAATAATAAAATATATTATATATTGTAATATTATATAATTTTATGTATTTTATGAATAAATACTATATTTATTTATAAATGTTATTTTTTTATTTCAAATTATATAATTAATATCTTTAATGGCAAAAAAAAAAAAAAATAAAATAGTTACAGCAGTCATAAATCACAGAATACATAATACAAGAAAAAAAAAAGAAAAACTAATTAAATATATAATGCAAATATAAATATCATATATATATATATATATATATATATATATATATATATATATATATGTGTGTGTGTGTGTGTGACCCTGGACCACAAAAACAGTCTTAAGTCACTGGGGTATATTTGTAGCAATAGCCAAAAATACATTGTATGGGTCAAAATTATAGATTTTTCTTTTATCCCAAAAATCATTAGGAAATTAAGTAAAGATCATGTTCCATGAAGATATTTTGTAAATTTCCTACTGTAAATATATTAAAACTTAATTTTTGATTAGTAATATGCATTACAAAGAACTTAATTTGGGAACTTTATTTGCGATTTTCTCAATATTTTGATTTTTTGGAACCCTTAGATTCCATTTACGGAAATAGTTGTATTTCGACCAAATATTGTTCTATCCTAACAAACCATACATCGGTGGAAAGCTTATTTATTCAGCTTTCAGATGATGTATAAAGCTCAATTTCGAAAAATTGACACTTATGACTGGTTTTGTGGTCTGGTTATATATATATATAAATGTTATTTTTTAAGAAAGATTTTCAATTATATTATTAATTAATTAATTAATTAATCTGCATTAATCACTGATCAAGAGGTCCCTAACATGAACTAGGCATGTTCTTGAGCACTTTTTAAATGAAAAACACTGAACAGGCTGAAAATAAAGTGTAATGTACACTTCAGACCTGTGTATTGGCAACAGCTGATATCTGCACTCCACAGCACAAAGCAACAATGAGAGGAAATGTCAGTATAGGGCCTGTCCCGCTCCTCCCAGACCAGCGGCTCTGTCCTAAAACCCTGTGCTATCTACTGTTCTTAATCGCTAACCTCCAGATACCCTATATTGAACACTATGAAGGGAAAGAACACAGTTCTCACAAAGGTGAAAGCGGTCTGGTTCGGGGCAAAATCCTGCTTTCTTTGTAGGATCTTATCAGGATTCTGTTTTTGCAAAAGCTAGCCTGGTCAGGATAACCCAGCACAGAGCTGGCACTCGACATGGAAAATCTGAAGCGTTGTGATGACCAGCACAACTAGAGCAGACAAAGTGGAACAGTAAAAGCTCAAAAATCTTGGAGATTGTGTTATGAATTCTTTTGTTATGAAATACATAGAAATAAATGCTAGAGTTTCATCTGTTTGGACCTGGTTTTATCCTGTGCTGGAATCCTGAAAGAATTCTGGATGCTTTTTAACTGATTCAGCTGGCATAGTTATATTGTTTTACACAGTGGAAAAGATATTACAAAAATGAGAATGTGTTCACGTCCCTCTACTCTTAATGTTTTGGACAGTAAAATAAAATAAAATAAAATAATTATTATTATTTAAAATATTATTATTATTATTATAAATATTTTTTATATTATTCCATTAAATAAAATACACATTTTTCATGCTATTTTTATATGGTATTGCATACTATATTATTATCATTTCAAAGTAATAATTTAAAGTAGTAATATTTCACAATATTACTGTTTTTACTGTATTTTTGATGAGAGAATGAAAAGAATTGTGTAGCTCTTTGTCACTGCAAACTGGCAAAATGCCATCAGCAGTGACACAGAATGGTACAGCCTTCACTCTTCACGCCAAGTGTCTGGAAGGGAACGGGACATAGGGAAAAGCAAAATATGATGAATTTTGGCCAGGGGAAAGGGGACAAATGATAGGAGCAAATGATTTCACACACACCTTGACTCTCCTCCTCCTCTCTGTACCCTCCTCCCTTTCCTCTCCATCCCACAGGAACCCTGGTCTGCGTAGATAAGGACAGCCTGCTGCTAATTTTACGCAGGAAAGGCAGGAAATGTGAAGTGAAGACTTTGCTTTTCCACAAACAACAGAGAAGCGACCCCGGCCTTGGAGAGGATCCTGTGTGCCACAGTGCTGAGCAGCCGTCTGGGACTGAAAAAGAGACACAAACAAAGAGAAAGTGAGAGAGGAGGGTCCCTAGAATAGAGGAGCTGGACAGACACAAGAGAGAGACACAAGAAAAAGTTAAAAGGAAGAGTAAGTGGACAAAACATTTGGAGGAGAGAGACTGTGTCCTCTCTCGTCTCCACTGTATCTCTGGAGGGAGCTATGGCGGATAACAGCACTCATCCTATTGTGGAGATACTGGAGTCCTTCGGATTGAGTAAGATATTTTACCATCTTTACACACTTTATATAGGGTTCTCTCTCACATACACACAAATTAACTCACAATGTTACAATGTCAACTTTGTACTTCTATAACAATCTAGAAAATGCTATGTCGAGTCTTAGAACTGAGAGAAATGCAGACAGTAGTAACTAGCGGCAAAAGATATTGGCAAAAGTGGTCCGTAAAAAAACAACACCGCCAGTGTGCAGCTTTTTCCATTCTGTCTTTCCAAATGTCATTTCCAGATGATCCTTCACTCTGGACTGTGATTCCTTTCACCCAGGGAGAAAATTGCATATAAACATCCACATCGTTTTACACACAAGTCTCTAAAGAGTTACTGATGTCATATTATTATAATGCTAATAGTATTATGTTGAACAGTCATGTGCTGTGGTTAAAAAAATTGTCTGCTTCAATCAAATGTAACACTGAAACAACACTGGTTCTTATTTATGAATAATAATACTCTTTTTTTTTTAAACAAAATTTAATCTAAAGACATAATTCTCACTCAAAGTACTGCCAGTTTCAAAGGACCTCAAAAGTCCTGTGCCAGACAGTAGCCCAGTGCGCTAATGAAATTGGTATTTCTGTAGACAATGGAATGCCATAACAGGAAGCTTCCTAAACTGCAAACTATTTAATTCATTTTAACTGTAAAGGATAAGAAAACATTGGGTGTGCCTTCTATTGTGGAATTTGGCCCTTCCCACTTTGAGTTGTCAGGATTGGCGCTGGACAGTATTTTTCCCACGGGAGTAGGACGTCGTCAAAAGTTAATTAGCCAACTAAAAATAATTGAAACCTTGTTCAGTAATTACAGGGAACCAGACGTTTAATAGCACTTTTCATGAAAAAGAAAATGGAAGCGAATTATTCTTACAGACTGGTCGACATTTTGAAGAAACGTTCTTTTAATGAAGGTCGTCTCCCGTAATGCAAACTGTATTTTGGCGCCCCTAGCGCAGTTAGCTAAACCGCCTCAAGCATCTTAAATTTTTAGATTTAACAATTGTTCATAAATAATAAAAGTTCGCTCGATGTATTTATTAACTGTAACTATAGAATAAAGTGCCATACAACGAAAATACATAATTTTGTCTACGTACCGTCCAAAACTGATCATGATGACGGTTCTGTTGCTATGGTTACCGCCGACTATCATCAAAGTCCCTTTCAACGTTCGTCACACAAAACGCGTTTTTGCGTTTAAACATGCAAAACGCAGGGCAAATTAAAAAAAAAAAAAAACATAACGTATAAAGTTGTACTTTTAAGTCACTTTGATAAACACATTTTAAGAACGTCGTGTGGCCTCAAAAGACGCCAGACAAAATTGCAACGGTAAAACGAGTCAGTCTAGCGCATTTTACATAGAAAAACTATGGAAAAGGCAACTGAAAGAAATGCAAAAACTCTTTCTATGTAGTGTTGTAAAATTTTAGGCCACTGAAACATGTATAAGTAATATAATGTTCCCCTTAAATCCCTAACAGGCTAAGCACACACATTTAAAGGGATAGTTCACCCTTCATGGTTAATGAAGGCCTTCTGTAGCAAAGTGTTTGTGTAAGAAAAATATCCATATTTAACACTTTTGAACCTTAATCTCTAACTTCCGTTAACTGTCATACACACGTTCATGAGAGAGTGGTGTTCCAGCGGATGATGTAGAGTGTAGCGGAAGCTAGAGATTACAGTTTATAAAGTTTTAAATATGGATATTTTTCTTACACAAATTTGTCTTTTTTTCAAACTTTTTTTCAAAGGCTGGAATGTGTTCATGCTTTGTTTTTTTTTTTTTAAAATCCCATTATTTTTCACATATTTTACCTTTATTCTACACTGCTTTTCTGTTCTCCTAAAAATGGTCCGTTGACTTCTTGGTTCCTCCCTCAGAAATTCGCAGTGGGCTCAGATTTGTTAGCTGTCCCAGTGTGTTGTGATTCGCTAACCATGTAGTGCACCTTGTCCGAAAACTTCACACCTCTTACCATAACGGGTAGCTGCATGTTTCCAAGTGCAGGGTTTATGTAAACTTCAGGGTCTGTAATGTCACTAACCCAGGAAGTAGCTCATTGTAGTCTTTACCAGCCGTTTGCTGTAGGCCTTAAAAATGAGTTCTTTAGAAGAAATGTCTCCCTTTGCATTGAACATTGAGTGTTGTAACTTTGCAGATCTTGCTTATGCTCAAATAGCCACATAACACACTAACTATAGTTAAAAAGGTGAAACCGTAATCTACGACGCCTTTAACTCCCTGGAACCATGTGGAGCACTTTTTATGATGGATGAATGCACTTTATTTTGCTTCAAAATCTTGACCACCATTCAATGCCATTATAAAGCTTGGAAAAGCCAGAATATTTTTAATATAACTCTACAACTATTTGTCTGAAAGAAGAAAGTCATATACACCTAGGATGGTTTGAAGATGAGTAAATCATAGAGTAATTCTAATTTTTGGGTGAACTATTTAGGATTACAAGACTTATTATGTTTTGGCAATTTCAATTAAACCACCACTGACAGAGCCTTTGTTTTCTTTATGTATGGAAGGTTGCTTAAAACATGTTTTTACACTTTTGTTTCTTTCTCTAGGGGATGTGATTCTGGCCTTCTGTCTTTCTATGGTTGTTGGTCTTCTGCTGGGAGCTGTGGTCTATATGATCTTGACCTGGATGTCACGTCGACGGGCATCAGCCACCATCACACGTGTACCCATCCACCAGTCCCGCTCAACCGCACGTTCTTCCTCGCCACGCTCTCGGGCAGGCTACAGTCGACACAGCAGTGCCTACGACCGACGCAGCAACAACAGTCTGGCCAGCGCTGCCTTCTCCTTCCATCGGCAAACCTCATCCTCACCTATAGACTATGGTGACTCACCAGGCCGCAAGTCAAGCTTCCGGGCCTCTACTTTTCATCCTCTCCTCCAGTGCAGCCAGATTGCTCGTGAGGCAGAAGAGGGTGCCCAGAACAGCCTGCCACGGACCCCGACTCTAACTACCAGCCCTGGGGCGGCTGGATCCACCAGCACTGTCAGTTCAATGGTCACTCCACCCCGGGCCAGAACCAGGCCAGATTCCTTCTGGGGAAACAGCAATCTAAGAGGCTTTCATGCTGGCCAAACTCCACCACCTGCCTATGAGAGCATCATACGAGCTTATCAGGAGACGACCACGTGAAGGAAGGGGAGATGGTACAGTGATGGAGGAAGATAATTGTATTAATAGACATGGACTAGAAATTTGGACAGCTGAAAGCAATATGGATGTCCTACACTTTAAACTGACATGGCCAGTTTTTTATGTGTGTGTATATGTGCATATTTCTGTTTGTATTCTTTTAAAAATAAAAGTTCTTTATTGGCATCTATGGTTCCATGAGGAACCATATTCATGGAATCTTCCATAGTTTATAGCGGGAAAAAAAGGTTCTTTAGTTGATTAAAATATTCTTCCCACCAAGTAGAAAATTGTTCTTTTAAGAACTGTTCCATGAAAGGTTCTCTTGGAAACCAAAAAAAAGAATGTTCTTTTTTTTTTCTTTTAATTTGTTCTGTGGCATCACTGCAAAAATCTCTTTTTGGAATCAATCTCAAATACTATTTAGAGAATGCTTGAAAGAGAGAGGACTTTTTGGTTTCTACAGGTCTCATTTACTAATTTAGTAAAGACAAAATACCAATATTTTGCAAAGAGAGAATATGTTTGTGTAGAGTGAGAGAGAAAGATTAGAAAACGTGATAAACAGAGAGAGAGATAAAGTAAGAGATACTGAAGGTCACAATAAGCATGAGAGCATTACTGATGTCTATTGCAGATTCCTAGACAAGCAGTTATTGCAAACACTAATTTAAAATCTTTTAGCAAACTCATTAGATTGTGTATTTATTGGTTTGTTTTCTGTGAACTCTAGACTTTTGGAATCATTGTAAGTATTTCTCAACACAATTATACTCAAAAATAAACTGACACAATGCATTTTGTAATACCTTTTCGCATCTGCATGTTTTAACTACACAAAATTCCTGCATCTTAATAGAAAGCCTTATACACGAACCATAAAATGGACATAGCTCACTCAGAATTTTAATTCTGTCATTATTTACCCTCCTTTATGTCACCATCATACTGTAGTATGATGAAGTTCCACAGAAGAAAGTCAGTCAAACAGGTTTGAAACATAAATAATGACATTATTTTTTACTTCTGGGTGAACTATCCTTTTAATGTGTCAATTTTAGAGAGTCAGGCATGTGCATTATATATCATTGAAAACTGAGAAATGAACAGACAAAGGACAAAGGTGTTTTAAGAGGGTTTAGAGCACACACATCCTGGAAGTGACCTGGCATCCTTCACACCCACTGGTGAGTGAATTCCCCTGACAAGAGGAAGGAATTGTCTCAACAGGTTGAAATGTATACTAAGAATTCCTTTTTTGACATACTGTGCCAACTGCAATTTGATAGATAGGTTTCCTCTAGGTCTGTGTTTATCCTGTCAGGATTCCAGCAAAGCATTTTGAGTATTCATTTGCACAATATTACAAATTAAAGAATGATGTGTTTACGTCCTTCCAATGTTCTGGACTGTCATATTAGCGTTTGTAATTCTAATTGTACAGCGGTTTGAGGAAGATAAACTGATTTAAATTCCTGTTAAACAAGGTAGGGGTTACACGAAACAATTTAAGTGCGCATTAGAGTATTACGGTAGGATATTTTCGACGCGTCACACACTATTTGCGTTATTTACGGTAGCGACGCCTGCGTATATGCGTTCAATCTGAAAACAGTTCCTGTTTATATTTGCTGTCAAAAGTGATTTTTATACCGCGTGTATTTGAAGCAACTTCTGTTTTATAGGTAAATTACACATTTAACGTACTGTTTCAGTCGTTAAATGTCAGTCTTGGACGCAGAGAGTGAATTTTGCTAGAATACTAATGTTATCCAACTAACTAACAAGCCGACTGGTTATTACACCAAATTAAATGACGAATCAATATAAAATTAAAATGTTTTAGAGCAGTATCAATATCAGCAGTCTCTTTAGGTAGTGCTTTGACTTTCAATAACAGAGTAGAGAGATCAGCTGACAGTGACACCGCTGGCATGTCATGACTCCACCGCCTCTTTTCTTCAGTTTGTAGTATTTAGGTTATAATCGACGTGAGAAGATTGCTTTAAATCACCAGCAGTCAGAAACAGTGGGCATATATGTCTCACCGGCCCACTGGCCAACATTAATGTGCGCCATCGTCGGATTTCTGCGAGTGAAGCCGCCAATGTCTGCGTCCGCCCTGCGAATGATCCGCGTCCGGAGGTTGAGCGGCACCACCGGACCTGCTGTGAAGAGAACACTGCCATGGAAAGACTTTAGTAAGACTCTAAACCTACTTCTTATATGCCTAAAATGCTGTCTAGGAAGACAGTTGTCTTGGTTTTGAAACAGCTTTAATGTTAAACCAAAGAGGGCCTAAAATTCTTTAAAATTGTTTGTAACTTTGGGACGTATAAATATATTTTAAAACCCGAATTGCAACTTTATAAAGACAAATGTGTAATCAAAATCAAAATTCAATAAAAATAGATTTTGCACGAGTCAGTAAGTTTTTGATACATTTGTTTACTTTTATTTAGCAAGGATGCATTCAAAGTGACAGTAAAAACATGTAATGTTACAAAAGATTTCTGATTTAAATAAATTTGTTCTTTCTATTCATCAGAGAATCTTGAAAAAAATATCACGGTTTCCACAATAATATTTTCAACTGTTTTCAATAGAAATGTTTTGTGAGCACCAAATCAACAATTGTGACCATGGACCACAAAACCAGTCATAAGGGTCAATTTTTTTAAATTTATACATTATCTGAAAGCTGAATAAATTTACATTGATGTATGGTTTGTTAGAATAGGACAATACTTGGCTGAGATACAAATTTTAAAAATCTGTAATCTGAGGGTGCAAAATATCTAAACATTGAGAAAATCGCCTTTAAAGTTGTCCAAATGAAGTTCTTAGCAATGCATATTGCTAATCAAAAATTAAGTTTGGATATTTTTATGGTGGGAAATTTACAAAATATCTTCATGGAACATGATCTTTACTTAATACCCTAATGATTTTTGGCATAAAAGAAAAATCGATCATTTTGACCCATACAATGTATTGTTGGCTATTGCTACAAGTATGGTTTTGTGGTCCAGGGTCACATACTGGAATGATTTCTGAAGGATCATATGACACCTAAAACTGGAGTAATGACTGCTGATGATTTTTTACTGTATTGTTTTGACTAAATAAATGCAGCATTGTTGACTTGTTGCACAAGAGACTTTAAACTTTAAACATTAAATTTAAAAAATAAATACATACATAAATAAATCGTACTGACCCCAGACTTCTGAATGGTAGTGTAAATTTACCATAAACTAAAAATATATGTATAAAATATGTATTTTTTTGTCCTGCTACATTCCTATGGGTCCTTAAATAGTTCATGCTTTATTTGTTTAGATAAATTGATAGATTTATTCTGAATGTTTTGCTGGTCTTTATCTCTTTTTTTTGTCTCTAGGAAAAATTGCTAAAGTGACAGGAGCAGTAGTATTGGGGTAGGTTTATTATTTGTGCTTTTTTTGCATTTATAAAACATCCATCAGTAAAACTATATTATGCAATATCATTCAGCACAAACAGAGAGAATGTCAGTGGAAAACACATTCCGACTCTATCAAGTTTGCTTGCACAGAGGCTGTGTTTTCATCACGTACGAGGTGGTTACTCTAAACCAGGCCGTCACTATCGACACCAGCGCCATACTACAGGAGAAGCACAAGTCCTACATCTACCTGACTCACACCACTAATAGAGAACAGGACAGCCTTGCTTCTGGTAGATTCTGAAAGCATTCATACTTGTGTGTGTGTGTGTGTGTGTGTGTGTGTGTGTGTTTGTGCTTGAGAGAGTGCGGAAATATCAGTGGGATGAAAGATTAATTTGCATTTACATGTACATTTACATTTATTTCTGGAAAAGCAACTCGCAAATGAGGAATACTAAACCATAAACTATTCATCCTTAAAGTGTTAGTAACATGAGAACTTGGCAGTGGTTCCCAAAATGCTAAAGAAAATACTTGCTAGAGATAAAAATGAAACTCAGTGCATAAATTGTCAAGTTTTTGCAGATGCTTTGTATTTATGTCTTAGATTAGATTAGATTTTTTTGGTAGTATATTATAAATGTATTTTTGATATTTTGCACAATTAGATCTTAAAACCCATTCATGGTGTATCATGATTTACAATTAATGTATTCATTTATTGATTGCCCACAATAGACATTATTCCTTTTCCAGACTTCACTATCAAGACCAGGAAGGAACTTCATAAAGCAGCTAGAAAGTTTATTGAAATTTCATCAAGGGTTCTTCTTCGCCCATTGGATGGTGAGTAGTTTCATCTCTGTTTGATGGCATTGACAACTGTGAATGATTGTGAATGACTGAGTTATAATAGTGGACAAACTTAGAAAAACCACATGGGGACAGTATGGTTTATTGCATCAGGAAACATCTGCTTTCTGTTAAACGATAACTAGACAGTATTTTTGACCTAGATGTCACCTGTAGCTGCACAAAGAGGAACTGACATGGAATGTTGTTCTGTTTAAAATAGGGCAGGTATCTTGCTGTCCATTCTATTTTTCTGCATAATATGGACCTAATACACTATGTTATGACTTTTTTAAAAAATTGCAGCATACTTGGCACCAGGTTTGAGGTTAAAAGGAGTTTATAATACTGTTGAAAAGTTTGGGATCAGTAAGACTTTCTACCATTAATACATTTATTCAGCAAGGATGCATTCAGTTGATCAAAAGTGACTGTGAAAACATTTATAATGTTACAAAAGGTTTCTATTTAAAATAAATGCTGTTCTTTGGAACTTTATATTCTTCAAAGGATCCTGAAAAAAATATTAACAAAAATATTAAGCAGCACAACTGTTCAACTGAGTAATAGTTGCTGAAAATTCAGTTCTGCCATCACATGAACAAATTACATTTAAAAAAGATAGAAAACATTGTTTAAATTGTAATAATATTTCACAATATTACTGTTCTGAATTTCTGTATTTTTGATCAAATAAATTCAGCCTTGGTGGGATTCTTTATAAAAGAAACATTAAAAATCTTACTGACTCTAAACTTGAATGGTAGTGTACGTTTAGACCAAAAAGTTTAGAAAAGTGAGCCAAATCAGTAGACTGGTAGGCTATAGAAAACTGTAGAGAGCTGATCAGAAGTCCCCCCATATTTAACTGAAGGCATATTTATCTAAAGGCATCTGTTTCCATTAGATTTTGGTCCAAAAACTCTTCATATCAACTTTTCATATCATAGGCTTCGTATTAAAGGGGTCATGACATTGATTTTTTTTTTTTTTTTTTTTTTTTTTTTTTTTTTATATATGTTCCTTGAGGTTCACTTATTAGGGTTGCAAAGGGGTGGAAAATTTATGGTAAATTTCCAGAAACGTTCGGAAATTCTGTGGAAGATTCCAAAAAATCATGGAAAGTTTCCAAAATTTGTCCGAAATTTATTGTAAGTTTTCCACTTTTTTGCAACCATACGTATAATGTTAATTAAGCTTTTTGCACAAAAAAATAAGTAAATAAATATTACGGGGCCAAGCACTAAGCAAGCAAGGCAGCAAGCATCAGAGCAACTGAAGCAATGAGTAACTGAAGCCATTTTAAGATCATTTTAGACAAAATGGGTGAAAAAATTATAAAAATAACCACTAGTAATATGATTTAATGGGTTATCACTTTTGACCAATAGCTGGCGCTGTTATCAAATCAATGTGGTTTGTTCAGTGTGAGGTGACAATGGCACACACAAAGTTTTGGTGTCAAATATGTCAGCTTTGCAAAGATAAAGCTTTAGAGACATTTTGGCTAGAAGGTGGTGCTGGCCCCAAACTGGTCAGGGCATGGTGCTGAAGACACATACCGAGTTTCGTACCAACACGTTTTTAAATTTTTTTTTTTGACAAAATTCAAAATTGGGTATGGTTCGCATGATGCACCGAATCTAAGACCAGTTTTGTGATTTTTGGCCAAACCATTCACAAGTTAAGCAAAAATAGCCATTTTTTTATATCTCCTGACCACTAGGTGGCACAGTGCCGAAAC
Organism: Labeo rohita; assembly: GCF_022985175.1. Classification (NCBI taxonomy): domain Eukaryota; kingdom Metazoa; phylum Chordata; class Actinopteri; order Cypriniformes; family Cyprinidae; genus Labeo; species Labeo rohita. The sequence continues at coordinate 16,733,627 of NC_066888.1, read as the reverse complement.
ATTGCAGGTAGCCTCAGGTTATGCTTGTTTTAACACACACCAAATTTGGTCTCAGTATGGCAAACCGTTGGGGAGATACAGCCTCAGATCCATTTTTGAATGCTATTAGTCGAATTTGTTTGCGCGTTATTTGAGAATGGTTTGACTAATCAACTTGAATTCCATCACTTTTTGCCAGCATGGTCTGAAGATGATCTGAGTCAATTTTGGTGAAAATCATTCAAACCGTCTATGACGCAGATTTTTTCTTCTAGACCTTGCAGTTCAAAAGTTATTAGCATTAACGTGAGTGAAAGTTTGGACAAGTGGTGGTGCTACAGCTTTGGAGTTAGACACTCCAAATTTGCTGTGGTTAATGATGAGACTGTCTTCTATCAGTGTGTCACCTTCGCTGATTGGCCCCTAAATATAGTATGTGGAAAAATGATCATTTTCAGCCCTTGTTCTCTTTCCACAAAATGATCCATTTAGATGAAGGCGAATTTAATTTCTAATGTCATGACCACTTTAAATCATGATTTTAATATAATTTACATTAGACCGACCCCACCCATCACTGCTTTTCAGTCCTGTTTTAAGACATATCTATTCTCCTTGGCTTTTAACAGTACTTAAGTATGTTATTTTGGGTCTCTTGTAAGCTGATCATCTATTGTTTGTTTATTTTGTTTTTTTTTTCTATAATTTCTTCATCTTGTTACCTTTTAGTTCACTGCTATTCTTTTATAATTGTACAGCACTTTGGTAAACCTCTATTGTTTTTAAATGTGCTCTACAAATAAACATTGATCCGTAATTTCCAGTATGTCTTTGTGTTTACAATTATGTGAAATAAGTTGTGTGTTGATGTTTGTTTTTATATTAGAGCATCTCAGTCATCTAGACGCAGACCCTCATGAATGTGCACTATGGGTGCTGCTGAAGAAAACCTGCTCTGCCGACCGGGCCGTGAGACAGCAGGCGGTGCAAGAACTGGCTCAGAATCACCACTGGCAGGGTGAAAGATGGCAGCACACTTCAATCTTATTAAACCTTTCTCATTATTATAAAATATCAAGGTTTACTGACTTAACAGAAAACTCATCATGTTCTTGCTCAGCAAACCTCTTTGCCCACCAGAGAAAAAGCACGTCACTATAACTCTGTGAGCTCTCAACTCTTTTGTCTTGTCCGTCACAGATTATCAGTACCAGACTGCAGCACAAGTGATAGATCAACGTACAGCTGTGGCTCTCGCCCGCACATCTAAAGTGGACCTGCGCTTCTTTCTCCCTCCTCCTCCACTGCCACACACTGAAGATGTGGGTACCCGTTGTTAACACAAAACAGCCAAAGTGAACTCCTGTGTAATGTCAGTTGCTCGTGCTAATGTTTTGTGCATGTGTAGGATATATCGATAGAAGATGGGCTTAGGCAGTTACTGGCATCTCTGCCCCAGTCGGAGGTGGATCAGTGTGTGCAGTATTTCACCTCTCTGGCACTGAGAGAGAGCAGCCAATCACTGGCTTCTCAACGGGTAAGACATACAGTACATAATCAAATGATCCACCTTATTATTTAACGCGGAATTAAGCCTATGGGTGAGACTTCCGGTTCATTAGCCGCTATAGGGAAATAACAAGAAGAATAACAACAGGCAGTAAACAGTAAAACTGTTGGCACTACAAACCTGTGTGTTCATAATTAAGATAATACATTAAAATAAAATGGTAAGACACACCAATTTGCAATATCAAGCAGCAAAACAAGCTGTTTTGTACAGCTAAAAATAGCTGGGCGCAAACTGGTATCCAGTTTGCCCATAAAATCTACAAATGGCTGTGGAGGCTCTTACAGCAAAAATAAGGTGAATAGAGTACAACAATTGAGTTCCAGAAATAAAAATCCTATTCTTTTTCTTCATAGTTTAACAAAAACCTACACTCTTTATCCTTCAGAAAGTGTTCTTTTGAATACTATTTGGCTTCAGATCAGAGTTTGTAATGTTGTGATTCACCACTTAACGAGTAATTTTAAAAACGCTACGGGAAAGTGAATAGGAGAAACACTTCTGGAATCAAAGATGCTGAAAAAGTGTACAGGCACCTTTGTACTTCATTTAATCAAATGTATATCCTTATAAAAGCACCACTGTATTAACTGTGCATTTTGATCTGTGATTATAGGGAGGGCTGTGGTGTTTTGGAGGAAATGGGTTGCCTTATGCCCAAAGTCTGACTTCCACCCCCTCTGAGAAGGTGGAAACGTTCTGCCTGCAGGCCCTGGTGCAGCACTCAAAGGTGAAGTTTTACAAACTCTGCAAGGTGACATGTATTTGTGTAGCAAGGAAGTAAGCAGTGATCAAAGAAAACAGGATGCTTGTGTGTGTTGAGTGATGTTTTGTAGGTATGTTTGATGTGTATCTTCAGATCAGTTTTAATCAAGAATTTGACTTTAGCAAATCAGTTCGAAGCATTTGATTGTTGTTTGTACACAGGTCCACAGTCATTGTGACCACATTGTTGCTAATGGAGGACTGCAGCTCTTGCAAAGAGTCTACCAGCTTCGCAGAGACTCCCCAAAAATTCAACGCAACATTGTGCGAATTATTGGAAATCTCGCCCTGAATGAGCGCTTGCACACTGCCATAGTCCAATCAGGTTAGCTTTGTACTTTATTATTACTGATTTATGAATTAAACTTTGTTTTGAAAAAAGTAGTTCATTATTCTCTTTTGTGGTTGACGTTTAGGTTGGGTGGCTGCCCTGGCTGAAATGATTCAGTCACCACACATCATGCAGGCATCTCATGCTGCCCGGGCTTTAGCCAATTTGGATAGAGATGCAGTACGACAGAAATACCAGGATGGTGTTTACATATTGCACCCACAATGCCGCACTAAGTACGCATGTTTTTTGAACGTCCTCCTAAAATTGAAAATTCTGTCATTAATTACCCACCCTCACGTTGTTCCAAACCCGTAAGACCTCCGTTCATCTTCAGAACACAAATGAAGATATTTTTAATGAAATCTTAGAGCTTCTCACCTAGCATAGACAGCAACACAACTGACACGTTCAAGGCCTAGAAAGGTAGTAAGGACATTGTTAAAATAGTCCATGTGACATCAGTGGTTCGACTGCAATTTTATGGAGCTATGAGAATACTTTTTGTGTGCAAAGAAAACAAAAATAACATCTTTATTCAACAATTTCTCTTCCGTGTCAGTCTTCAGCACACGTTCAGGAGATGACGATGTCCTTACTACTTTTCTGGGTCTTTAACATGGTAGTTACGTTGCTGTCTATGCAGCGTCAAAAAGCTCTCAGATTTCATCAAAAATGTCTTAATTTGTGTTTCGGAGATGAACGAAGGTCTTACAGGTTTGGAGGGTGAATAATTAATGACGTAATTTTCATTTTTGGGTGAACTATCCCTTTAAATACAGTAATATTGTAAAATAGTTTTGCAATTTAAAATAACTGTTTTTCATTGTAATATATTCTAAAATGTAATTTATTCCTGTGATCAAAGCTAAATTTTCAGCAGCCATTGCTCCAGTCTTCAGTGTCACATGATCATTCAGAAATCATTCTACTATGCTGATTTGCTGCTCAAGAAACATATTATCAATGTTCAAAACAACTGTGCTGCTTAATATTTTGGGGGAAATTTTGATACATTTTTATTCTAGATTCATAGAAAGTTTAAAAGAACAGCGTTTATTTAAAATAGAAATCAGTTGTAATATTATAAATGTCTTTACTGTCACTTTTGATCAATTTAATACATTTTTGCTAAATATGTCTTTTGTTTAGTGAGGGTTAATCATGTTTTTCATCCTTTATATTCAGTCAGCCAATCAAAGCTGATGTTCTGTTCGTGCACGGCCTCTTGGGAGCAGCTTTTAAAACGTGGCGTCAAAAGGACCTTGACGTGACAGATGATGACAAGGTGGAAGGGGTTCGAGAGGACTACACTGAATGCTGGCCCAAGGTCAGATATTTTTTTTTTTAAAGAAGCTTATGAGTAAAATCAAATGTTACCAAAATATTATTAGCAGTATAATGGCATTACAGGGCCTTAGAGGTATTTTGAAAGTCTGACTGGAGTCTAAAGTCAGCACTTCAACTTTTTTTTTTTCCACAGTCGTGGTTGGCTGCAGACTGTCCAAACCTCAGAATCCTGTCTGTTGAGTATGACACTCATTTAAGCGACTGGAAAGCTAAGTGTCCTGCTGAAAACCAAAGGTAAACATTTAATTTTTAATGTTTGTATTACTAAATTATCTGATTAACTTAACATCCCTGTCGAAAAATCCAGCATATGCTGGTTAGGTATGTTTTGAAGCATGGCTGTTGGTTTAAGCTGGTCCTTAGCTGGTCATGAGCTGGTTTAAGATGGTTTTTAGCTGGTCATGTGGTGGTCCTAATCAACTACCTCCTGCTCAGGACAAGCTTAGAACCAGAACACAACCATCTTAAACCAGCTCAAACTGGCGGCCATACTTCAAAACATACCTAACCAGCATATGCTGGATTTTTCAACAGGGGATAGTATACCAAATATCCGTGTTTGTCTTTGCTTTTTGTGCTATACAGGAAGTCCTTGGCCTACAGGAGTCAGGAACTGCTTAGGAAATTGAAGGATGCAGGTGTAGGGGACAGGCCTGTGGTGTGGGTAGCCCACAGTATGGGAGGTTAGTCCATGGTGGGTCTTAGAATAGCCAGCACCCAACTATAATAGAAACCTCCTCAATTGGGAGAGGTTTAATAGTTTCACTATACCATATTGTGAGTCAGTATTTTAATTAAACAAATAGTTCACCCAAATATTAAAATTCTGTCATTAATTACTTACCCTCATGTTGTTCCAAAACCCGCAAGACCTTCGTTCATCTTCATAACACAAATTAAGAAAAGTGAAGATAAATTGTTGAATGAAGTTGTTATTTTTTATTTCTTTGCACACAAAAAGTCTCCTCGTAGCTTTGTAAAATTACAGTTGAACCACTGATGTCACATGGACTTACTACATTTTTGGGTCTTGGAACATTTTTGCATTGCTGTCTATTAAGCGTCAGAAAGCTCTCAGATTTCATCAAAAATATCTTAATTTGCGTTCTGAAGATGAACGAAGGTCTTACGGGTTTGAAACAACATGAGGGTGAGTAATTCATAACCGAATTTTCATTTTTGGGTGAACTATTTTAATTGTGCAGCCATGTTTGTAGCTAAACAAGCCATTTGTAATTTTGAGACTCTTCAATTATGATTTATAGTTATTCTGTGTTTTAGGTTTACTTGTGAAAAAGATGCTCTTAGATGCCTCAAAAGATCCTGATCTCAGGCCGCTGATCAAGAACACAAAGGGAATTCTGTTCTACAGCGTTCCACATCGCGGCACGTTCATGGCAGAGTATTCTGTAAATGTCCGATACCTCCTGTTTCCCTCTATCGAAGTGAAAGAACTATGTAGAGGTGTGATTTCTGTTTTTTTCTCAAAATATTAATAGAATTTCAGTTGCTCATCATGAGATTAAAGGACAACTTCAATTTCAGAACAAAAATTTACAGATAATTTACTCACCCCCTTGCCATCCAAGATGTTCATGTCTTTCTTTCTTCAGTCGATGAGAAATTATGTTTCTTGAGGAAAACATTAAAGGAATGTTCTCCGTATAGTGGATTTCAATGGTGCCTATGAGTTTGAACTTCCAAAATGCAGTTTCAATGCAGCTTCAAATGGCTCTAAATGATCCCAGGCAAGGAACAAGGGTCTTACCTAGCGAAACGAATTGACAATTTATATACTTGTTAACCCTAAATGCTCGTCTTGTCTCTACTCTGCAATGCGCATGTGTAGTCTGTGTAATCCGGGTCAGTACAGTTAGGGTATGTCTCAAAACTCCTGTTTCATTTTCTTCTTCAACGTCAAAATTATCCTACATCTGTTTAACTGTTTTACCTTTTTTAAAGGGTGTTTGATCGTCTTCGTATGTTCACTTTGTAAACACTGGGTCGGTACTTCTGCAGCGTTGTAGGATGATTTCTGAGTTGGGGAAGAAAACGAGATGGGAGTTTTTCATCATACCTTAACGCTGTCAAACAGAGTTCATGCAGACTTAGACAAGACGAGCGTTTGAGGTTAAAAAGTATATAAATTGTCAATTTGTTTCGAAAATGGCCGATCGTTTTGCTAGATAAGACCCTTTCTCCCCTTTTTAGAGCCATTTGAAGCTGCATTTAAACTGCATTTTGGAAGTTCAAACTTGGGGGCACCACTGAATTCCATTATATAAAGATAATTCCTGAATTTGTTTTTCCTCAAGAAAATCTTGGATGACGGGGTGAACAAATTATCTGTACATTTTTGTTCTGGAAGTGAACTTCTCCTTTAAGATTGATCCTATGTCTCATGTACACTTCATTTTTCTATTCATCTGTTTTGACTCAGACTCTCCAGCGTTGCGGAACTTGAATGAAAATTTCGTGAACTTTGCAAAGGAACAAGAGTATAAGGTTCTTAGCTTTGCAGAATCTCTGCCAACCTCCATTGGGCCGATGCTTAAAATATTGGTAGTTCCAGCCCAGTCAGCAGGTGGGGCAGAATAAGTGAACAACAAGCAGCATCATGATATATCATTCTTACATAAAAATTGTCCGTTTTACATACCTGGTATCATAAAACAAAAATTCTCCATTTTCACTTTCAGATCTGGGAATTGGAGACCTCATCCAGGTGAACGTTGATCACCTCAACATCTGCAAGCCAGAAAAAAAGGACACGTTTCTCTATAAACGTACTTTACAGTTTATTCAAGATGCTCTTGGAGGACAGAGAATTAAGTGAACTTTAAAATCCAGAACTGGTCTCTTTCCATTTCATTCTCTACTTTTTGAGGAGTCAAGGAACCATTATATTGAACCATTACATTTTAAAAAGTAGTGTTACCTGTGACTTAAAAGAAAGATTTTTCTTTTCACTTTTTAAGATTCTTGCCAACATAATTATGCTTTGTGTTAAAACTTCTTGGTTTACCTTTTAATGTGTTTTGCCCACTGTTGCCTTGTACTGTCTTTCATTTCAGAAATTTGGAATGAGCACTTCGGCATTTATTTTAACTGGAAGCTATAAAAAATAGACATGAGTATCGAGTTTATGATGTTTACTATAGCGATGCACATTTTAAAAATCGTTTATATAAAGTCTGTTTTATTTATATTATTTATTTTTCTTGGAAGATAAAGAAATGGTAACAAAACTGAAAACTATTCTTAACTCACCAGCCTTCTTTGTATCCCTACCTCAGACACACAGGTTGGTACTGATGCTGAGTGTAATTTGCCACTATTTTTGTACTAATGGATTAATTGTTGTACTTGCATAGGACCATACTACTTTTATTTTGATGTTGAGTATGTGCAAGACACAATTATTGCCAAATCACACTGAATAAAGCTGTGTAAACTACCTTTTGTCTCGCCCTTAAATCATATGCTTTTACTATAGCTATACTACATGGGATTATATACATTTTTGAGCAGCTTCTTCCTTTCGGAATAACCGCGCTCCAGCCCAGCAGGCGGAAGTAGAGTTTACAGATCGAACGTTAGTCTGTAGAAGAAGACCATTGTTAGTTAGCATAGACAGTGGACACTGTAGGATTAAAACAAACTGTCAATTGACAGATAAATACAACAGAAATCAAGTAAGATTAATTCTTTTCATTTTCTTAAAACTGCTGGTTTCTACATTTATAGAATCTGCGTGTTTGGAGATACGCATAGTATATGAAACGTGTGTAACGACAACAAACATTCATGGTAACCTAACTTTTTTATTATTATTTCTAATATTCAGAACATTTTTTCTTTTATAGATACATAGGCTTTCACTGAAGGACCAGAAGTGTTGACACGTCCCGTCCAAAATGGTTAATGTCTTGAAAGGAGTTCTCGTTGAATGGTAAGTTTTACATATAACCACTTAAAGGTGCATTCAGTATTTTTTCTTGAAATCATACACACTAACATTAGATAAGGAGATCATCTAAAGTACCATTTTCTTGATCTTTGTAGCTGGCTATTAGATGCTTGTGAAATCAATTAATAAATAATAAGGGTTGACTCTGACTAAAGTATTTCTTCAATGTTTTCTTTAACTGAAAACTTTGACACAAGGTGTCAATTCCAAGTTACAAAAAATAAATCAGAGTGCACATTTAAAATAAAGTCACGTTCTATTGCGCCATCATTTATGTTTCTCTTTTTAAAATATGAAACAGTGACCCAGCTATGAAGCAGTTTCTCCTATATCTGGATGAGACGTCGGCATTGGGGAAGAAATTTATCATCCAGGATCTGGACGACACGCACGTTTTCATCCTAGCTGAAGTTGTGCAGATTCTCCAGGAGCGAGTAGGAGAACTGATGGACCAGAATTCATTTCCCATCACCCAGAAATAAATGTCTGAATCTGACAGCAGACCCTACAGTCTGTGAGAGCAGATGGATGTGGAGATTCTTTCAGCACAATTGCACAAACACAGATGTAACTGAAATATATAAGCAACTGTTCTTTTTGGTTTAGTTTGACTGTGTTGCATACATATTTCATCTGAGAGAATTATAAGTTTCAACTGCTTTTTGTTGCATGTTTCAAAGACGGCTTCTTGAATCTTTTGCTGTGTTCTGACAGTGGTCAACAAATTGTGTTTTGGGTGTAAAAAATGACTTGAAATGTATATATAAAATGAAATTAGCTGCAAGGGTTTTTTTTTCAACATATCAAAATTGTATACAAATTGAAAGCAGATGGTTTGATGACAGTGTGATTTATATACATGCATAATATACAAGAATCAAATTAAAAAAATGTTCTCGGTTTATCCTTAATTTGTTTCCTGGATACACTGTAATTAGTCTTAATGGGGTCATGAGATAAGAAACCAAATTTCCACTTATCTTTTGACATACAAGAGGTCTTAGTATGCTTAATACATACTGCAGGTTTCATAACTTAAAATGTCCTCATCATCAATAAAAAATAATTTATGTAATTACCCTCAGAAAATGGCTCATTTGGACAGTTGTTTGCATAACCACTGCCTCCAGTGCAAGACAGACGAATAGTCTTCTTACCATAGGCCCCGTCAACTAACGTTTAGTCGCTTAACGGCTGACACTTGTTTACGCTGAAATCAGGAAATTACCATTTTATTTTCATCATGTTTTCAAAACACTCACATGCAATAGTTAGTGGGCAGGACATTGATACTGTTGATAATGACTGATTACTGACAAGCCTTAAAGGGCAAGCTCCGTAAAACAGGTTGTTTTAGAAATTGTGTCGGAATGAGGGTTGAAAATAATAATTTTTCTGTTTTTTTTGGTATGACCCCTTAAAAAATGAGAGGACTGCTGTATTTACAGGTGACAGTTTCTAAAATACCAAGCTCCCTTTTCCGTTTATTCTCTTTCTAGTGAAAAACCAGCTTTAGTGACCTGCACAAGGGTATGTCAGGACATTTAGACAATTGAGATGTATCTGTAATCAGGATATTAGTGGAAGACTTTACCTTCTGGCGTGAGGAGAAGAAACCGCAAGATCACAATCATGAACAGCAGGATATTTCCAAAATATCCAGCATGTCTTGATTAAGGAAGGGAAAGTGGTGCAGTGGTGCACTCTTGAAAGTACCTAGGAGTACCTCAGTAAAACTGACTGGCTAAACAACACCACTATTTGAAAATAAGGTGCTGTTTCCTTAATTTTTGTTTCCTAAGAAGAGGAAACAAAAATTCAGACGTACAGCTTTGTAGTATTACATTAAGTTTATTTGTTACCTAATAAAACAGATGATATAGATCTATCTATCTACAGTTGAGGTCAAAAGTTTGCATCCCCCTTTCAGAATCATTAAAAATGTTAATTATTTGACCAAAATCTAAGGGGTCATACAAAATGCATGCTATTGTTTATTTAGTACTGACCTGAATAAGATATTTCACATAAAAGATGTTTTCACAAGAGAAAATAATAGTTGAGTTTATAAAAATGATCCGGTTCAAAAGTTTACATACACTTGATTCTTAATACTGTGTTGTTAACTGAATGATCCACAGCTGTGTTTTTTGCTTAGTGATAGTTGTTCATGAGTCCCTTGTTTGTCCTGAACAGTTAAACCGTGCTTTTCTTCAAAAAAAATCCTTCATGTCCCACAAATTCTTAGATTTTCCAGCATTTTTGTGTTTTTGAACCCTTTCCAACAATGACTGTATGATTTTGAGATCCATCTTTTCACACTAAGGACAACTGAGGGACTCATATGCAACTATTACAGAAGATTCAAACGCTGACTGATGCTCTAGAAGGAAACCTGATGCATTAAAAGACAGGGGTGAAAACTTCAAAGTTTAAAGATGAGAATAAATGTAACTTATTTTGTCTTCTGGGAACCATGTAACTTTCTTCTGTAGCCACTGAAGGGCAGTACTAAATGACAAAATATGATATTTAGACAAAATAAGAAAAATGTACACATCTCCATTCTGTTCAAAAGTTTTCACCCCCCGGCTCTTAATGCATCATTTTTTCCTTCTGGAGCACCAATGAGCGTTTGAACCTTCTGTAATAGTTGCATATGAGTCCCTCAGTTGTCCCCAGTGTGAAGAGATGGATCTCAAAATCATACACTCATTGTTGGAAAGTGTTTGAACGCACAAAAATATTGGAAAATCTAAATTTGTGGGACCTGAAGGATTTTTCTGAAGAACAGCAGGCAGTTTAACTGTTCAGGACAAACAAGGGACTCATGAACAACTATCACTTATTTTTTCAATTTTATAAGAAATTATTTTCTCTTGTGGACTACATGTAAGAATCTTTTATGTGAAATGTAAAAGATGCATTTTGTATGATCCCTCTATCTATCTGTCCTCTCCATTGTGAGCCTAATCAAAGCAAAAAAAGGTTTCTTGTGCTCATCAAGGCTGCATTTATTTGATCAAAAAATACAGAAAAATTGTAATATTGTGGGAAATATTATTACAATGTAAAATAATGTTTTTCTATTTTAATATACATTAAAATCTAATATATACCTGTGATCAAAGCTGAATTTTCACCATCATTACTCTAGTATTCAGTGTCACATGATCCATCAGAAATCATTCTAATATGCTGATTTATTATCAATGCTGGAAACAGTTGTGCTGCTTAATATTTTTTGGAACCTGTGACTCTTTTTTCAGGATTCTTCGATGAATAAAGTGTTAAAAAGAACAGAATTTATGTAAAATAGAACCTTTTTTAAACAATATACACAACTTTTCAAAAGTTTGGGGTCAGTAAATTATTATTCTTTCTTTATTTTGAAAGAAATTAATACTTTTATTCAGCAAAGATGTGTTAAATTGATTAAATAAAAGTGATAGCAAAGACTTATATTGTTAGAAAATATTTATATAAAAGAAGTAATATATAATGTGAGAAGTATCACAGGATCCAAAAAATATTTGGCGGCACAACTGTGGCCAATAAAGACCATTCTAATTAATAAATCAGCATATTAGAATGATTTCTGAAGGATCGTGTGACACTAAAGACTGGAGTAATGGCTGATGGAAATTCAGCTTTGCAGACGCGGGAATAAATATATCTTAATAAATAATGTTGATTTGAATGAACTCGCGATTACGCTGCATCTATCTATCTATCTATCTATCTATCTATCTATCTATCTATCTATCAGTGGCCACAATGTCTTTGCAACATTTCTGAGTCCCTTGTTGTCCAGACAGCGCAGATGTACTTCCACGCACCTCGTCGTGGCGCTTGGTTCTGTGTGAAGTTCTCGAGCGTGCGCACATCCACCTCCACTAACGCACAAAGCGCTTCTGCTCAGGTTACTGTAAATGAGACCTCCAGTCTTACTACAATTACCTGTTTAATGGACTAAATAGCCAGGAGGACCAGAAGCCATAATATGAAGAAACGCTACATGGACATAGGCAGGCTACGGAAAATGAAAAAGATTAAACTGACAGAGAAGCTTTCCGAAAGGTATGACACCGTGCGCGCTGCTTTGTTGTTTTGTTATTGCTCTTATTCGTTTTCACCTGAATGGCTCTCGCGCTGAACGGATTGACGCAAACAATAAACAAACAGCATCTCCCGATATCATAACAAATCGGGGTTTAATTCAGAGCTAACGCTCGCTGTGATTTAATGGATGCATGCAAGGCCGAATCAATAACATTTCGTATAAAAACATGATAGCGGGCTATGCTGCTAACAAAATATTTTAATAACAAAATAACCTCCAATTGAATTCAGCGTTGCATATTAAGAAATGCTACAGTACTCTATGTATTTCATCCTCTGCTATTAGTAAACCTAGCTATTATTAATGTTATTTGATAACAGCGTCAGCTAACAAGTAGTCATGTTATTTCTCCATGACAATACGATGTCTGAAAAACAGACTGTCTGAAAACACAGACAAACTGACAGCGGCCTCTGACTAGACAATATGCGCGCAGGAATGTCGTTTATGTAAGACTTTTTATTTTGCTGTAGCGTAAATTTATAAATTACATAATATAGTCTATTTTTAAAAGCTGTGCTCGTAAGTTGTTGGTGCATTTTGTATTTTTCATCAGGTTCGCTGATTCCAGACTATTGTTTCTAGTGAGGTAAACACACGACAGTGTAGTCTGAACTGAGCCCGTCTCTTATTAATATAGTGTAGTGATCTGGACAAAAGCCTCCTGTGTTGATACGCTTCATAGTGAAATGAACGTGCGCAGATTTCTCCTGAAACGGTTTCTTGTTCTTTAAATAGCCATGGCAACACTGTAGATTCGACGTTTAGGTGCTGATGCAGAAGATGAAATGTTGCCATGGTTACCAAACACAAAGGGATGTGGAGGGCAGAAAGCCCGAACAAAGGAATGGAGCACAATAGACTGTGCGACCAAAACATGGATTGCAACGTCTTCAAGAACTTACTTTCTGTGTCTTTACATCTCGCGTATATGCTGGTTCCGTTTTCATTCAAAATATAGAAAATATGTTTTTGTCTTTCTGTAAACATTAAGTTGTAACAAAGTATAAACACAGAGAATGTGCGTTTTGTAGTTGTACAAGGACTTCTGTTTTGACTTTAGAAAAATGCATTTTATATATATATGTATGTGATATATATATCATCCTTCTAATTGTAAAAAATCTAATTGTAAGTCATTTTAAATGTCCTATTTTTAGCGCATACTCTGTTCTGAAGTTCATGATTGTCTGGATGCTGGTGCTGTTAGCTGACTTTGTTCTGGAGTTCAGACTGGAATACCTGTGGCCATGTTGGCTCTTTCTAGGGACCGTCTACACCACATTTCACTGTCATGGACTGGTAAGCAATTTTCTGCTCTGCAAATGCAATTGTATTGTATTGTGTACTTCCAAAATAATAACAAAACGCATCTATGATCTATGATATGATCAAAATTTAAATTTTGTTGTGTTCCTGCATTTATGTGCATTTTAAATGAGCATTAAAAATATATATTAAACAAACTAACCTCTGCTTTTCTTTTACAGGCCATCTGTGTGGTTTTCGTGTGTGCAGCATTTACCCTGGACTTATTCTGTTTAATATTTGTACCCTTACACTGGCTGTTTTTTGCAGCCAGTACATATGTCTTACTCAACTATATGTGGCATACAGGTAAGCAATAAAAGCCAATAAAACTGGCATTTCTTAAAACTTACAGATAGAGTCACTGTGCCCCTAGAAGTACCATTATATATATTTATTTAGTACATATTTGGAGTATGTTTTACAAGAAAATAGTGCTTCAGTTTTTAGGTATAGTTCACCCAAAAATGACAACTCCGTCATTAATTACTCACCCTTATGTTGTTCAAAACCCGTTAGATCTTCGTTCATCTTCAGAACACAAATTAAGATATTTTTTAATGAAATCCAAGAGCTTTCTGATCCTGCATTGACAGCAATGCAACTACCACATTCAAGGCCCAGAAAAGTAATAAGAACATCGTTCATGTGACATCAGTGGTTTAATGTATATTTTGGTTCAAGTAAGTAAGGCTAGGTAATAAAATTGCAAGTCATCCTCTCTATCAAAATCTTTAGACATGTTTACTTCCGCTTGTAAACATGGCACAGTGCATCCAGGTTCTACTGTACTATGTGAACACTTGACGAAGGAAGACAGACATGGAAGAGAAGAAATTGTTATTTAAAGTCGTTTTTTAACAAAAAGTTTTCTTATAACGGTTGAACCACTGATGTCACATGGACTATTTTAATGATGTCCTTTCTACCTTTCTGGGCCTTGAACATGTCAGTTGCATTGCTGTCTATGCGGAGTCAGAAAGTGCTTGATTTCATCAAAAATATCTTAATTTGTGTTCCAAAGATAAGAGAAGGACTTGGAACGACATGAGGGTGAACTATCCCTTTAATATAATCACTTGACAAGTCTTTGTAATTGTTTCTGAAAATTTACTATCAATTTCTAAATGAAAATGTTATTTATTTTTATACATTTTATTTCTTTATTTGCAGAAAAGGGGATCTGTATGTCAACTGTGACATTATGGATACTCTTAGTGTACATGGAGGCGTCTCTACGGTTGCGTGACCTGAAAAGCCCTCATGCAAATCTGTCTCATCTATTTGCTGCGCACTGGTAGGTTCTGATTCGCAATTTATTTTTGGAGCTGAATGCAATATGGGGTTTTAAATAAACACCAATTTCACCAGCTGTTTCATACGGTAATTTAACACAAGCTATAATTATTTCTTCCAGCATTGGTTATCCACTAGTGTATATGGGATTTGATGCAACATGCTACTTCTCCAGTATGTTTAAGCTGCGAACTCAGAAATCAGTTCAGAGCGAGAACGACCTCCACATGGATCTCCTGCAACAATCCCTACCTCCTTACATGCACCTGTACCCAAAATTGTGGATGGAAGGTATGTATAATTTCTATTACAGTACCATGTAATATGTAACTGTTTTTAGATATCTTTCTAAAAAGTTAAAACCATTTAAAGGGATAGTTCACCCAAAAATGAAAATTCTGTTAAAATTACTCAGCCTCATGTCATTCCAAAAGACCTTAGTTCATTTTCAGAACACAAATTAAGATATTTTTGAAATCCAAGAGCTTTCTGACCCTGCATAGACAGCAATGAACGATAGTAAGGACATTGTTAAAATAGTCCATGTGACATCAGTGGTGAATAACATGATGACATTCAAAAATGTAAAACTGTGACAAATGTCTTTGTACAGATCCCAAATATAAGGTGGCCAAATCTAGGCCGATGCAATACCAGTGTCCATCCGATTCCATCACCTCAGAGGACAAACAAAACATGGAAGACTGCCTTCAAATCCACAGACTTCCTGCCAGAACCGAAAGAGACACAAATCCACAAACTCCAGGAGGCAAGCACCGTGGAGTAGAACTTCATTTGGACTCTACATCCATGCTAGAAATGACTGAAAACCTACCTCAGGAGGATCAGAGCAGCAAAGCTCAAAGACCCTCCAAGAGCTCCTTGCCTAAAGTGCACCGAGGTTCAGTAAATATCCCTAACAGCAAAGGGGAGAAGAAACAGAAAGCTCCCAAAGCCATCAACACAACAGGGGACTCTGCTGAAAGGTGCTTGTCAAACATCTCACCAAGTCCTCCGAACCCACACGCTGAGCAGATGCTGAAGTACGTTCATTATTTGATCACTAATTCAGCTCAAAATTCATGTTTGCGAAAGTGTAATGGAGTGTGGAAGACGGTTAATGAATTTCGAGTACATTTACACTGTGATCTCCATCTGCTCCACAGGCTGGAACAAGAAATGAGGAAGCTGAAGGGAGAGCTGCAGGCGAGCAGACAGAACGAGCAGGAGCTGCGCAGTCACATTTGTAATCTGACCAACAGTGAACACAGTCTGCGCCCTGAAGTCTCTCTGCTGAGACATGCAAATGAACTGCTGCAAAACAAGTGAGTCCTCTGATCATTTCCTGTTGGTCTTGGCATTAGCGCTCTGGGTTGATGTTAGGTCACGCTGCTTGATGTTTGCGTTTATATATCAAACATACAGGTGTTTACAACTAACTACAAGCAGTTTTTTGGATGTTATATATGTTAAAATTAACACTTTACCATGACTTTTATGCAGAAACTGTATAGTTTGACCTTTTGGCTCAGACCTTTAAACTTAAACTATGCAAATCCATCATAAAAGTATTATTTATTATAATTTTAATACATTTTTAAAATGAAAATTCTGTCATTCAGTACTCACCTTTATGTCGTTCCAAACCCGTAAAAACTTCAATCATCTTCGGAACACAAATTAAGATATTTTTAATGAAATCTGAGATATTTCTGACCCTGCATAGACAGCAACACAACTGACACGTTCAAGGCCCTGAAAGGTAGTAAGAACATCGTTAAAATAGTCAATGTGACATCTCTTGAACAGTAGTGTGTACATTACAAATGAATGATGTGCTTCAAACATAACTATGAAAGCTTGTGCTTTTCTTACCATTTTCTTATCCTTTAAATTCTCTGGCGCTCTGCTGTGCAGGATTCAGTGTCTTACAAAATCCAGACAGAAGGACAAACAAAACTGTTCCTTGCTGGAAAAGAAAATCAGAATGGAAACAGAGGCTCGAGTTGCGGTAGAAAAACAACTCGCAGAAGTCAGAGCCCAAAAATTTGATGAAGCAACAATTTTACTTCGGAGCGCATCGCACAGGTAAGTGTATTAACAAAGCAGTAGTGCAAGATGCATTCATATGCATATATTTATCATTTTTGCTTTCCGTCATTGATGACGCTTAATCGGTCTTTGAAACTAGGTCTAAATGTTCTGCTTTTTAATTATGGTTATAATTGGCAGGAGAATTCTCAATGCAAAATAGCAATGATAAAATAAACCTGTAAAATGTTGTATTTTTTTCATCCACTATAGGCAAGAACACAGTGAAACTCAAATGTTGAGGAAAAAAGCTAAAGATCTAGACTCAGAGTACAAACAACTACAGCTGGAATATCAGGAGAAAGAAAATCGAATGATAGCTCTAGAGAATGAAGTGGAGGTAAAGAACGCGGTTCGTAGATCTGTTCAGTTACATACTGTATTGAATAGTTGTGCTGTGCTGGATGTTTTTATGTTCATGTTATGACACATGTGGATCCGGTAGCTTGCTGTCTGTGCTGTTCAGCCTGTGGCTCTTTTTTTTAGTTGGTGTGGATGAAAGTTTCTGTGCTGAATGCTGATTCTGTTTTTTTTCTTTTGTTGTCATTATTTCTTGCTCCTCGCCCAGTTTAAATGCTGTTATTGCCATCTGCCATATAAAGCATGCCAAAACAGAAACCACATCTTTCAGAAACTATTGTGCAATCTGAGAATTTTTGTATCATGATGAATTTAATCAGCCAAGCTTTTGAACATTTTTTCTTTCATTGGAAAGCATTCCCAAGATAATTTAATTCTGCTGGACTAAATTTGTGTATACAAAATTAGATAATCATTTGATTAGTAGATTCTCTGATTTTTTTAATAGTCCATCAGAAATGTTTAATTTTAAGCTGGAAACCAAAATTTAAAACAACTGCACATAATTTTTTTTTACCTTGAAACATCTGTTTTGGGAGTTTGGTGAGTGGGTACGAAATCCACATTAAGGACTGAAAGGATTAGTTCACTTCCAGAACAACAATTTACAGTTTTTACTCACCCCCTTGTCATCCAAGATGTTTGTATCTTTCTTTCTTCAGTCGTAAAGAAATTATGTTTTTTGAGGAAAACATTTTAGGATTTCTCTCCATGTAGTGGAGTTCAATGGTGCCCCCAAGTTGGTGCATCCAAAATGCAGTTTAAATGCAGCTTTAAAGGGCAAAACGATCTGTCATTTTCGAAAAAAAAAGACAATTTATATATTTTTTAACCTCAAATGCTCGTCAAGTTGTCAACAAGTTCATCAAATTAAGAACATACACTGTAAAAAACAATTTGTTGAGCCAACTTAAAATAATTTGTTACCTGGCTGCCTTAAAATTTTAAGTTCAGTCAACTCAAAAAAAAGTTTATTCAAGTTGAAATGTTAAATTATAATAAGTTACAACTTAGATATTTGATTTGAATCAACTTAAAATTTTAAGGCAGCTGGGTTACTTACCCATCTATTAAGTTTAGCAAACACAAATATCTAAGTTTTTACTTGGTACAACTTAACATTTCAAGTTGAATAAACTTATTTTAGTTGACTGAACTTAAAATTTTAAGGCAGCAGGGTAACAAATTATTTTAAGCTGACTCAACAAATTGTGTTTTTTTATTTTTTACAGTGTAGTCTAAATGTAAAGTCCTGTAACTATTTTAATATAACAAAAAAGACCATGGCTTCAGCCATAAAGGGATAGTTCACCCGAAAATGAAATTCTGTCATTATTTATTCACCCTCAAGTTGTTTCAAAGCTATGTGACTTTCTTTTTTCTGAAGAACCAAAGAAAATATTTTGAAGAATGTTTGTGACCAAACAGTTTTGGTTCCTATTGACTTGTGTGGACAAAAATTATAATGGAAATCAACAGGAACTGAGTCATAAACACTGACAACAAAGAAAGCTGTACAGGTTTGGAACAACATGAGGCTGAGTAAATGATGACAAAAACTATGCCTTTATACAAGGTTGAAACCCCATTTATTTGGAACTAGACAAATGGGATTCAAAGGCTCACCTGAATCATTCATAATCACTTTCATATCACCATTGTTTTGTACTATTCTGCTCTGTTCCTGTCTCATACGTGCAACATTATCCTGCTTCTTCCCAGACCCTCCAGAGGAACAGATGCACGGAGCAAGAAGCGGATGCTTTGCTCTCAGCTCTCTCCTCCTTGCAGGACAAGGCTCAGCATCTAGAGTACAACCTAAGTGCAGAAACCCGTCTCAAGCTAGACCTCTTCTCTGCGCTCGGAGATGCACGCAGACAGCTGGAGATAGCGCAAGGTTCATCTCATTTTAAATCATGCCAGTTATCTATATCAGATTCACATCGCAACTGTTTTTTGTAGGAATGTTCCATATAGTGGTACCATACTGCTGGTTTTACACTTGTACACTTTAAAAAAAATACAGGTTCTTTATTGCCATTGATGGTTCAATGAAGAACCTTGAACATCAGTGGAACCTTCCAATAAACATAAGGTTCTATAATGTGGAACAAGGTTCTTTACATTCTTAAAAACTGATGGTACCATGAAGAACCTTGAACATTAATGGAAACTTCCATTAAACAAAAGGTTCTTTACTGTGGAAAAAGGTTCTTGACGTTCTTAAGAACTTATGGTTCCATGAAGAACCTTAAACATCAATGAAACTTCCATTAAACAAAAGGTTCTTTACTGTGGAAAAAGGTTCTTTACGTTCTTAAAAATGGATGGTTCCATGAAGAACCTCAAACATCAATGGGATCTTCTATTAAACAAAAGGTTCTTTACTGTGGAAAAAGGTTCTTTACCTACTTAAAAATTTGTTTCCAAGAAGAACCTTGAACATCAATGTAACCTTCCATTAAACAAAAGGTTCTTTACTGTGGAAAAACATTTTTTTACATTCGTAAAAATTGATGGTTCCATGAAGAACCTTGAACATCAATGGAACCTTCCATTAAACAAAAGGTTCTTTACATTCTTAATAATTGCTGGTTCCATGAAGAACCGTGAACATAAAAGGCACCTTGAACCTGGGACCTTGAACATCAGTGGAACCTTCCATTAAACAAAAGCTTCTTTACTGCGGAAAAAGGTTCTTTACATTCTTAAAAATGGATAAACAAAAAGTTATTTACTGTGGAAAAAGATTCTTCACATTCTTAAAAATTGACGGTTCCAAGAAGAACCTTGAACATCAGTGGAAACTTCCATTGAACATAAGCTTCTCTACTGTGGAAAAAGGTTCTTTACATTCTTAAAAATTGATGGTTCCATGAAAAACCTTGAACATCAGTGGAAACTTCCATTAAACAAAAAGTTCTTTACTTGGAAAAAGGTTCTTCACATTCTTAAAAAGTGATGGTTTCAGAAAAAAAGCTTGAACATCCATATTAAAATGTTCTTCACAGAAAATGAAAAAAAAGGTTCTTATAAGAACTGTTCACTCAAATATTCTTTGAGGAACCAAAATGGGAAGTTCTTTGCAATCGATACAAAATAGCTTTTTTTAAATCTTTTGGAACCTTTATTTAAGAGTGTGAACCTTTATTTAAGAGCTTTTAAATGATTGATTTTATGTTTTTTTTTTATATTTATATATTTATTTGGAAAACATTTATAGATGTTTAATAATATAATATACATATAAATTCATGTATAAATGAGATAAATTAATATAAAATAATTCTCATTAGTATTGGCCACAATATTAGTATCTGTATTAATTTATTTAATGTCTTTCTTTACAGTTAAAATTATGAAACAAGACCACGAGGTCAAAGAAATGAAGCAGAAGCTTGCTGAAGCAATGGCCGTGGCTCCAGGTATGTCATACATGGCCCCCAGGTCCTCTATGCCTCAGTACCTCAAGTTTTTCAACTCTGAGCGCTACATGCTGAATCCCAGAGCACTCATGTACCAGTGTCTTAAGAAATAAGACCAGCGAGGACAAATCGGACTGGACGGCTTTTGAAGGATTATTTTGACTCGACATTCCAAACACGGGGGCATCTCTGCTTCAAGGTTTGCCCGAACACTTTGCCTTTTGACAATGCCAACAGCCTCTGGTGAATCTACGGCTGTGTTTACTGATTTCAGCAAAGACACTGAGGCCACTTATAGGTGACCTTGCTTTGAGATTCATTCTAGATGAAATCTAAGTTGACTGTAAATACATTGTTGACCAGCGGATGACCATCGAATGCTGAGCAAACCGCTGCAAGCTGCGTAAACGGCAAGATATCAGTATAGTGTGAACTTGATGAGGAGCACAGTTCATCATGAGGACAGGATATCCTGTGTTGGGTTTCAAATGAAGAGGCTCTTCTTCAGCCATGACAATAACAGGCCAATGCCTCACTTGGTCATTCTGTGCCTCATTATTTATGTGAATTCAATTTATATAACAAGCCAATATCAAACGTAATTCAGTATGTGAATATTCGAGTGCTTTGTACCGTTTTGTATCCTTTTTACATTACACACGTTACAACAGAAGTGAACAACACCCAAAAAAACGTTTGTAGGTTTTCATGTTTCTGAAATTGTTGCCTTTTTTATGTATCAATGGGATGTTTTTTATGAGAAGTTTATTTTTCTGGCTTGACATACTTTTTTTTTGTTTGTTTTCCTAAACCAAAATGAAATAATGGTTTAATTTTGTAATTCTACTTGTTGGTCTGCATGCCAATTTATGTAAAATGATTGTTTTGAAAAAGAAAAAAAAAAGATTTTGATGTCTAATTGTGCATTTGTGCAAGGGCTGTTTTCTTCCAATGATTCTGGAAGCAGTAATAAAGTCATTTTCAATGATAATCTTGTATTCTTTTCCACACAATTTTCTTCTAGTGTTGGGCGATATGCTCCATAGTCATATAGTCCTATAGAGTGTTTTCACAACATGTCATAAATCGCCATATTGGCGCCATAAAATGTAAACAAGGCCACTGAACTGAACAGAACTTGTAAATTTAGCTGATTATTGCTGCTGAAAATGGTCAATTATTGTCATGTTTTGGGCTGTACTAATCGGTCGGACTGGGAAAAACATTTGGAGTGCTGCAGACTGCCAAAAGTTGACAAATCAAGTCTGAGGAAAGAAGGCGTTTGTAATTGGCCAAACTGTACTAGGATTTCCAGGGCAAGAATCTTGCAACATTTGTGTTTGTTTATATCTTTTCCATACAGGTAGGTGAAACATTAGGCTAATATCTTAATTAATACTGCTTGTATGTATCTTTACCAACTATTAACTTTAGTTCGTCAATATATTGCGCCCTTTCCTGCTTACTAAGTTCTTCTGTATATGATTCAGCCGCTTCCACATGTTTGCCTGTGGTTTAGACAGCGTAAATTAGCAGAACAAGTATTCAGTAGTACATTAACCGTACAATCCATGCTATTGTTTACATCCGACTATCTCCAATATGGCCGCGCATCCGGGTAACTGACCAAACCATCGTAACTTAAGTGTAAACCTTCAATCGTCAGTCTGAGAGATTGCCCATACATCATATGATCATGCTAATTTATTTAATTAGTCAGTTTCATAGCCAGAAAGTGAACCAACTCCAGGGTACGACTGAAAGAAGCCTATGTAAGTGTAATCTATTATCTTTTTAGCCAAGTAGCATATGGATGCCACAAAATGTTTTTAGTTCGCCTTAAGTTGTATTTAACATGATAACAATTTAATGAAAACACTGTAAATTACTAACTATAATGCTTACATTTCCTCAGTTATTCAAACGAACAAAGAATATTTTACATTATCAAGAACATCACTTAAGTCTAGCGAGTTTATGAACTTTAAAAACACTTCCTTATAATCAGTGAAGCTATCTACATTGTATGATGAATAGATTTCTTATACTTACATCGCACGTACATCTGCACTTTGCTGTTTATGATGAGAAAAATCGCCAGAAAGTAGAATTCAGTCAGCGAGCTCGTTACTGAACATCAAAATGTCGGTGTTTCAGCGATGACTCATCTGCACGCTTCTGATTGGTCAATACATTCATAAACTCAACGGAATCGTCTATGATTGGTTATAAAGCTCAAAACTGGGAAAACGCGTTAAAAGGAATATGAAACAAATAAGCCCTAATATTAATGAGATAATACAACTATCTCTGACTATCGTCAATACACGATACTATCGTCTATCAAACACAACAAGATAGACTTAAAGGCAGCATTCACCCAAAAATTAAAGTTCTGCCATCATTTACTCACCCCCAATTTTTGCCAAACCTATATGAAGTGAAAGCCAATGGGGTTTAGAGTCGTTTATGACCCCACTAACAAACAAACAAATAAATATTATATAGTGTATTCCACAGAGGAAAATAAAGTCATATGGGTTAAGAATGACATGAGGGTGAAGAAGTAATGACAGAATCTTTTTTTTCTGGGATAACTATTCCTTTTAATATTGTACTTAGGAGCTGAAATGAAACAGACAAAGAATGGAAGTACTCCGTATCTCATCTTTATATCAATAAATGGTGCAAATTTGAAAAGATAGAGGGTTAACAGAGTAAAAGCAGTTATGAGTTTCTTAATGTTTTTTATGAGACAAACTAGACACTTCAAAATGATTTTGGGCAATCGTTTCCTCCTGTTAAACAGACCAAAATGAGAGAGGGATTGATACGAAGCCTGTCATTTCTTTCAAAACAAGCACAGAATGAATCACCCATTTAAAATCGTTCTAATTTGTCACTGCTGGTCTGCATTAACAAAAAAAAAAAAAAAAAAAAAAAAAAAAAAAAAAAGTGCTTTTTTTGCTTCCACTCTACTGTCCAATGTCTAAAGCAATTCGCAATTCGAACCATTTTTGTAATTGTAAAGAAAACTAGAATTTTTCAGTTGTTTAACCACATTTCATGCATAATTTCAAATTAGATGATTTTGATGTACCATCGAGGTGAATATGAAAGTTATTGCCATCAACATAAAACAAATCAGTGCAAATTGCTAATTTGGACTGAAATGCCGCCCCCACAAAAAACGCTCCATCAGAAACCCTAGGAGTTTTTATATACTGCAAATACAAAAAAAATGTTACAGTATACTAGCATGCAGACCAGTTGAGAAAGAAAACACTACAGGATCTGCACAATGAAAAAAGGAATAATACAATGTGTTTGTCTATGGGTCTTCTGAATATGGACTGATTGTGTCTGTTGAAGGCACATTTTAACACATCTGGTGCACTGGAGATCATTTCTTTATACTGAAACTCATAACTGTGTCACATACAGGGAAAACAGACAGGTGCCCTTCTCTTAGAAACCATTAAAATGAAAACTTACAGCATACATTCACAGGTAATAAAGGAAAAAAACAGCCGCCACAATGATGAAAGTGAAACACGCTTCAAGATAGACCATACGCATATAGATAAATAATCTGTTTGCTTTTTTCAACATTTCGAGAACCCCTTTCCTTTCACAGTCGTCGTAGATCTTGCATTGCAGACCAAAGTTTACCACAATTAATGTGTGCCTTAAAAGGTACAAAGACAATGTAATTTGGTAATTTCAAAATAACGCAGTAACGCATTCCTCTTAGAATAAAAAAAGAATAAATGAATGATTGAAAGAGTGAATAAAAGACCATGAAATATGCATGTGATGTGCCTAAAAAGACAACAAAAAAAGATTTGCAAGAAGAAGTGCAAACCAGAAGTAACCCATCCCACACATACTGTAAGCAAAAACGCTCCAAAATACAGCTCGTAATACTGATTTAAATAATAACCGAGTCATTTTTTTCTTCTTTTAAAACAGAGAAGCAGACTGCTACACTGACAGAATAAATGTACACGGGAACCACCAGCCAACACTTTTCCACCACCTAAAGCAGTGTGAAGAACAGAGCGCAGGGGTGTTTTTCTTTCTCAGGCTCAGTTCGAGGCGTTCTGATCCCTCCCCGCAAAGCTCGCACAAAATCTTCCGAGTGATGAAGCGTTAGAGTCCCGTCCCGTGCATGAAGATAAAGGATGGTGGAGAGGAGCTGGCAGATTCGACCCTTTGCTATGAGGAGACGGTTACAGGATTCAGAGAGCCGTTACGGCTGTAGAATCTAGAGAACGCCTCCTCCAGCACAGTAGTGAGACGTGGCTGATCCCCCTGGAAAGAGCCAGAAAAAAAGAAAAGAAGTTATAAACAAAGTAGCACCAAGAGTAAGAAAGAAAAAAATAAGTAAATAAACAATTAAATATAACTTTTAAAATGTAAATTAAATAATATAGCTGCAAGCAGCAATTATCAGGGTTCAAGCACTTAAGGTATTTAAGCACATAAGGAAGAAGACATTGCTGTAATCACCTAAATCGATTTTAAAAAGCATTTTTGGCAAATCCAGATAATTTACCAAAGAAATATGATTTTTAATATTTATGATTGTTATAGCACCACCTATGGTCGAATTTTACATAAAATGTTGCATGCTTGCTAAGACTCATCTGTCGCATATGCTCACCTACTTTCTTGAAGTTTTGAGTTTTCGTTTAGGATTTATAGGCTTTTGGGTATATCTGACCACGTCCCTTTAAAAGTGACCCTGTTGCAAGTTTCCAAGTTTCGTAAAGTTCTGCATTTAATTTAGGTTTTATCAGCATTTGTCTATATTTGGCCACACCCCTTTTCTAAATGACCCCCGTTATAGCTAATAACTGAAGGACAAAATTCCACTTTTTTTTTTTTTTTTTGGACGATTATTGATCTAGAGCTGTGGCTTTCAGTCCTGGTCCTGGGGGTCCACTGCTCTGCACATTTTGTGTGTCTCCCTTATTTAACACACCTGATTCAGATCATTAGCTCGTTAGGAGAGAGATCCATGTACTGAACTGAGTGTGTCAGATAAGGGAGACATACAAAATGTGCAGAGCAGTGGGTCCCCAGGACCAGAATCGAAAACCACTGATCTGGAGAGTCCAGAGAATGGTGCTGCAGTGGTTTGATCGCGATTGAGCGAAAAACCTAGGACTAGTTCACAAAAGTAGGTTAATATAATTTTGATTATTTAACTTACAATTTGATTGCCTCTAGAACAGTGGTTCTCAATCCTGGTCCTCCGGGTCCACCTGATTGAGATCATCATCCCATTACGAGAGAGATCCATGAACTGAACTAATGAGCTGCTGATCTCAATCAGGTGTGTTAAATAAGGGAGACATGCAAAATGTGCAGTGCAGTGGACCCCCAGGACCAGGATTGAGAACCACTGCTCTGGAATGATTGCTGTAAATGTTGTAATATTGTACAATATACAATTATTTATACACTTGAAAAATGCCTCCCAGTGGCTGATTTCTTTCAAAATTCTTACAGACCTTTAGGGCCATGTGTCGAACATGCCCATCAAGTTTTGTTCTGATCAGCCTACGTTAATCTTGACTAATAGGTGCTCAAAATCATCCGATGGCGGCCATGTTTGTTGAGATACACAAATGTCCTCATAGACACTTGTGGCACATGGGACAATGACACTGCATACCAATTTTCAAGCTGACTGGACCAACGGTTGTGTAGTTATACCCATTTTTAGATTTTCCCTCTTATACCGCCACCAAGTCTGCAAATATATTTTTTTAATTTGACCAAAGATTGAGCTCTTACATGTGTGTACTAAGTTTGGTAGGTAGGTAGATTTGGTAGGACTAGTTTGCAAAAGTAGGTTTTCAACATCATAGAGCAATTTTCTTCATTTTGACCCAAGGATTTTTTTAAAATATTTAAAAAAAAATTTGAGTCTACAACAAAAGATCTAGAAGTTATGAGCACTTTTGTGTTTTCGATCGCTGTGGCACCCCCCATAGGCTGACTGGGCCAAGTCTTTGGATCTAAGTAGCGGTCAATACTACTACCATCTGACCATAGAACCATCTGGTTTGGTCTGCACGATCAGTTTTAGGGAAGAATAATAATAATACAATTATAATACGGTTTCACCACTACGTAAATAAATAAATAAAGCAAAGCACATCTGAAATCTCAGGTAGATCAAATGGAATTGGAATCCCTAATATATAACAAATAAATAGTTAAAAACAAAAAGAAACAGGCAAAGAAAGTTGATGTGAAAAGCTGAATTAACTATTGTGCAGAGTCAGGTATTAAAGGCACAGAGAGATTCAGAGTGCGAAATGCTGGAGTTACACAGATGGTACATAGCACTCCTTACAAAAGTGCCAAATCAGACAGATGACAACACCAGTGAAAAGAACTGAGAGAATCCCTTGCTCGTAGTCAAGAAAGAGCATTGACTGCTCATTAAGACTGGGGGGAAAACCCAAGGTAAACCACTTTAAATGAAGAAAATTGGCTGTGAACAGCAGCAAATAGTTTTAATGGTACTACCTAACAAAAAGCCATGGTAGTGGAGATGGAAAAGCTGCCGTATGCTAATTTGCACTAGCGTTATAGTGCCAAGCTCTATTGTGGTATTCTCTGTGAGAGGTCTGGCCCTGGTTTGTGCATTAACAGAGAAAGTTTTCAAGTCTGTTTTTACTCTACTCTGTGTGCTGCTCTTCTGATGAGCTCACACTGTTTGTCTCTTTTCTTACTCTTCCAGGAATCAGCCACAGCTGATCCAAACATTTCCTCAAGCAACTGAATTATTGATTGAAAACATTTTATTATGAATGCTGGCACTAACTAATGCTTGGTAAATTTGAACCTGGTGGCAAATGTTTTTAAAGTCATTAATGGAACATTGTGTGATTACATCAATTTTGGGTAAATACAGTAACCATGCCAACAATGAAATTGGGGACGGGGGAGGAACTGCTCTGCAAGTTTTTTGATTGATATATTTTTTATTTAACCATTAAAACAGAGTCTAGGGAAAAAAAACTGAATTTGTGAAAAGATAAAAATACTTCACAGGGCCCTACACAGTCCATTAAAATGTTTTAAATAAATATGAAATATTTAAATAACGTCAAATAATTCTTTAAATATTTCCTGTGACAGATGAGTTTAGTTTAATTATATTCAGATTCATAATATGCTGATTTGGTGCTCAAAAGCATTTCTCATTATTATCAATGTTGATCAGTTGAGCATAGTAATATTATTGTAGCAATATTAAAAAGTGATACATTTAATGTTGATGAATAGAATGTGTATAATATCTTGAGAGAAACATCTTACCTCACTAATGAAGCCAAGCTGCACCAGTTCCACAGCCAACTCCTGTACATTCTCATCTAAAACACACAGAGGGCATCATTTTTAAGTTTCAACGATACTCTGTTATTGCAACAAGTCAATATTTTGCCGGTAGAAAAGTGCTGTGTTAACACACTTGACTTTTCTATAGTCACAATTCTAATCTAAATTTGATTCACTGTATTTGTAACTCAATTATTTTCTAACTCGAGAACAAGAACATGACACCAGAAACAAATGTGAATGCACATGGTCTTTGTAAACTGCTTAAATCTTCTTAACAGATTCTTGGGTTTTTGAAATGGTAACAAACATTTGTGTTGGATTAAACCAGATATGTATTCTAGCTATAAACATCCTGACAGTTTACACTTAGTCAAAAAGCTTCTTGATTCTGTGAACCTTGACTTGAAAGACAAAACCGACTGTGCTGATGCCCATTATAGCTGCGTCTCTTTCAGCCGAGAATGCAACGCATACTTGTGCTTCATTCTGACACATTTCAGAACACAACGGCATGTGAAATCAAGCTGTGTAGCTGGAAGCGTTTACATGCTTGTGTAGTGTGCGTTTGGGCCCTGATAAAGTACTCACTTGGTGCCAAATCGCAACTCAAGTGTCGGTTCAGCTTATCTTCCAGTTTTAGCAGTAAGGTCAACTATAAAAAGAGCAGAGAAGAGTTATAAACACAGAATTATCATCTAGCTTCAATGTCATTACAGCAATAACTAGAAAAAGGCTTACATGATGTTTTGCTCCTTCCTCCACAGGCTCAATGTTGCACTGCATTTGTACGACCTTAAAGGAGAGAGATTATCTTTAACACAAACATATGTGAGCCTGGACCAAAAAAACGGTTCTAAGTAGTATGGGTATATTTGTAGCAATAGCCAAAAATACATTGTATGGGTCAAAATGATTGATTTTCCTTTTATGCCAAAAATCATTAGGATGTTAAGTCAAGATCTTGATCTTGTGCTTGAAGATATTTTGTACATTTACTACCGTAAATACATCATAATTTAATTTTTGATTACACTGTGTGCATAATTATTAGGCATGTTGATAATCTGGTCATATTTTTTTTCCCAAGCACATTTGACCAATTCCAAACCACAACAATCTTAATAACTACTATTAATTTTGTATTTAATCATTTGTAAGTGATATATAACTGTCCGTGAAAGGCTGGAAGTGAAAAACTCCTTATATTCAGGTGTGCATAATTATAATGTACTGTAGTAATGTCCATTGCTACAAACTTCAATTGGAAAACTCTAAAGGCGATTTTCTCAATATTTTGATTTGTTTGCATCCTCAGATTCCAGATTTTCAAATAGTTGTATTTTGATCAACTATTGTCCTATTCTAACAAGCCATATGTCAATGGAAAGTTTATTTATTCAGCTTTCAGGTGATGAATAAATCCTAATTTCAAATAATTGACCCTTATGATTGCTTTTGTGGTCCGGGTCACATATGATGCTAAATGACTGCAAATCCTGTTGACTTTGACTGCAACCACCCATCTAGATTTGCTTGAGCAGGAAGTCGTAATACGTCACACAGAGACAGTCTGATCGACAGCGGGGGAAGGTGAGAAAACTGGTTTATTCTTAATCACTCATAGTCGGTCACTGTCTCTTAAATCAGTCCATTTCTCACCTTCCTGGTCTCCAGCTCTGCAGGCTCAGGCGTAGGTGTTTTGACAGAGGGTGGCACGATGGGGGACTTGACAGCCTCTTGCTGAGGCTGCTGTGGGCAGGGCACTCCGAAGGCAGTCAGCGGATAAATCCCGTTCCTACATCACGAGAACCAAGAGCACATGTTGATATTACATTTGCACTTGTTTGAAAATTGACTGCGTTCTTCACATTTGAATCTGGCCAACACACATGGGTAATTATTATTATTTTTTAGCTCACCTCACATCTTCAAGAAACTTGTCAAGCTCTAAAGCAGGAAACTGTGAGAGTCTGATGGCAAAAAAAACAGGATTACAGAAGTCATTCATGTGGTGTGACAGCTTATTTGAAACCTAAAACCAGGAACAAGGCACCAATGAATCATAGGAGGAGACTCACTTTAGTTGGACCTCTTTCCTTTCCATAATGACCTGGTTGGGGTCCATGTTCTTGGTCATTTCTTCCAAAGCATTTTCAGGGATCATGTCTAGAAGCCAAGAGCGAAAATGGTTTCAATGTGTTTAGCTTCATTGTATTCCATTCATAAAGCAGACATAAAATGAAAAGTCTGAATGATAATGAGATCAGCTCATGACTCACGCTGGTGACTGACGATACAGTGTGCAGCCAAGAGTTTCAAAAGAGGCACTTCAAACAGAGCTTGATGGAAAAGCAGCTCTCTGGCTGTGGGCCTCTTGTCGGGGTCCACCTCCAGACACTTCTGAATAAACTCCTAAAAAAAAAAAAAAAAAAAAAAAAAAAAAAAAAAACACACACAGAAACATGACACTTCATATCCATTAGTATATACGCATTAGGAATAACATTATGATGTTGAGAAGTTGATTGGCACTTGTCACCAGTCACCATCATGTGTGAAAAAGGTGACAAAGAAGCATATTTTGACATTGACTTGTCAGATAGTTAGCTCCATCCATTGCTACAGTTATCAATGTCCATTAGGGCTGTTTCCTCGATTCCTCAATTCAGTTCAAATACTCGATTTAAAAAAACTCTCAACTGTTTGAGCAACTGGCAAAAAAACGGAAGTGGTGCATTCTATGGAAGAGAATTCATGAAACGCATTATTAGACTGTTTTCCAAAGCTGCATGATATATTAAACATTTAAAAATCAGAAAGCATAAGGCTTTGTGAATTTACTAATGCTACGTTTCAATTAAATAAATATATTTGTTGCAGGTTTAATATATGTGCTTTAATTATTCACATGTGTGTAGTTAACGTGCATCTCAGAGCGGCTCTGTTTACAGTAAATGCCGTCTCAAACTCCATCTCTGCTTATTGCTGAGTTTGGGTGTATTATAACGTCTTTCCGGGAATGTAACAGGCAGATTTGTTAGGTAGATAAACCTATGCAAACACAGGAGAATACATCAACATCTTTCTAAACATGCTAATTGTTCATTGTGATTTTCAAATTAAAGTTCAAACTCTTATTCTGAGTTTACACATTTTGATGTCCACACATTCAAGAGATTACAGTGGCTACAGCATTCCTTTCATAAAGAAATGGTCAAACATTAAAGATTAAGTGGACACTGGAATGAAATGTTTAGTCAATATTAAACAAGAATTCGATCACACAGTAAAGCGTAAAAACAATTGTCAGGCCATTGGAGCCCTATGCAGGCATTTGTTATAACGTGTAATGTACGTTACCGCTATTGTTTATAATACATTATGTATTTTTTTATGTATTTTGTTCAATAAAACCATTTTGATACTTTATTTGAACTAATTATTGCTGCCTCAGTGCTACTGTATACGTATTACAAGTTATTTTAAAAACTATTGTTCATTTAGGTCTACTTTTATTACCACAAAACAATTAATTATAATTATCTGATTACTTGATTTATTGTCAGAATAATTAACCGATTACTCCCGATTACCAAAATAATCGTTAGTGACAGCCCTAATGTCAATCATAGCAATGACTCATGGAAGAATTTAGCAGATTCACTCGCATATTTTTTGCGAATCATATTTGTAATTTCTGAAACATTACACGTGGATGTTTGGTCCTCTTAGACAAACAAAACTTTTCTTCAAATTGTGAATGGATTATGTAGAGCCTTTAGCACAACTAACCAAGCTTATTCACGCGAAAACCTACTGAACAATGACTAACTACGCAATTAATCTGATGATAAGTTTGCATCCCTGAATTCTTAAAGGGAGGGAAAAAAGGTTTTTTTTTTTTTTTTTTGTATTGATATAGTACGATTTGGTATTTTTGGGGGAAATTCCAAACATTTCAGGTGGTCAGGTGTTATTTTAGTGTTACCACATGCATCATTTCTCATATTTCAGCTATACTGCAACACTCAGAATCACTGATTGATATGTGTGATTATTTAAATTCAGCTGGATACATGCAACAGATCATATACTAGTGTTGGGAAACAATCCAATTGAATTTACAAATTATTTTATTTGCAATCTGAAAACCCTGTTGCAGATATGCATATTCAGATTCCACATGCATGTTATCTTACCAAATAACTGTGAACAAAGAACAAAACTGTTCAACTTACACTACCATTCAAAGGTTTGAATCTAAATTAAAGGTTTGAAGAAATTAAAGCTTTCACTCAGGAAGAATGCAATAAACGGGTTCAAAAAGAATATATAATATAATAATAATATATTTAGAATCTTCTATTCAAAAATCCTGAAAAAAAATCATAAAAATAAAGTTTGCAAAAAAAATTCTATAAAACTTTAAAAGTTTATAATATCCTATAAAAGTTTTCATAAAAATATTGATCTGCACAACTGTTTTCAATAACAATAATGTTAAATGTTTAAG
Source organism: Labeo rohita (assembly GCF_022985175.1). Classification (NCBI taxonomy): domain Eukaryota; kingdom Metazoa; phylum Chordata; class Actinopteri; order Cypriniformes; family Cyprinidae; genus Labeo; species Labeo rohita. Next base: position 16,701,181 of record NC_066888.1, on the reverse strand, counting down.
TAGCAAATCAGCACATTAGAATGATTTAGAAGGATTTTTTTAAAACAGAAAGAAGTTACTTTTTATTGTAATAATACTTCACAATATTACTATTTTTACTGTATTTTGATCAAATAAATGCAGCTTTGCTGAGAATAAGAGACCCATTTGAATGGTAGTGCATCTTTGAATGCAAATAATTGAAGTATAATCTATACTCACTCTCTGCAGTGGGTCTTCCAGAGACTGGATGGCACTATTAATGGCTTCTTGTGACACATATGAGGACTCTCCATTACTTTGGATTTCCAGCACAGCCATCTAAAACAGTGGGGAAAAAAAACTTGAATCACTGGTCTGGTCAGTCCGATACCCTGACAAATGATCAACAAACAGAACTCACCTCTAAGGCGCACATTCCAAAGGAATAGATGTCCACAGCTGTAGTGACATTGGCAACAGCTATAGTAGATGAGGGAAGAGGACAAATTGTACAAAGTCATTGTTTTACATAACAAGTGCACTGACAAAAAGACTGCAGAATAGGTTTTAAAACCTAGATTTACCTCCATACTCTGGAGCAAAGAAGTGCAAACTCTTCTGTTCCTCCCGACATGTTTTCACATGGTTATTAATGGTGTCTGGGGCCACTACAAAAAGACACAGAAACATCAACAACAATAACAAAATGTGTAACATTTAAACAGTCATGCTCAACTACGTGCTTTAGCCCACCTGAACCGATTTTGATGAGTCCATTGTGCTGTATGAAAATGGTGTCACATGTCAGGTTCCCGTGGATAATGGGAGGTTCACATGAATGCAGATAGCTGAAGGAAGAACGGTGAGAAATCTGAGTGTAATAGGAGCTCTCCACAAGCCGTGTAGTGGAAAATCAAAAAAAAAAAAAAAAAAAACGGACAGCTATAACAGTCACAGAAAACATTCCAGGTGCCTGAGTGGGATGGAATCACAGAATCCAGTCATAAAAATTGAATTAATTAACTGTATAACATGGAATGCCACAGAATTTGCCAAATTTTGGATGAATAATTCAAAAGTAGGTCAGTACACATAAACCAAAACACAATATGGACTAGTGTATGTGAATATTACGCTGCAAAAATGCTATTTAAATATGAATCCTGCATGTTCTGTATGATTCTGTATGAATGATGGGCACAGACGCTCTCAGTGTTTTCAGTATGAGTACATGAACACAAACAATCGCTAAAACTGCTCTGAGTCATTTCATGAGCATTTTACCGTTCCTTTTGAGAAAAACTATCGTCATGTCATATCATATACAAACAGAAACTAAAGGTCTTGACAGCAACAAAAGTTTGGTTTAACTTGAAGAAACTGTGACAGAAATATATTACTCAATGTAATGATACTTAATTATTATAAAAAATATTTTTGAAGGAATATTTAGAAGTACCAAAATTTATTTACGAGAAAAATGTAAATACACAACACAATATTTCACGAAATAAATAAACACACACACATATATATATATATATATATATATATATATATATATATATATATATATATATATAAAAATTAGAGAAACTTTTCATTATTTAAATTTAAATAAAAATGGAATCCAGAAACTTAATAGAAAACTAAAAATAAAAAAATAAAACTAAATTTGGGGGGAAAAAAGAAACATTTCATAGGGCCTTAAAAATATAATTTTTGTTAAACATTTAAAACATATTAATAATTACTGTTAAATTGTGTAAGTTTCAAAATTTCATGATTTTAATTAATTAGACATGCTTTTTGATTTATATATATTTTTTTATTTAACCATTAAAACAGAGTCTATTTCATAATTTCAAATTTCATTGTTCAACATTTCCAAATATATCACCACATTTTTGCCAAATATATTAGCTATGAACAAATTAAAAGAAAATAAAAAATAGAGAGAAAAGTACACACACCTTAAGGCAGATAATATCTGAGTGCACCAGCGTTTCCATGCCTAGAAGATTCCCAAAAATAGTTAATGCCATCTGAGAAAACAAGTCTGCGCCTGATGTTATACTATCATTTCAATAATCCCATCTAATAATAAACTCACTGAAACTAAAACATCAGTAATAGTATTACTAATATCTTGGAATGCACCAATCCTAATACTGAAAAACAGAATAAACAGGGTAACAAATGCAACAATAACATAAAAGACATAAAATTATAAAACAAATTAAACTAAATGATATGAAAATAAAAAAAAAATAAAATAAAATAGAGTGAGTCATTTAAAAAAATAAAAAAATAAAATAGAGTTTTAAACAAATCTGATCTGGGTGATACTGATAGGCGAAGTCAACCATGACTAACATTCAAGCTAGTAATTTAAGACATAGGATATGTATTAGCCTGCAGTGCATTTTGTATCAACAGCTCTTTTGTCTATTTGTGTGAACAGACAAAAAGCATCAATCTTACCTTTTCATTCATAGTCTTATGATTCTTCTTTGTCTTCTTTAGAAACTGTTTCAGGCTCCCAGAAGACATGTACTCTGTAATGAAAATAACCTGAAGGGGGTGACAAAAAAAAAAAAAAAGATTAAACTCTAAAAATGGAACATTTTTAATATTTCTGTAGTTGCGTTTCATACCCGGGCTCTGTTCTCCTTCACATCTGCCCAGTACTTGTGAAACTTTACTATATTCACATGTTCCAGCTGGATGAGGTTATCAAACACCGCTTTCACTTTTTCCTGAGAAATATAAAAGATAAGTAGATTAATTTAACCTTGAGGGAGCTGTTTGACAGAAATATGCAACATAACACCTTGATTTTTAGAGGAACAGGTTATTATAATAAAACACTGAAATCTCACTTTATTTTATTATGCAATAACAACATTTATTTCAAAGAACAAGGGAAAAACTTCATTGCTTTTTATAGCTGGACTCGCTGCACTAGTCACATGTGGTTATGGGAAATGATATCAGCAGCGTAGACGGCAAAGCCTGTCAAAACGCAACCTCTAAAATTACTTATTGAATTCCACGAAGAGCGTCTGCCAAGCAGAGCGGAGCGCAGTATGTGGACTGGCCAAACAGATGGCTGTCCGCAACTCTATGCCAGGCATTAATGAATCGAGTTTGATTAAAAACGCTCACAGGCAATGACAGAGTGAAGTATGCTATATTAGAAAGAGGAGAATGACCTTTTTAATATTTCAACACTTAAGAGACAGTTGCATAAGCACAGAGAATGCTTTTCCTACAATACTTTTCATAAGTAGCTGAAGGCTCTGAGAGAGAATGCTGTTTCCATAAAGGCTTGGCAGCAAACAGGTCATACCACTTTGTGTAAGGAGCTTACACCCAAGAAATGAAGGTAAGCACACTCATTCTGTGAAGCAATCAAGCTGTCCTAACACTCACAGTTAAATACTCATTGTTATTGCTAATTCAGAGCTTAACATGTTAATAATCAAGAAAACAGGAAGTAGTACAGTTAAAAAAGGGGTCTATGTACGGAGATAATAATCACTGGTGTACTTTCACACAGATTATGCTCACATCACGTGTTTAAATAAACATTTAAAAGCAAATTATCAGTTCATTCATACCAGTTACAACTAACATTATATCAAAACTGACCCTATTTACTTTAATGCATGTTCCTTATAAATGGTAAGAGTTGTCTTAAAAGAAATCTCACCAAGGCTGCATATATGACCAAAATATAATACAGTAAAGAGTTAAATATTGTGAAACTACAATTCAAAACCATTTTTATTTTTTAAAGTGTATTTTATTTCTATGATGGAAAACCAGAATTTTCAACAGCCATTCAGTCCCAGTAGCCTTAAAAAAAAAAAACCCAAAACATTCTAATATGCTGATTTGGTGCTCAAGTCATTAGAATCAATGTTAAAAACATTGATAATAACCGTTGTACTGCTTAATATGTTAGTGGAAACCACTAAACATTTTTTTCAGGATTTTTTGATGAACAGAAAATACAAAAGAACAGAATCTATTGCAAACAGAAAACTTTTGCAATATTATAAATGTCTTTACTGTCACTTCTGATCAATTAAATGCATCCTTGCTAACTAAAAGTGTCAATTTCTTAAATCTTAATGATCCCAGACTTTCTGCATAATCTTCATTTGAAATAATTATCCATCACAATGACATTAAGTGTAAACATTTGGACATGGTTAAAATAGATATAAAAGCATGTTTAAACATGCTTGCATTCAATCTGATTCCAATCTGGTATGTAACTGATGCGCAAAATCATGTCACACCTAGGGCTATCACTAATGATTATATTAGTAATTAAGTAATCTGTCGATTACTCTGATGATTAATCGAGTAATTAGATAATTATCTTTTTCGTGTTAATTAAAATCGACCTAAGCGAACCTTTAAATTTACTTAAAACACATGTATAACAATGAGGCAATAATAATTAGTTCAAATAAAGTATCAAAAGCAAATAATCATATTGTTTTATTAAACAAAACTGTTAAAATACATAATGTACTATAAACAATAAAACTAATGTACATTATGCATTATAATAAATGACTGCAAAGGGTGTCAATAGCCTGATGATTGTTTTTACACTTTACTGTGATCTAATCCTTGTTTAATATTAACTAAACATTTCATTCAAATGTCCACTTAACCTTTAATATTTGGCCATTTCTTTAAGAAAGAAATGCTACAGCCACTGTAACTGCTTGAATATGCGGACATCAAAATGTGTAAACTCAGGTGAGGGTTTGAGCTTTTATTTTGAAATCACACTGAACAGTTTGCACGTTGAAAAAGATACTGATGCATCTTTTTATAAAAGATTCACTTTACAAATCTGATGAAATGCCGCATTTAATTGAATTGTAGCATTTGTGAATTTTAATAGCATTACGCTTTATTATGATTTTTAAATAGGTTTAATATGTGGAAAGCACCACTTCCGGTATTTTGCAGATTACTCGAAACGGTCAAAATGCAATGGAGGATTTTTTTTATATAGAATACTCGAACAGAATCAAGGAATCGTTGCAGCCCTATATATCATGCAGCCTTGGGAAATTATCTAATAATGCACCACGGATTCTCGTCACTGAAATGCGCCACTTCCGGCATTTTGCCGGTTACTCGAAACAGGCAAACTGCAGTTGAGGACTTTTTAAAAGAGTACTCGAATTAAATCGAGGAATCGTGACAGCTCTAGTCACAGTCTACATATTCGTTGAATATCACTGAAGTTTCAGCCAATTTCAGAGAGAAGAAAGCAGATTTCACAACTACCCGTCACTGCAAATCTTTCTCACAGAAACAGCAAAGCAGGCATACAGTTAGTAGTTTTACCTCTTGCAGCTTGAAGTTCTTCCGTTCAGAAAACATGACCTCATTCCACACCACCTCCACACCTTCCTCTGTGTCCATGGCAAGATAAGCATTGTCGATACCTGGGACGTTGCGCTGGTTAACCTGTTTGGAATGGAACATTCTTAGTAAATAACATCTTAAATTTTGGTATTTAAACTATTGAAAGACTTGAAAGAATGTACCTCTTCTCTCCGTTTCTGCCAGCGTCCACAGGGGCTTTCCTCCAGAATCTCAGATTCATCCTCGCTCTCCTCCTCCTCATCCTCAGTTGCAGAAGGTGCAGGCTGTGTTACTGTGGACACCGGAGGAGACACAGATGAAACCCCCTGGCCGGTCGGCGGCGAGGCTGTGGACTCAGACTTCGAGTCCATAGCGGATGCAGGCGCAGGTGCGGCGTTCGGCTTTCCTTCTTCTGACATCACTGACTGATAACTGACAGCCCAGTCACAGGAAAAGAAGTCTGGCTGACTCACACCTCAAAGGCAGGAGGCAGAGAGCTGCGAAATCAACCGTGATTCATCACAAAGTGTAATCATAAACAAAGCAAATATGTATTACAGATAAATATGAAATAGCTTTTCATGACCTTTGCAGTTTTAAGGATTTTAACACCTCAATATAATATTTGTTTACTATGTACATTTCCATTACTTTTTATTTTTTTTGTTTATCTCCCTGCTTGTTTTCTATGACTGTAAGAACCTTAAAATGAATGAGGATGATTGTAAACAAACTACAGGTAAAGTGACACTTTTCAGATTAACTATATGATATCCCACGTAAATTATGCCCCAATCACAAATGAAAGGCAACCAGCAAAACACATTCACTCTGAAACACTACCTTCAGATGAAGGATAAATCTACAGCAGAAACTGAACGGAATCAGCTCTTAAACTGTCAGTTTCACTTAAAATTAAGGTAATTTTCACCACCAGAACTATGCAAGACCGTAACAGCTGCCGAGGCATGACACGCGCTTTAGTGATGTTTACATCTTTTCGCTCTCCTCAGTGCTGTCCTCAGTTCAACCTCAGGCCTCAGTTTATGTTCAAGCGTTCAAAAGAGACTACACCCGACTATCCCACCTCACAGATAAGAAACCAACACAACAAATACAACACACTGCTTCCCACCATATGAACTGCAATGTCGATTATCTTACTTTAGTCTATCCTGAGATAAGCGGCGTCGCCAGCTCGCCGGAAGCAGCTAGTCGGTGATAGCTGAGGACACGGAGGAGGAAAATCCTCTGACAATGAGAAGAAAATGATAAATCCTCAAACAATATGAGTCCGTGTAGAAGTGTGGTTGTCGAGGGGAGAGTTAGTGGTCCACTGAAATCCCAAGATATGAAATCACCGTTTAATTTCCTCTTTGCCGACTTGCGGGTGAGAAGCTAGCAGCGCAGCTCCGCGGCCTCCGGAGCCTTCGCGATTATAACGTTATCTAAATAATCGACTTCTATGGACGATATGATAAATGTCAAACAAAGTAATCGAAGTATCACAACTTTCCGGCCACTAAAATCTGCTCAAACAGAAATCCAAATATTACTGGCGGACAGATTTGATGCGTTTAGTCTAATAGCCACGGATGCTACACTCCCGGATATTCGCGTTCTTCACTCAAGTCTTCACAGAACGATTTGTTTCTCCCGTAACACTTAAATATCACGACACGAATGGACTCAAATGAATTAAATATCGATATCCCTGAAAAAGCTACAGGTAAATGGCGACAGCTCCGAGTTTTGTGATGCGCTGTTGCTTATTCCTGTATCAACCGCTCTGTCGTTTATTCAGCGAGTGTAAATTCAGGACCCAGATCACACAGCGCCCTCTGCTGGATGACGTCATTCTGACATCTCCACTGCTCATGATTTAACCCTCAATGACCAGTGGGGAGAATAACAAACATTTATTCGTTGTTTATAAATTCACTACATATATAGATATTTTTATTATTATATATAATGTATTTATATATTATATTATATTATATTATATTATATTATATTTAATTATATTATTTACATTCCATTTACATTTAGCAGACGCTTTTATCCTAAGCGATTTACAAAAGAGGACAATGAAAGCAATCAAAATCAACAAAAGAGTAATAACATGTAAGTGCTATGACAAGTCTCAGTTAGCCTAACGCAGTACACGTAGCAACGTGTTTTTTAACTATATAATAAATAAAAAGAAAACAGATGGAATAGAAAAACAAAAAAGCAAGCTAATGTTGGAGGCCTTACAAAAAGAACAGAGAAGCCAGTGTTAATTAAAGATGGAAGAGATGTGTTTTTAGACGATTCTTGAAGATGTCTAAGGACTGTTCAGAATGAGTTGGGCAGTTCATTCCATCAGGAGGGTATATTTAATGTGAAAGTCCATAAAAGTGATTTTGTGCCTCTTTGGGATGGCACAATAATGCGCTGTTCACTTGCAGAATGCAAGCTTTTAGAGGGCATATAAGTCTGAAGTAATGAATTTAGGTAAAGGGATGCAGAGCCAGTGGTGGTTTTGTAGGCAAACGTTAATTCCTTAAACTTTATGTGAGCAGCTACTGGTAGCCAGTGCAAATTGATTAAGAGAGGTGTGACTTGCGTTCTTTTCGGCTCATTAAAAATTAATCTTGCAGCCGCATTCTGGATTAGTTGTAAAGGTTGTAAAGTCCAGCCTGGACAGAACAAGAGCTTGAACAAAGAGTTGTGAAGCTTGTTCCAAAAGAAAGGGTCTGATCTTTTTGATGTTGAATAAAGCTAATCTGCAGAACCGGGAAGTTTTACCAATGTGGTCAGAGAAAGTCATCTGATCATCAGTCACAACTCCAAGGTTTGTGGCTGTTTCTGAAGGGGTTATGGTGGATGGTGAAATTGTGACCACAAGCAGTTCTGTCTTGGCAAGATTGAGTTGAAGATGATAGTCCTTCATCCAGCAAGAAATGTCTGTAAGACATGTTGAGATACGAGCAGCTATCGTCGGATCATCAGGACAGAATGAAAGGTAGAGCTGAGTGTCATCAGCATAGCAGTGATATGAAAAGCCATGTTTCTGAATAACAGAACCTAGTGATGCCATTATTATATTATATTATATTATATTATATTATACGTTTGCCTCATTTAGGCTTACCATACATGGACATATGATGAGTGTACAGAAGAACACCTCATAATGCAACTTTCTGTTGTGTAGGCCACATTTGTTTCTTTGTTTGTTTGTTTGTTTATCCAAACAGCTTGTCTTCTGTAGAGTCATGGGTTATTTATTTATTTGTTTATTTATCCGAATAGCATTATTTATTTATTTATCCAAACAACTTGTCTTCTGTGTGGTTATTTATTTATCCAAAAACTACTTGTCTTCTGTGGGGTTATTTATTTATCCAAAAACTACTTGTCTTCTGTGAGGTTATTTATTTATTCATACAAATAAGTTGTCGTCTGTACTCTCTAGGATTGTGGGTCATTCATTCATTTGTTTATTCATTTATTCATTCATTCTTTCTTTCTTTCTTTCTTTCATTCATTCATTCATTCATTCTCCAATCTATTTGTCGTCTGTAGATTTATTTATTTATTTATTCATCTATTCATTCATTTATCCAGCTCTGATTTGTCCAAACTGCTTGTCTTCTATAGCATTATTTATTTATTTATTCATTCATTCATTCATCTATCTAAACCACTTGTCTTCTGTGTGGTTATTTATTTATTCATACAAATAAGTTGTCGTCTGTACTCTCTAGGATTGTGGGTCATTCATTCATTTGTTTATTCATTTATTCATTCATTCTTTCTTTCTTTCTTTCTTTCTTTCATTCATTCATTCATTCATTCATTCATTCTCCAATCTATTTGTCGTCTGTAGATTTATTTATTTATTTATTCATCTATTCATTCATTTATCCAGCTCTGATTTGTCCAAACTGCTTGTCTTCTATAGCATTATTTATTTATTTATTCATTCATTCATTCATCTATCTAAACCACTTGTCTTCTGTAGGGTTATTTATTTATTTATTCCCATTTATTTATTTATTTTTGATTTGCCCAAATTGCTTGTCTTCTGTACAGTTGTGGGTGGGCTTTTTATTTATTTATTTATTTATTCATTCATTCATTTATCCAAACCAGTTGTCTTCTGTAGGGTTATTTATTTATTTATTTATTTATCCAAGCAACTTGTTGTCTGAAGGATATCTAACTATCCAAACTATTTGTCCTTTGTAGAATCATGGGTTATTTATTTATTTGTTTATTCTCATTTGTCCAAGCAAATTATTTATTCTCATTTGTCCTTTGTTTTTTTTTGTTTTTTTGTTTTTGATTAAGTATTTGCAACATAACAAGGAAGTTTGTAGAGTAGTAAACTTAAGACAGAGCACACAAAGGTAAAGTCCATTGCCAGTTACATTCTTCCATAAAAAGAGAGAGAAATTTATGACGTCTGAATATATAAAATATACAATGTGTATATTTGGTATAGTTGATGTAGAAGTTTAGAAATGGAAGTTTAAATATATATATTAACTTTAAAACTTGCCAAGAAGGAAAATTTACTTTTAACACCTGCATGTTCATCTGTAGAAATATACATTCGGATGCATTTTGGTATAGTCCTCCAGGGTTTTACTTTCCTAATCTTTGACTGGACCTCTGTTATTCACATTATCTGCATTGGAAATGTCTGAGGTCACCAGCTGGGAGTCATGCCCCCATTAGACAGGCAGAAAGAGAGAAACCCTCACGTCCCGGTAGGAGGCCTATAAATAGAGTTAGCTTCTAAGAGGAACGGGGAAAAGTTGCAAGCACATGTGAGCATGTGTGTGTGTAAACCGGTGTAGAGCATTTGCTTTAGCGTGAGTGTTTATTTGTGTACAAAACCAGGGGTGTGCCTCCACCAGAATATAAAGGAACTGAAGACTAAGAGAAAATTGAGCTACCTCGGATACTGATACTGAGCCCTATATTCACTCATCGCTCCTTTGGCATCTGTCATCAAATAGCAATATGGCAGAAGAAAAGAAGTTGTCAGAAACATCTGTCCAACTGACTGAAGCTGCTCCACAGACTGTGGGCAGTGGTTTTACTGCCCCGGGAAACATTTATTCTGCCATTTTGAGCCGCAACGAAGCTGTTAAAGATGCTAGACGTCTCAAGGACTTTCAGGAGCTCAGAGACAAATATGCAGCAAAGAAAGTGCTGTTTGAAGACCCCCTGTTCCCTGCCCAGGATTCCTCTCTCTTTTACAGTGAAAAGTTCCCTCTAAAGCTTGAATGGAAGCGCCCGTCGGTGAGTGACCTACCGTAAGGTGGCACTGTGCATGGGATCAGTTTCATTTAACCTGCAGTGGTACAGACATGTTGCTTGGATAAATAGATAAAATTATAATTTCTGCTATTCTGCACGGGGACATTTTCTTCCTGGCTTATAAAATGTAAATTTAATTTAATTTAATTTAATTTAACCCTCCTATTGCGTAATGCATTTCAAATTTTTTAAATTAAATTTAGGATTTTTCTGTATATTTTTATTATTTTTTATTTTAATTTAATTTGAATTTTTAAATATTATTTTATACATTTTCTTTATTTTTGACATTTTGTGAGAATGTCACTTACATGATCTCCATATATGTCCTCCACACTGTAAAAACAATTTGTTGATTCAACTTTAAATAATTACACGTTGCATGGCTGCCTTAAAATTTTAAGTTCAGTCAGCTCAAAAACGTTTAGTCAACTGAACATATTTGAGTTGACTGAATTTAAAAATTTAAGACTGCAGGGTAACAGATTATTTTAAGTTGACTCAACAAATTGTGTGTTGTTTTTTTTTTAAGTGCATACATACATTAAAGGGGTCATCAGATGCCCATTTTCCACAAGTTGATATGATTCTTTAGGGTCTTAATGAAAAGTCTATAATATACTTTGGTTAAAAATTCTCAATGGTAGTGTAAAAACACCCGTTTTACCTTGCCAAAATCAGCTCTGCAAAATTCATTCCATTCTGGTCGAGGCTGCTTTAAATGCAAATGAGCTCTGCTCGCCCGCCCCTCTCTTCTCTCTGTGGAGTGACGAGCCTGTTTACTTTAGCCGCATTTAGCCGTGTTTAGCCACTAAACTTGCTAACTAGCACATTATTAGCAAAGGCGATCGCAAAGATTCATAAAAAAAAACTATACTCACTTCTGCTGTAAGTGAAGCTGGATCATGAATGATTCACGCGAACATAGACGGATATATGTAGATCAGGAGGCACATTCCCTTTACAAACAAAGGTAATCCACTGCATCCTCAGCAGCTCAGATGTCGGGAGTAAATGACGACCACTATGTGCATTATTACATCCAGCAACACAACACCTCAATCGCTCAATCAGAGATATTCTTGTCTAACTTCCATCCCTGCTCCGGCGTCAAAACATGGATGTTGGACTGTTACAACTGATCTTAGGTAAGAGCTCATGTCAATCAGCTATCGTGGGAGCGGCCTCTGTTGGTGTGACGCCACAATGACAGGCATCTGAGAATGTCTCGATTTGAAAAAGGGGATATTATTTTTACAGATTAATTAAAAACCACTTCATGGATTTTTATCATTATAGGGTAGATTTGTACATACACTGCCAACACACATTAATGTTCTAACAACATGTAAAAGTGAACTAAGCATCCGATGACCCCTTTAAAATAATGCATTTACTCTAATTGCTGATTCATAATACGATGCAATATTACAGTTTTTCAGTTGGTTTTATATAACTGGTTTTTAAGCAACAAGCTGTTACTTTTGTCTTAGTTTCTGTCTGATTAGGCGGCATGAGATAAGGTATTTTTTGCAGGCATGCCATGAGAATGTGGCAGTGTTTCTGTATTATGTGTGTGTGTTGGGGAAATGGCTACGGTTTAGCACGCTCTGGAGTCTGGAGGCAGCTGACTTGCCAAGTCATGCATGCTATGCTGTGCCAGTGCTTCATATAGCAGAGCTCTAATGGACTTGTGTCAAAAGGATTGATATGTGGCTGTATTTTCTTATCGTCACTATTAAATAATGCAAACAAAGATCTTGATGAAATTTGTAGAAAGATTAAATATGTAAAGCATTTGCATTCACTTTTTTAAGGGGATATATGTGTGTTTGTTCATCAGTACTCTACAGCTCATGTAACTTATTAATATTTTACCTGTTTGTTTTAACAGACGTGCGATATACATTTACTAAGTTCACTTCATAACACTCCTTCATAGAATTGTGTTACTGGATACAGCCTGCAAGGCCTTTGCTAGGTTGTTAAATCAATTTTTGGATTGGTGCTTCAAAAAGCCAGTCATGCATTTTCATATGTGTTTATTGACACTTTAAAAATAATGAGAAGGACTTACATACTGTACATTATCTTGCCTTGACCTTCTTTTGAGATGCAGCTCATTAAAACATGCTAAGCGAAGTTCTGGTCAGCAAACTTTATGACCCAGGACAGCTGCTGAATTTATGTGGTGGTGCAGTGATCTTCACAGATATAGTCATATTCTTTTTTCGATGCTAGTAGAACTCTGAAAATAGAGTTGTGATGTAAAATATTTTTATAACAATTCTAAATGTGCGTTTCTCTTTCCTAAACAGGAAATTTGCAGCAATCCACAGTTCATTCTTGGGGGAGCCAACAGGACAGATATCTGCCAAGGAGACCTTGGTATGAAAGTGCACAATGTATGACATTCTAAATACATAAAGAATAGTGCTGTCAAATCGACTAATCGCAATTAATCGCATCCAAAATAAAAGTTTGTTTACATAATATATATGTGTGCATACATGTATATGTTTAATATATACATGTATGTGTGTATATATCTATATATACATATAAATATACACAGTACACACACATATGTGATCCTGGACCACAAATATATATAATATAAATACACTGTATGGGTCAAAATGATTGATTTTTGTTTTATGCCAAAAATCATTAGGATGTTAAGTAAAGATCATGTGCCATGAAGATATTTACTGTAAATATAACAAAACTTAATTTTTGATTAGTAATATGCATTATTAAGAACTTCATTTGGACGACTTTAAAGGCGATTTTCTCAATATTTAGATTTTTTTTCACCCTCAGATTCCAGATTTTCAAATATTGTATCTCGGCCAAATATTGTTCTATCATAGCAAACCACACATCAATGGAAAGCTTATTTATTCCACTTTCAGATGATGTATAAATCTCAACTTAAGAAAATTGACCCTTATGACTGGTTTTGTGGTCCAGGGTCACATATATTATGTAAAAACAGTTTTGGATTATTTTGGATGCGATTAATCATGATTAATCGATTATTTTTAAAAAAATCGATAAAAATGTGTTTTGGGATAAAAATACATACTGTGTGTGGGTATACACCAGTTTTAAAATTCAAGGCGATATGTAGGCTTTTTAAAAATAAAAAACTACAATCAATTATTTTAAATGCTAAGTGAGTTTAGACACAAAAAGTAGATATCTATTTTGCAATTTGCTAATAATTCCCATAGATTACTAAAGTAATCTAACTACATAGCAACTGCTTGTGACTTGTATACAGGGATTATGGAGATTTCCTTTTCCTTTCAGCGTATCCAAATACTCTGTTGAAAAATAGTTTGGTTGCGTGACACAGAAGGCTTGAAGAAATGAATTAAGTGTCCACTGCGACATCTGTGTTGTGGTGCTGTGTTCCACAGAAGCATTCTGTGAATGCAAGAAGTGCATAGAGCAAAGGCGTTCATTTCTGCACCTCTAAAGTGTACAGCTTTGTACACTCAATGGTTTTAAGTTCAGCTTTTTTTTTAACCTTTGAATTTTTTTTTTTTTTTTTTGGTGAAGGTGAGTCCACAGTTTTGAAATGAGTACTGGGGCTGTACGACTTATGCATAATGCATTACACTCAAATATTTTTATATGGTATATAAGATCTAACTGAAATGAAATTGTATTACAATTATTTGTATTTCTAACTAAATATCTAAATATTTCAGATATTTACTAATATTTGTATTTGCACTGCTAATATTGTGCTTCTATTTTTATTTGCATTTGTTGACCATTAAAATTAACTTATGACTTAAAATGTTAATTAAAAGGTGATGCAAACCATTAAACCAATGGTTACAGCCAATATAAAATTTTTAACTATAAATTTCTATGTTGAAAATAAAATGTCACATTTATGAAAGATTTAAAAGATTCCACATCGTTTTATACATACTTTGGACTATGGGGGGGGCACCATTATGACGTGAAATGGTTGCACTCGGTGAGATACTGGCGCCTGTTGATATTTTTAACGCAACACAACTCGAAAAATAAATATGGAAGCCCGTTTCTGCCACTGAATTAAAAAAAACGTAATTGTGACTTTTTATCTCAAAATTTTGACTTTTTTCTTGCAATTGCGAGTTTACATCTGGCAATTCTGACTTTTTTTTCTCAGAAGTGCGTGATACAAACTCGCAATTCTGACTTTTTTCTTCAGAATTATAAGATATAAACTCACAATTGTGAGTTATAAAGTCAGAATTGCAAGATATAAACACAATTCTGACTGTTTTTTCTCAGAATTGCACATTTATATCTAGTAATTGTGATTTTTTTCTTAGAATCGGGAGTTTATATCTCGCAATTGTGACTTTTTTTTCAGAATTGCGATTTATAACTTATAGTTTATAACTCGCAATTCTGCCTTTATAACAAAATTTTTGCAAGTTAAGTCAGAATTGTGAGATATAAACTCACAATTCTGAGAACATATTACTATTTTCCCCCCTCAAAATTGGACTTTATATTTGGAGGATCTCACAATTCGGAGAAAAAAGTCAGAATTGCGAAATACAAACTCGCAACTGTGAGAAAAAGTCCGAATTGTGAGATTTTATCTGAGTATTTACTTTATATCCCTATGATGATCTCTATCTGACGTTATAACTCGCAATTACAAGTTTATGTCACAATTTTGACTTTACAACACGCAGTAACGAGTTTATATATTACAATTCAAAAAAAATGTCAGAATTGTGAGATAAAATGTCGCAATTACCTTTTTCTTATTTTTTATTCAGTGGCAGAAACGGCCTTCCAAAAATAAAATACTGACAGGTATTATTTCAAATAATGGTGCCCCCCATAGTTCAAAATATGTACAAAACGTCTTTCATGGGTTTTCTACTACATATTTTATAAAGAGACATTACAATATATTAAACCATACAAGTCATAATACCCGGTGTTCTCTTAATAAAGTGTAAAAAATGCTAAACCTCATTTTCGGCTGTATATTAACATCTGCAGGAGACTGCTGGCTGCTGGCTGCCATTGCTTGCCTGACCCTGAATGATGTAGTCCTTAAGAGGGTGGTTCCCCATGACCAGAGCTTCACTGAAAACTATGCTGGTATTTTTCATTTCCAGGTATGAACATCAAAACTGGACCATCCTGCATTTCAGATATATAGGCTAAACTCTACTTTTTGATGAATGAAGCACAAGCTGAACTATTTTAAACAGCTTTTGTCTTTTCTTCAAGTTCTGGCGCTATGGGGAGTGGGTGGATGTGGTTGTGGATGATCGACTTCCTACATACAGAAACCAGTTGGTGTTCACCAGGTCTGGACAGAAGAATGAATTTTGGAGTGCTCTTATGGAGAAGGCATATGCAAAGTGAGTTAAACTTCTTTGTGTGTTTGTTTAAACAGTTAGAGCATCATTCTTTGTCATTATAGGCATGTTTATGCTCTTCTAGATATCATTTGCTTGTGTCAAAAATCAGTTCAAGGCGCTACTGTAAATGTGATGGGTTGACTTCTGGATCCCAGGTTACATGGCTCTTATGAGGCTTTAAAGGGAGGAAACTCACTGGAGGCCATGGAGGACTTCACTGGTGGAGTAACTGAGTTCTATGAGATTACAGAGGCCCCGAAGGAGCTGTACAACATCATGAAAAAGGCTCTGAAGAGAGGGTCCCTCATGAGCTGTGCCATAGATGTACGTATTCTAAATGTACTGGATGCTAGTCTGGTTAAAAACTAGCTGACAAATACAGTATATCTGACGCTTCTCTGTGTGTGCTGTGACTACATCTGTTGAGCTTATTGTTATAAACTCCAACTATCTGTTTTCACATTTCAGATAGACTGTCAGTCTGTGCATTAGTTGTGGGAATTTTTTAGTCAGTCTTTCTTCAGGTTATATCAGTGAATCATTCATTTAACCAATTCATTCAAATACGACTCTTCAATAACAAAACCCTGCTATAGTTTGCTCAAAAATGCTAAACTGGCAATATTGTGACTAAACTGTTACACACAATCACAGTACACTGTAACTGACTGATATCACATATATAAAGTATAATAAAGCATTTTAATGAAAACTGCTGCATTACCGTGACATGAATGTTATATGCCATTCCATTTTGCTCCTTCTGCACAGGTTTTGGTTCCAACTGCTCAGAGGACTAAAACAGCATCTGGACTCGTGAGAGGCCATGCGTATTCAGTCACTGGAGTTGAGCAGGTGGGCTTGTCATGCAATCGAGCATTTGTATCTGGCACATCCTAATACAGGGCATTGCCTGATGATGCACACAGTCCTAGCCAGTGTTATTTTAGTATCACTGAGATACTATTATAGGTTCTATTAATATTTTGAATATTATTCATATTTTTATATTTAAATAATATTTTCTGTTGTAATTTTCATTTTTGTTGTTGTTATTATTATTTTTTTTTTAATTTAGAATGTTTTTTACGGCTTTAGTTTTACCCTGGTCCTAGCATCAGCCACATCTTTCAATGCAATATGGAAAACCATGTTCACAGGGTAAACGTAAGGATGGTAAAGACCTAATGATCCGTTTGGTTCGTGTGCGAGACCCCTGGGGAGTTGCCCCCCCTCCTGCCTGTAAGTCTAATGACTGGGCTGCACTTGCCAAATCTGAGCAAGACAAGCAGAGACTCCAGCCTACAGAGCAAGGGGAGTTCTGGTTAGTTCAAAGCCTAATGAGAAGCTTCCAGAAATTCTCTTTATTTAATACTTATAATCCAAGCCAGTCGCTCTTATCATTTTGCTAATTTTTCTTCACTTAAGGATGTGCTTTGAGGAGTTTAAGAAGAACTTCACCAAACTGGAGATCTGTAATCTCACCCCAGACACTCTTGAGGATGACCATATGCTCAAGTGGAATGTGACCATACATGAGGGCCGATGGGTTAAAGGCTGCTCTGCTGGTGGCTGCAGAAACTTTCCGGGTATCTAGTATAATCTTGTAACACCGTAGACTCATTTGCCCTCATGGGATGGTTTTAAAAGCACCTTAAGTTAACAATATTGATATTTTTCATGTAGATGTGTAAGTATATATACTATATACATAATTTTTATTTTTAGATTTTCCATTTTCATGGTTTAAGTTTTTTTTTTATTATTTATTACTTCCAGTAATGGAAGCGGTTTTATGGTTTTTGATTTTATTTAATTTTTTTTGGAAATAATAAAAAGGTTTAAATATAAATGTAACTTTACAGTAATCCCTTTCTGTCCATTTTTTCACAGACACATACTGGACAAACCCTCAGTTCCACCTGGTTCTTCTGGAGGCAGATGCTAAAGAGAAGACCTGCACTGTGGTGGTTGCATTAATGCAGAAGGGCAGAAGAAAAGAGCGCTACTCAGGTGCCACCCTACACAACATTGGGTTCGCTATCTATGAGGTGCGCTCAAATAAACACACCCTAAGTACATACATCATCAACACTCTTTATTGGCATTATTTTGACAGTCATGGAACTTTTCAAATGCACAAAACTTTCTTTATAGTGGATAAAAAACTTTGTTCTTCACACTAAAAAACTGTAAGGTTCTTCTATGGCATTGGTGTAAAACACCCTTTTTGGAACCTTTATTTTTTTAGACAAAATGTGCAAGGTTAAATGGTCAGTATTTGTTGTATTTTTAGACTAATTGCCATGGTTGCTGATTTATTTCAATACTGTTTTGTCCACTGTCTTCCCCAGGTTCCTAATGAGGTATGACTACACCATGAAAAGACCACAATGATGACATCATATCTCAGTCTGACTGCATATAAACAGACACAACTTTGTTGTTGGCCAGTACTTCATTAAATTTATATATAATATATAATCTGCAAAATGTTAATTATTTTACCAAAATGAGAGGCATCATAAAAAACCCCATTGCTTTAAGAGCTGGGGGTGAAAACTTTTGAATTTGAAGATCAGGGTAAATGTAACTTATTTCGTCTTCTGGTAAACATGTAAGTATCTTCTGTAGCTTCTGAAGGGCAGTACTAACTGAAAAATAAAATGATATTTAGTCAAAATAAGAAAAAATGTACACATCTTCATTCTATTCAAAAGTTTTCACCCCCAGCTCTTAATGCATCGTTTTGCCTTCTGGAGTATCACTGAGCGTTTGACCCTTCTGTAATAGCTGCATATGAGTCCCTCAGTTGTCATTAGTGTGAAAAGATTAATCTCAAATTCATACAATCATTGTTGGAAAGGGTTCAAATACACAAACATACTGAAAAACCAAAGAATTTGTGGGACCTGAAGGATTTTTCTGAAGAACAGCAGGCAGTTTACAACTATCACTAAAAAAAACAAAGTTGTGGATCAATCAGATAACAACACAGTATTAAGAATCAAGTGTATGTAAACTTTTGAATGGGGTCATTTTTATAAATTCAACTATTATTATCTCTTGTGGACTATATGTAAACGTCTTTCATGTGAAATATCTTATTCAGGCCAGTACCAAATATAAAATAACATGCATTTTGTAGGATCCCTCTGATTTTGGTCAAATAATTAACATTTTCCAGATTCTGCAAGGTGTATGTAAACTTTTGACCTCAACTGTATATATATGAAATTCTTTTCCATATTCCATAAAACTATTTCCCTCTAATTGTAGTCTATAGTAATAAAACACAACATAAGTGATTTTTTTTTGTCTTAAAATGTTGTATCTGCTATCCTGATTTTAGATGAAGGGCAACCAACAACAGCTGCCAAAGGATTTCTTCATTTATAATGCTTCAACGGCTCGCTCCAAGTCTTACGTCAACATGCGTGAGGTGACAGAGCGTTTCTGCCTGAAACCTGGCGAGTATGTCATCATTCCATCCACCTTTGATCCCCACAAGGAGTGCGAGTTTCTGCTCAGAGTCTTCTCTGAGAACAGGAGCACCTCAGAGTGAGTCTTAAAACCACAGCAGAACTGTTGTGCGTCTCCAAGCAAAACACAATTTCTGAATGAATATGCATTTGTCGAATCGGATGAACCAATGATTGCATGGCTCATACATAAAGAGAGCCATTTACTCCATTCCTGAATGCCATTTGAACTAATTGAAAGAATGAATGACTCAATGACTTGTTCATTTATTTACGGCAACCTACTGGTCATAATTTTATTAAAAATAATTTCATATTTACATCTTAATTAAAAAAAAAAAATGAAAATAAAAAATTTAATTAATAAAAAAACTGGATAATTCAGGGATAATAAAGGGATAATTCACCCAAAAAATTAAAAATGAAAAAAAAAAAATCTTTATTTAAATGTACTTTTGCAATATATATTTCATGCTTTTCCCAACACAATAATGATTTAAAATGATCTGTTGTGGCTAATTTCTCAGCCAAATTTGATGTGTGATTACATATAATGCTTCATATACAAATATACATGAAGTATGTGTCTGTTATTCTAAAAAGTTTAAGACTTTAGACCGTTTAATGAAAGTTGTTATAAAGTGTTTCAAATTTAAGCTCGTTACAGTTAGATATGTTTTTAAAAGAACCTCTTGACCTGCTAATGCTCCTGCATTTGGCTGACAGCTGCGTGTTTTCTCTCAGGGTTATAGATGCAGAGATTGAGTCTGTGGTGAGTTACACCTGTCACTGTCTGTCTGTCATGTTCTGCACCACCTCATATTTCATCCTGACTCTGCTTGTTTATTAATCACTGTCAAGTGGTGAGGTCTCTTGAATATAGTAGATCATTAATTTAGACATTTTAGCACAACCAAAAAAAGTAACACCTAGATCGTTTTTTCTATTCCTCTTCATAATCACGAAAGAGAATGTTAAATATGTTTATTTATAATATGTTTCGCTTTCTTATACCAACAGACGGATATTGTCAAGAAGAGAATCAAGGTAAATATTAAAATTAGATTAAGATGTTTCATCAGTTTCTTTCCTTTCCTGTTTGATATTCTATGTCACCCCACGTCAGATGATAAAAAGCATAAAAAATATGAAAAATCAGTTGTGATGTTCAATTAATTGGCTGTACTGCTGTAGACATGCAGCTCTGCAGTTCTGCTTCAGTAATGACAAACAGCATGTGCACAGCTTGAGCTGGTACAGTCAAAACTATAACAAAACTACAAAACTATAATGATATAATTTTTATTTGCAACAGCCACAGAAAAGGATTTTTTTTTTACAATCTATGATCTAAAGACCATTCATAAAGCTTGAATGGATTTGCTTTTATTTTAAGTGCACACATATTTAGATGTCCACTAATATAAGTATGTTGTATATTCACTATTTCTTATTGCTCATGTTTTAGCCATTTGAAGAGGAGGAGACTGAAGAGGAAAAGCAGTTCAGAGCCATCTTTCAGCAGATTGCTGGAGATGTGAGTGCACTTATGGAAATGCATGTTTGACATGCCATATTCACTTAACTCTCTGGTTATGTTCAGGTCAAATTGACCCAGAAAAGATTTTTTTTTCTATTTGCATCTGATTAATCGTAAGTGATTACTGATTACTCGTATTAATTTTTGTGAAAAAAAAAAATCATTTTTTAAGAATCATTTTCACAAGATGAGATAAAAAATTATTAAAATGTGCACTGTGTATCACACTAGTATGCTAATATGTGATCCACAAGGGGTCATTGGATGCAAAGTTCACTTTTACATGCTGTTTGAACATTAATGTGTGTTGGCAGTGTATGTACAAATCTACCCTATAATGGTTTGTAATTAATCTGTAAAAATAATATCCCGTTATAGTATTGTATTGGATACAATAATAATATTGGATATTAGACTGTTTCTTCTTGCAGGACATGCAGATTAATGCTAATGAACTCAGAACTGTCCTTAATAGAGTGGTTGCCAAACGTGAGTAAAATCTTATTGTCTGCTACCGAGTCTTTTATGTATGTCTCTGTCTGTGGGGTTTTAATAATCTATACATTCCCTTTCTCAGATAAAGAGCTGAAAACAGAAGGTTTCAGTCTGGACAGCTGCAGAAGTATGATTGCACTTCTGGATGTATCCTTCACTAGATCCACTGTGCATTATGAACAAATAATGTATGTATGTGCAAAATTAAATTGGGTGAAATCCACGCAAAACCTACAAGAATGAACACAATCAGGAGTTTCTCATGAGGGTAAAAAAATTCCCCACAAAGATTTTTGTGATAAGACTTATCACAAATAGTTTTGCTATTTCAAGTTCAAAATTTGTCCGCTGTACAAAGGCTCAGAAATGTAACTTAACCACGACACCTTAGACTGATGGAACTGGCCACCTAAACCTGCAAGAGTTTAAACACTTATGGAACAAGATTAAAAAGTGGAAGGTATGCTATCGTTTTCACCTTAATAAAGCATGTCCAGTCATGTTCTGTTGTAATACACTGAATTACCACGAATGTTAAACCCACAGTTTCTCTATACACCATTTCTGTTTTCAGCTGGTGTTCACACGTTATGACACAGACAAATCCAGTACGATCAGCAGTTTTGAGATGAGGAACGCTCTTACTGAAGCAGGTCAGACGTGTTTATTTAACTTTTAAATTAATGATATACACATTTTTATTGGGCTGAACCTTCATCTCTGTACTTTAGGCTTTCAACTCAACAATCAGCTGTATGACATTATTTGCATGCGATATGCCAACGAACACATGGAGCTGGATTTCGACAGCTACATTAGCTGCTTAGTGCGACTCGAGGGAATGTTCAGTAAGTGTGGTCTTTTCTGTTCAGACATATTCATTCAAGCATTACAACCAAGATTTTGAGATGCGACTGTAGCAATCAGATACTTGTAGTAAAAGAGATTCTTCTACAGGGGCATTCAGAGCTTTTGACAAGGATGGAGATGGCATTATCAAGCTTAATGTTTTTGAGGTAAGCAGCATCATTTTTTTATTTATTTGTGTACTGAATATTAACAGAATAGAGATTTACAAGCAGCATAAATTTTATTAATATCTACATTACTATTTGTACATATTTGGCCATATTTGTCACAAGTCCTTGTTTCCTACACAGTGGCTTCAACTGACCATGTATGCCTGAAGACAAACACATGGAAGATTTCACCCGTTTTCAACCTCCATTACGTAGAGAAAGATCTGGATCCGAATCATTTGTACTCTACACCGCTGTGGCTTCTTTCTTCAGCAAATCCTGAAGCAAACTGGATTGATTATGAGCTATTAAATGGACCATCACTGCTTATTTACATTTAGGGTTGACTTTCACTTTAAGGTGACAGAATGTTGTCATGTTGAATGTATTAAACCGTCATGCCAAAAATGAGACACATCTAAATCCATCTTTGTAAAATGTGTGCTACTGTGCAACTGTAAATAATTCAACTAAATAAAGTGTTCAACTTTGCACTGTTCTATTCCAGTTGTTACCATAGCATAAACAAACAGTACAAAATAACACAATTAATGTGAGTCATGACTGCAAGCAAAGGGCAAACATATGATTAAAATAGAGGAGCAGCAAAAACACAGATGATAAAAACCAAATATTTTGAACATTTTAAAATATTATTCAGAATCCCATGAATAAAACAACTATAAACCTCTGAGGGCAAGTCTGAATGAATATGCCTGGTATGATGCCTTGTAAGCAATATTACTACACTGCAAGACAAAGAATGAACATTCAACTGCTGCTGTTGTGACAGTATTTTAACTGACCCGAATTTTCAGATGGATGAAAGCTTTACTGGATTCTGTAACATCTGCTTTTTTTCTTTCATACCCTTCTAGCTTGACGAAGTACATCAAATAATTTTGACTAAAAGAGTGGTCAATTTTGTGGTTTTAGAGGTAGGTCCAGTGTAAAATACTTCCAGGAGTGGGTCCTGTGATGCAGCTGCTCTGTGAAGCTTACTGGGTTGCTGAATTGAAATCAGAGGTTCGCACAGCCGTCAGGAACCATTTAGCACCTCCTGCTGGTCATCCGGATCTGACAAAAAGCACAAATGATTATACGTTATTACAATAACATGCACGGTAACACATATAATTTTACATATTAACCTCAGACTTTAAATTACAAAAAGTTTCCTAAATGGGAACATGTTGTTTGTCCATGAGCTGAACTGAATAAATATATGAGTTAAAGAAGCACTTACTCTTCATATCCTGTAGAATCTCTATACGCTTTGCCCTGAGCGAGGCCATCTCTGAGGTTACCTGACAACATAGGAATTTTGTTTAAAAATAATTGTTAATTATATGATTAGTGTGTTCATTGTGCAATTGTCTTACTATGAGCAAAGCTGCTAGTTAGAAACAAAATTAAAGGATTAGCTCAGTCGTGAATTAAAATTTCCTGATAATTTCCTCAACCCCATGTCATCCAAGATGTTCATGTCTTTCCTTCTTTAGTCTAAAAGAAATTAAGGTTTTTGAGGAAAACATTCCAGGATTTTTCTCCATACAGTGGACTTCAATGGGGATCAGCAGGTTGAATGTTAATATTGCAGTATCAATGAAGCTTCAAAGAGCTCTACACAATCCCAGCCGAAGAATAAGGCTCTTATCTAGCAAAACAATAGGCCATTTTCTTAAAAAAAAATGTTAAAACCTTGCACTAGCTCCGTGATGCACGTCTACGTCTTCACACATTATGTAATCACGATGCAAAAGGTCACGCATGGTTAGTTTTTCGCCAGTGTACTCAGGTTCAAAAAGGTAGGGTACAAAATCATCCAACAATGGCTAAGTTTCCATCCAAGGATTTTTTGCGAAAAAAAATATTTAGCGCTTTAACTTTTTTACTGATATAGCTGATGGAAACGCCATTTATACATAAAATTTCTCATGTGTACGCACAATCTTTTTCTGTTTAACTTTAGCGCATAAATTCTACATCGAAAGATCAAATGTCGCAAAAATTCTCTTTTGGTCGAGAAAAGGGGCTTTAACGCAAATAAATGTGGTGTCACATGACAGAATCTGAGTTTGTGGTGTTGCACACGTTAAAGCACAGTTTCTCTGTAGTTCAAAAATGCATTAAATCATGTTCATATTATTGAATTGTATCTAAAATTATTTTATATATGGTAAGAAAAGGACGAGTTACCTTCCAAACATGCATATCTTAATTTGATGTTCCTTTAGTACGTTGCAGGTTAAAACATATTCTTTATTTATTTGTGGAAACAACTTACAATACTCCTTCCTTCTTTTGTGCTCAGAGTAAGACATTATTCAAAACTATTTTAAATATTTCTTTTATTTGTGTACATTCACAATAAAAACAAAATATTGTGTTTTTGTAAAATAAAGGAAACAAACAGGATGCCGCTTTCTCAAGAGTGCATCACAAAAATGAAACGGAATTCTGCATATAGGCTGCTACTTGTTGCAGTTTTTTTTCTTTCGTTTTGTTAATTTATTAATTATTTTATAAAATATATTTCGCATATAGGCCTATCATTTGTATTATACATAGCTTTATTATAGTTTTCCTCCGTTCACAGAAACACTGCACAAATTTAGGTATTTTTAATTGGTCACAGCCATGTAATATAATTGTAATTTAACATAATCTTGTCGGCTAATGGTTAATAATGGCTTAACGACTGTTGGTTGTCATTTAGGAGAAATAAAATAACCAAAATGAACATTCCTATTTTCAATACGGTTTAATAAAAATGAATCAGAAAATAATACAAATGGACCTGTATATGAATATACTCTAAATAGTCTATAACTAAGTATAAAAGTTGGATGGAAACAGGCTAGAGACAGCAATTTTTTTTTAACGCATATTCTCTTTGTTGACATAATAAAACATTGCAAAAAATGGATGAAAAATTGGCTATTGTTGTTTTACCTTTTTTTTTTAAAGGCATTTCACTTGGTTTGTTCATTTGCTTTGTACACACTGGGTTGGTACTTACGTCACGTGTGACCTTTTCAACATGATTACTCAAGCATTTGTGGTTAAAAAGCTTTTTTTATGGAAAATGATAGATTGTTTCGCTAGATAAGACCCTTTTTCTCAGCTGGGATCGTGTAGAGCCCTTTAAAGCTCCACTGAAACTGCAATATGGACCTTCTACCCACTGATCCCCATTGAACTCCACTATACGGAGAAAAATCCTGGAATCTTTTTTCTCAAAAACCTTAGTTTCTTTTCAACTACAGAAAGATATGAACATCTTGGATGACAGGGGTGAGTAAATTTCAGGAAATTTCAATTCTGGAGTGAACGAATCCTTTAAGGACATTAAAAGCAATTTACATTGTGGAAAACAATCATGGTGTAGGTTTAAAAATGAATCGTAGGCTACTAAAATATTGAAGTATAAAAGCTTGCAATGCAGATTAATGGAACAGTCACGTACCTCTTGTTTAACAGCTAGTAGACGCTGAACTTCTGAGTATGCGCTCTGCAGGGTGGAGTACGCCTGGAACAGCTGCTCACCCACATTTTCCAAAGAGCTGGTCAACTCCTCTTCTTTCAAAGACAGCGATATCAACGTATTCACTTTCCCTGGAAATCATATACACACAGATGAACAATATGACATGTACTAGTGTGTTACTGGTTGAGAAACTGTTGATTTATCAGTTACAGCTGATTGAGGTTTAATATCTATTAATATCTATTAAACAATATCTATTAAAATAGAAAATCCAAATTTGCGATTTCATGCACTGATAAAATGAGATAATAACAGTAATTACATTAAAAATGAATTTAAATAATAAATGTTAATTAAAGCCTGAATACAATGAAACACTCACTTTTTCTGGATATTTTGTTCATCTCAGGGCTCAGATCACGAGAAACGTCCTGTAAAAAATAAATGATCAAAACTCTAAGATACATTTCTAGGAATTCCAGATACTTCTATTAGATACAACTTCACTCTAAAACTCCTATACTTGTACTTTGTTCTTGGTTTTCTGGACGTTGCTGGAGATGGCTTCGAAGTTGTCATGATGCTCCAGTGATGTTTCTCTCTGTTCTGTGTCACTCTCATTCGATTTGTTTTTCTGAACACGTACAGTATTAGGGCGAACGTTTTCAATGATCTCCAAGTCATTTTCTGATGTCTGGCTTTTAAACATCTCAGCCAGTAAAGATACAGGTGGGAGAGAATCTACAAACGGCTCTTGTCCATTCGTGCCTTTCCTAGGGGAAAAAGGATCATAGTTTAAAGGAGAAGTCCACTTCCGCAACAAATATTTACAGATAATATACTCACCCCCTTGTTATCCAAGATGTCCATGTCTTTCTTTCTTCAAAAAAACAAGAAATTATGCTTTCTGAGGAAAACATTTCAGGATTTTTCTCCATATAGCAGACATCTATGGTGCGCAAAGTTTGAACTTCCAAAATGCAGTTTAAATGTGGCTTCAAACCATCCCAAATGCAGTTGTAAACGATTCCAGCCAAGGAAGAATGGTCTTATCTAGCAAAACGATCGCTCATTTTCAAACAAATAGTAAAATTTATATACTTTTTAAAGTCAAACGCTAATCTAGTCTTGCTCTGCCTCAACTCTGTTTTTTCTGGTTCATGACAGTTAGGGTATGTCGAAAAACTCCCATCTCATGTTCAAACTTCAAAATCGTCCTGTTTTACCTTTTTTGTTGAGGGTGTTTGATCTTCTTTGCATCTTCACTTTGCAAAGACTGGGTTGGTACTTCTGCAGCGATGTAGGATGATTTTAGAATGATTTTTGAAGTTGAGGGAGAAAATATGAGTTTTTTGACATACCCTAACTGTCTTGAGCCAGAATACACACAGTTTAGGCAGAGCAAGACAAGACGAGCATTTGAGATTAAAAAGTATTTAAATTGTATTTTTTGTAATGAAAAAGCCGATCGTTTCACTAGATAAGACCGTTTTTCCTTGGCTGGGATCATTTACAACCACATACCACATGGGATCGTTTGAAGCTGTATTTAAACTGCATTTTGGAAGTTCAAACTCGGGGCACCATACCAGTCCATTATATGGAGAAAAATCCTGAAATGTTTTCCTCAAAAAAACATAATTTCTTTACGACTGAAGAAAGAAAGACATGAACATCTTGGATGACAAGGAAGTGGACTGTTCTGGAAGTGAACTTCTTCAAATGTTAGAGACAACAGATCTTCATCTAAGGTTAAGACGACATTTAAGACAGAAACATGCTCTTGGATCCAATTTTATGGCTAAATCTAAAATGCTAACTCTCAACAGACTATGAAAGAATTTAAGCAAATTAATTATTCACCATACATTATTCACCTGGTCATGCCTTGTTCGCTCTGTAATGCTGCTCTGTTTACTTTCAACGTAGAGTTTTTGGAACAAGTGTGTTTTTGTAGTGGAAGATTAAGAATAACAGCTTCATTCCCAGTTAAACAAACTCCCCTTGCTGCTGTCGAGTTGGGCATGCTGGCCTCCATCCTGCTTTGGACCAGTCCAGGGGCACACAGAGGCTCAGCAGCAGTACCATCTACAGTTTCTGGAGTCATGTCGTTCGCACAAACCTCTGTACCCTTTCCATCAGGTTTGGGATGAGTGCCATGAGCAGACATTTCTTGAGGAATATTTTCTGATGGTCTCTCAAGACAACGCCTTTTCATAAGTGGCTCATTCGACCTGTCCATATCAACTATGCCATCTTCTCTCTGTGTAGGCAGGTTTTGGTTATCCTCGATAGTTGGTGGATGATCATTTGGATTTTTCTCAAAAGAGGAGAAATGGCATGATGGTGGCAACTGGTCATTCGCCATGAAAGGTGCTGTACATTGCTCGTTCTCAGCTGTGCTTTCTATCTGCAAGAACCTCGTTGTCTTCCTCCTATGTTCTTCTGCCCACTTCTTCATTTTCTTTTTCTTTTTCATAAATCTTACAAGAAAGAAACAAGTCTTATGGTACACAACTAATGCTACTGACCAAATAACTGACAAACACAAATGCATCTGAATCATTCAATCATCAGCCATTCAAAAGATGTATCACTAAACACATAACCACATGAATGAGCTGATAATGAGCTTACCTTTCTTGCTCTCTTTGAGCACAAAGGTCTTTAAGCTCATTAAATTCAACACTGTAGTCCATTGTATTTTTTCCAAGTTTTCTATTATTCACCAGTTTCTGTAGCTTCCTTTTGTGATCTTCGGTGCCAATATGGCTCCTAAACCTTGCCATTCCCTTCACAGACATATCACAGGCCCAACACTTATGCTCGTGTTCACTGTAAAAAGAAACATTTTTTTTTGACAGAATGTCTAAGTTGCTCTCGTGGCTTTTTTTGGAGCGTCACCAAGGCTCCATTTGATCAAAAATCATTCTAATATGCTGATTTGCTCCTTAATAAACATTTGTTATTGTTATCAATGTTGAAAAGTTCACCATAACAAGAACACCACTTATTCTGAAATAAAAATCTTTTGTGAGATCATAAAAGTCTTAACTGTCTATTTTTAAATAATGAGTAAATGATAAAATACTTTTACACGACAAACAACACTTTTTAGGTTCATACCTGCCCTTCAGTTGCTCAATTGCCTGATGGTGGACAATACCGTGCATATGTTTGTCCCACTCCTGTTACAACAAATACAAAGTTAACTATAAATAAATAACTCAAATGCATATTTCCATAGCCATGTACTTAAATATTACAGCCTAAAATGACTCTATTTGAGAATGCAAATATCAATGAGTTAAAAGTTCACCATTACACCATACATAAATGTATTTCTTACTGATAAAATTGTTTTAATTCCCTGAAAAAGTATAAAGCTGAATATTTTCAACATTGTTACTGTCATAGTGAAGGTAGTATTGTCCTGAACATTTTGAAAAATATACTTTGATCTACTCTATCACTAATGTACCAAAACACAAAATTGCTGACCATTTCAGGGAAACGATGTGAGCAGATTGTACATTGGTCCAGATTTTTTTGACACCTAAATGGATAAAAAAAAAATTAATCTTTGGATCTAATACACAAACAAATTATTATAGAAAAAATAATGAGCAAGCTCATTTTAAACAGCAGATTTATCCATTCAAGCATTACAGCAAAATAACTGACAAATGCAAATGCATTCAAAAGATGTGCAGCTTAAGTGAAAAGTTTATACACACCTTGGAAAATGTTAATTATTTTACCAAAATAAGAGGGATCATACAGAATGCATGTTATTTTTTATTTAGTACTGACCTGAATAAAATATTCCACATAAAAGACGTTTACATATAGTCCACAAAAGTAATTAACAGTTGAATTTATAAAACTTACCCTGATTCTTAATACTGTGTTGTTGCCTGGATAATCAACAGTCCCTTGTTTGTCCTGAACAGGTAAAATGCACGCTGTTCTTCAGAAAAATCCTTCAGGTCACACAAATTCTTTGTTTTTTTTCACAATTTTGTGTATTTGAACCCTTACCAACATTGACTGTATGATTTTGAGATCCATCTTTTCACACTGAAGACAACTTAGACACTCATATGCAACTATTACAGAAGGTTCAAACGCTCACTGCTGCTCCAGAAGGAAACATGGTGCATTAAAAGCCGGGGGTGAAAACTTTTAAACAGAATGAAAATGTGAACATTTTTCTTATTTTGCCTAAATATCTTTTTTTTTTCATTTAGTACTGCCCTAAGCTACAGAAGATACTTGCATGTTTCTCAGAAGACAAAATAAGTTACATTTACTCTGATCTTCAAAAAAAAAAAAAAAAGAAAGAAATTTTCACTCTTAATGCATCGTGTTTCTCCTTCTGAAGCATCAGTGAGCTTTTGAACCTTATGTAATAGTCCCTTGGTGTGAAAAGATGGATCTCAAAATCATACAGTCATTGTTGGAAAGTGTTCAAATACACAAAGATTCTGAATAAGCAAAGAATTTGTAGGACCTGAAGGATTTTTTCTGAAGAACAGCCGGCGGTTTAACTGTTCAGGACAAACAAGGGACTTATGAACAATTATCACTAAACAAAAAAACACAGTTGTGGATCATTTAGGTAACAACACAGTATTCACAATAAGCATATGTAAACTTTTGAACAGGGTCATTTTTATATATTCAACTATTATTTTCTCTTGTGGACTATAAATGTCTTTTATTTTATAACATGCATTTTGTATGAATTATTTTGGTAAAATAATTAACATTTTGCAGATTCTGCAAGGTGTATGTAAACTTTTGACATCAACTCAATAATTAAACATACAGACACATAAATAAGCTGACAATGAGCTTACTTTTCTTGGTCACTTTGAGCACAATGGTCTATGAGCTCCTCAAGTTCCATACTGTAGTCCACTGTAATTTTTCCAAGTTGTCTATTGTTTGCCAATTCCAATAGCTTAATTTTGTGATATCTGGTGTCAATATGCTTCTTAAATGCTGCCATTCCCGTCATAGACATTTCGCAGGCCCAACACTTATGCTCTTGTTCACTGTAAGAAGAAAAACATATTTTTTTTGACATTGCAATGTCTTTGCAGTGGTTACACAACTACCCAAAACGATAAAAATCCACCCAGTGTTTTTTTTTTTTTTCCCAATAACCACTCATTCTCACTTTCAAAGATCAAGCCTTTTAAAGATTCTTGGCAGAGTGATGTAGTTTTGCACAGGCCTCTCCCAAGTCTGCATATAAGTGCGTAGATTTTTTTTTTTTTTAATGAATCTTTGCAAATCACCTTTCCTAATAATGTGCTAGTTAGCAACGAATGCAGCTAAAGTTAAAAGTCTCAGAGAACTGCTTGTCACCCCATGGAAGAAATGGGCGGGGTGAGCAGAGCTCATTAGCATTTAAAGGGACCTGCACTGAAACGGGTTGCTGTGAACAAAGGTAAAAAAAGGTAAAAAAAGGTGTTGCTTTGCTCTACCATTCAGAAATTTAACCAAAGTATGTTACAGACTTCATTAAGACCCTAAAGAATCATTTCAATATATGAAAAATGGGCATCTGATGACCCCTTTAAAGCAGGGCATGACAAACAACACTTTTGAGTTCCATACCTGCCCTTCGATTTTTCAATTCCCTGATGGTGAACAAAACTGTGCATATGTTTGTCCCAGTCCTGTTACAACAAAGAAAAAAAGTGAACTATAATAGAATAAATCAAATGCATATATCCATAGCCATGTCCCTAAAAATGACTAAAATAACCCTAAAACATTCAGTTTGGGAACACCAATTACACCATACACAAAAGTATTTCTTACTGATAATACTGATTTAATTCCCTGAAAAAAAATTATAAAACTGAATTTTTTGGAGGGAAGGTAGTAATGTCCTGAGCATAATGAACATTATACTTTGATTTACTCTAGCAACTCTACTTCTACCATGAATCTAGCAAAACACAAACTTACTCACCGGTTCAGAGAAACGATGACGGCAGATAATACATTTGTACAGATTTGTGTGTTCTTTCCTAAATGGATAAAATATATATTTTTTATATTTTCTATCTAGTACACAAACAAATTATTACAGATAAAATAATGAGCAAACTCATTTTAAACAGCAACCACTAAAGCATTACTGTATTATTAACAATACAGATAGATGTATTTAATGTATAAGATAACAAACTTACTTTTCTAGCTTCCTTAGATCACAAAGCACTTTTAACTCATTGTCGTTCAAGTCAATATTGTAGTCCACTTGAAGAGGAAGTTTTTTTTGTCGTTTACCACGGAGTTTAATTAGATTTTGTTGGTGCTTACGAGTGGTAATATGCTCCTTGTATTGCTCTAGTCCCATCACAGTTACAGAACATGCCCAACACTGATGCAACTGTACACTGCAACAACAACACTGCTTATTTCAACTTACTTTACATAGCTGAGAAAGACATGATAATTAGTTCAGTGTAATTCCATACCTGCCCTTAATCTTCTCAATTGCTTCATGGTGGAAATAAGAATGCATATGCATATCTACAAACTGTAAAAACAAAGTATACACATCTGATCACGTAGGAATAGGCATAAACGCAATATAAATGCGCACAGCAATATTTTCGTGATGAATTGGCCTCTCGCTGAGTATTGCATGCATTTAATATATTTCAAATATACCAAAAATATTGATGACTCATCCTGCACTCACTGGTGTTGTCCAATCAAATATTATCTACAATGTCCTACCCCATAATATCACCTGTAACAGACTAACAATGCCAAATAATGGTGCATGGCTATGACATGAAAAACGAAAACGCAAAATAGACGGGTCTTTTGATGTATCCCGCACAAAAACATAGGCTAACACATATTTATTGTGGTTTTTAATGTATCTGAAGCCAAAATGCTAACCTAAACTGGCCATACACTGTTTAATGATGCAACAGAATACAACAGCTAATCAGATAAAACACCCGACTGTTTCAAATATAATAGTTAAAACAAACAAACAAACCTTTATTCCGAACAGCTGACCGCAGATAAAACATTTATTGCTAGGTTGGCTAATGTTGACGTTGGTTTTCTGTGTCTTTTTTCTCATCGCTGTGGTGTTTCTAAACGTAAACTAAACAAACCCAGCTCGTTCACAATCACAATATTCTGAGTTACAAAACAGAGCTATTGAGTTATTGGTATATGTTAATTTTAATCTATGATAGACATTCAGAGCAGTTGATCTAGCTGGAATACTCTTGCCATGAACTTTAATCAGGACCCACGAGTAATCACAAACTGAAAGATAACTGACCAATTTTACATCAGTTTTAGGTGATTACAGTTACAAAGAGAAAGTTTCAAAATAACTGGTTTTATGAGTTTTCAGTGAGTTTCTGCGATGCCCGTCCACGTGTTTGCTGAATCAGTCCTTGTTGACTGAATAATGTTGCCAGATCTCGCAAAAACAAGCTACTGAGTGAAACAAAAAATCCAACATATGCAAAATAAATAAAATAAGCCTAAATAAGCGACCGTATTAAACTTAAATAAGACTAAAAAAAGCTTTCGGAAAATGTATTTTGGGAAAGTCTAATTTGTTACTTCACGTTTACAAAAGACTTTTCGTGTAGACATGGCAACCCTGCTGTAAGCGCTGACAATCGCGAGAACTTCAGGATGCTCCCCCTAGTGGTGTGGCTACGATTAATTTTACAATTATTTAAAATAAATTATGGTCAGTTTATGCATCTGTATGTAACAGAAATCCTGTCTGTGGTTAACAAACTGATAATCCACTCAGACCTAAATTTTCTTTGTTAATCAAACAGATATTCCCACTTCAGACTAATACAATTGGCAATATTGTGCATATTAAGATAGGACAGGAGGAAGCACTTTAGTATGAGAAATAACACAATTTTAGGGAAGCTTATTTCTGCAATGGGATTAAAAAAAAATTATGAAAAATAATTGTGACGTTCTATTTCACAATTTAGGGAAAATTGTTAAATAAAACATTGCAGTTACCTATGTTATTTTTTATTCCACGGCAGAAAGAAAAAAAAAACACAGAATTGCAAGATGTAAACTTTAATGCAATTCTATATTATATTTGAAATAAATAAATTAGAAATTATATTTTAAAATATATTAAAATAGAAAACCATTATTTTAAACTGTAATAATATTTTACAATATTACGTTTTTTTCTGTATTTTTAATCAATAAGTCTTGATCAATGCACCTTCTTTTGGAGAACATCATTTCTCTTTCACTTTAGAAAATATAATGCTGTTTTTTTATTTGATACTGCCAAAATATTTTATACATAAATGTAGATTGTGTAAATCCTCTCCTCTGTTTATTATATTCAAAATATAAAAATAATTAAAACATTTCTCAAGTTCTTACAGTCAAAATACAATAAAATAGTTTGCATTTCCTTGTAATGTAATGTTTACTGCAGCAATGATTTTCCCCGTCACCTATTTATTTATTTACTTATTTATTTACAATGTTTTAACATTTAATAGCTGTAATCGCAGATGTGATGAATGCACCGATGGAGGCACTATACTAACACATCGTACAGAGAATTCACAGAAGAAGACGAACACGGAAGCGTCTCAGTGTTTTTAGTCTGTACTGTACATGTTAGTTTTATTTGTCTGATGCAAAATGTGTACTGGTTGTGTGCAGAAACAGTATCCCGACAGGGTGAGTTCATAATCATTCTTCTGTTATTACTATATTTCCTTTAATGGCAAATTCAGTTCTGGTTGTTGGTTTCCTGTTAACGATGAACATTACTTCTCCCTGGTGAAAAAAACAGCATATGCTAGGTATGTTTTGATGCTGGTTTAAGCTGGTCCTTTGCTGGTTTTTGCTGGTCATGTTGCTGGTCAAGGACCAGCATAAACCAGCATCAAAACATACCTAACCAGCATATGCTGTTTTTTTCACCAGGGCTGTTTGCAGAATACTTTGAAAGTTTTCTTCTTGTAACCTTACTGTACTTAAATTAGGCATTTTTACCTCTTTTCATTTGATAGCACCAAGTTGAGTTTGTTTGGGTTGTTTATGCTGTGTGCACTGGGCAGTTCAAGTGGGCATCAATTAATGAATATTCATTGACAGTATTCTTCTCCTCGTTTATTTTTGCTTGTAACTCAATTTCAGCTGTTTATTTCCTCTCTCATGTGCATAGGGTCATACCTGTCTGGAGAATGGTTCATATCTCATGAATTTTCTCGGCTGCGCCAACTGTCACCAGCGGGACTTTGTGCTGATCAGCGACAGGACGATGGTGAATGAAGATGAGGAGGAGATTGTCACTTACCTGCGTGAGTCTCGTCACATCAGTGTATGTAAATAATGTGTACAGTTTGTCAGCAATATGGCATTACCAGTTTGTTTTTCCTCAGATATGTGCAAGAACTGTGATCATGTCATAGCCAGACACGAGTACACCTTCACTGTGGTGGATGACTATCAGGTGAGCCGTGCCCTCAGTATGAATTGCAATGAATAGGTTGTTTTGCTAATTTATGCTGTCTATACCACAAAATAAAAACTTGTGGATGCTGCTAAATTATATAGAGATGGACTTAGTAAGCAGGTAGGGGGCAATATTTTGATAAACTAAAGTTAATAGTTGGTAAAGATACGCACGAGCAGTGTTAATTAAGATATTAGCTTAATATATCACCTACCTGACCAGAAATTATAAGAACAAACAATGAATGTTGTCAAGATTCTTGCACTGGAAATCCTGGTTCAGTTTGGCCAACCACAAATGCCTTTTGTTCCTCATACAGTTTTTGTGCTCTTTTTCTTGATTTGTTATAACTTTTGGCAGTCTATAGATCTCCAAATGTTTTTCCTGGTCCGACCGATTAGTACAGCACAAAACATGACAATAATTGACCATTTTCAGCAGCAATAATCAGCAAAATATGTGAATTTCGTTTGGTTCAGTGGCATTGTTTACGTTCAGTGCCGCCAATATGGCAGATTGACTACGCGTCGTGCAAATACTATACATTTATTATCATTATTATTATTGGTAACACTTTACAATAAGGTTTGGTCATATTAGCTGTTAACAATCACTAATCTGTGCTGAATATATTGATAAACCAAATAGTTTTGTTTCATCAGTCATAAAAAATTGGTTCATCAACTTAAGATAATTAACAGCTACACTGCTGTTCAAAAGATTTTTAATGTTTTTTTTTTTAAATACGTTTTTTATGCTCATCAAGGCAGATCAAAAATCCAGAAAAAACATTAATATTGTGAAATATTATTTCAATGTAACATAACTATTTTCTATGTGAATATATTTTAAAATCTAATTTATTCCTGTGATCAAAACTGAATTTTTAGCATCATTACTCCAGTCTTCAGTGTCACATGATTTTTCAGAAATCATTCTAATATGCTGATTTATTATCAATGTTGAAAACAGTTGAGCTGCTTAATATTTTGTTGGAACCTGTGATATTTTTTTTCAGGATTCTTTAATAAAAAAAAAGTAAAAAAGAACAGCATTTATTTAAAATAGAAATCTTTTATAACAATATATACTACTGTTTAAAATTTTGTGGTCATTACGTTTTTATTCTTTTGTTTTTTGAAAGAAATCAATACTTTTATTTACCAAGGATTTGTTAAATTCATAAAGTGATGGCAAAGACTTATATAGTTAGAAAAGATTTTTATTTTGAATTTAATTTGAATGCTGTTCTTTTTAACTTTTTATTCATCAAAGAATCCTGAAAATAGAATTACAGATTCCAAAAAAATATTAAGCAGCACAAATGTTTCCAACATTGATAATAAATCAGCATATTAGATTGATTTCTGAAGGATTATGTGACCCTGAAGACTGGAGTAATGGCTGATGAAAATTCATCTTTGGATCACAGGAATAAATTATATTTTGAAATATATTAAAATTAAAAACTATTATTGTAAACTGTAAGAATATTTCACAATATTGCATTTTTTTTTCTGTATTTTTAATCAAGTAAATGCAGCCCTGAGGAGCGTAAGAAAATTCTTAAAAAAAAAAAAAAAACATCTTTTGAACAGCAGTGTATATGGAAAATATTAGAATAGGAAACAGATTAAAAAAAAAAATTCTGAAATTCATACTTTCAAATTTATGTAAATAGAAGCTACATAAATACTAAATGAAGTGCAAATTAAAATGGTTTTGTTTGTTTAGCCTTTTACAGGAAATGTTCATTTCCTTTTCTTTTTTTCTAGGAATACACAATGTTGTGCATGTTGTGTGGAAAAGCAGAGGATTCCATCAGCGTGCTGCCGGATGATCCCAGACAAACAGCGCCTCTGTTCTAGAGTACTTGCACACGCAGAGACGGGGAATTGACTTCTTTGTAAAGAGCATGGTTATGCATAGATGGAGGGAGACATAACACATGCAACGTTTTACATACGCTTAGCACTGGAGAACGACACACTGTCACGTTTAATCCGGGAGAATATACTGCAGAATATATTGTGCTGTTTGTTTCTGCTGCTTCAAGAGAGGCACTAAGGTTCACAGCCCAGCCCTGACTCATTCACAAATATTAAACCTAATTAGGAATCGCTTGTGTTCATCCCACGATCATCCAATGTTTGTTTTACTCACTCTGTTAGATAATTGCAAAATTTTATCTCACAATTCAGACTTTCTTCGATTCTGAGAGAAAAAAGTCAGAACTGTGAGATATAAACTCACATATAGAATAGTACAAAAGTTTACATTCTGCCACAGAATGCAAAGGTACTTGCAGCTTTTTATCTATCAGTTTCTCGCCAAATTGTGAGATTAAAAAGTCAGTTACCTTTTCTGTTTCTTTATTCCATTGCAGAAATGAGCTTCCATAAAAGTGTTATTTCCCATGGTAAAATGCTTTCTCCTATCCTATCTTAATATGCACAGTGTTGCTTTGTTGCCAATTTTATTAGTCTGAGGCGGAAATATCTATTTAACTGAGCAAGAAAATTTAGTTTTGAGTGGATTACCAGTTTAACAACCACAGACAGGATTTCTGTTACTATGCAACACATAGATAAAATGCCGTTCAAAAGTTTGGGATTAGTAAGATTTTTTTTTTTTTTTTTTTTTAAAGACATTTCATATGCGCATCAATGCTGCATTTATTTGATCAAAAATCCAGGAAAAACTGTAATATTGTGAAATATTATTTCAGTGTAAAATAACAGATTTCTATGTGAAGATATTGTAAAATGTTATTTATTCCTGTAACAAAAAACAGAATTTTCAGCATCATTACTTCAGTCTTCATTGTCACATTGTTTAAATATTGTTTAATATTTTGTTAAAACCTGCAGTACTTCAATTAAAAAGTTAAAAAGAACAACATTTATTTAAAATAAAAGTCTTTTGTAACAACATAAACTAGCCTTTAAAAGTTTGTGGTCAGTAATTTTTTTCTTTTTTAAAAGAAATAAGTACTTTTATTCACTAAGGATGTGTTAAATTGATCAAAAGTGATAGCAAAGACTTACATTTATATTTTGAATAAATTCTGTTCTTTTTAACTTTTTATTTATCAAAAAATCATCATTAAGCAGCACAAGAGTTTCTAACATTGATAATAAAAGTAATAAATCAGAATATTAGAATGATTTCTAAAGAATCATGCGACACTGGAGTAATGGCTGATAAAAATTCAGCTTTGCATTACAGGAATAAAACATATTTTAAAATATTTTAAAATAGAAAACCATTATTTTAAACTAATAATATTTAACAATATTACTTTTTTTGTATTTTTGATCAAACAAATCAGACATTGGTCAAGATTGGATTAGATAAAATGTTTAAAATGGTACACACAAGAAAAAAAACAGATTCCTGCTTATTACTGATACTTAAAGTATGTAAGCATATGATGTCATACTGTATTTCTATTGTTAATGCAACAAAATATTTTGTATGCTTTGTCTAAATAAACTATGAAACGATGCATTTTATGGTTATTAAACTAATGACAGCATAATATCAGGCATCAGGTACTTAAGAGTACTTATTTATTCCATTAATATGAATACATATACATTCCAACATGGTAACTTTTTTTTGCATGATTGAAATGTTTGTTAGCAAAATACAGTACATGAAGCATGAGGTGGAATTTCTTTTCCTTAATATATTTATATCTATGTACAGTTCAGATTATGTACAATTCTCAAGATAAACCATCCGTCGTACCACAGTTGTGGGCCCATACTGATGCTCTTAAAGTAAAAGCACTTCCAGAGAACAAAATAGACGATCCAGAACAAAACAACTACTCTAGCTGCACAGCACACAATGAAGTCGTGGTAATGACTCGGTAGCTACAATCCCTTTCTTTGTACATCACAGGTCTCAAACTCCTCGGATAACTTTCGATAAGCGCCATAATGAAGTATTCAATCCCAAAATCTGCAGAAGCATCTCAAACAGACATCCTGCTGATGTATTCAAGTAATATGGTAATGGGAGTATAGTGTTTGAATCAAGAGTTCCTTTAAGGGTGTTTCACTGCAATATATCGGTAAGTTTCTTACTGACGTTAGGACTATTTACAGGGATTGTTAGTATGATATTGCAGGCATGGAAGAGATTATACTTGGCAATTGCAAGGTTGCTGACCCTTAATGTGATGGTGAATTCAGTCAGTAGCAAGTAATAAAGCTACATCATCAGATACGTAACCACATCCAATAAATAAATAAATACATTCTATAGATGATACAGTTTACAGTACATACATTCCCTGAAATACATATGTACACATGCTTGCTTGTACCAGATGTACCTATACATGACTGATATTACACTGTATAGATAGCTATCTGCTGAAATGAGCATTTAAGCTGAAACGCTTTGAACAATGGTTGATAAACAAAAAAACATAAGGCTAGATATCTGAAGTGCCTACAAAACATGCATCTGTTTGACAGAATACAATGAGTTACTAAGTGGAGCCCCATTGTTTTCACATTTCAAACATTCTTAATGCTAGCATCTGATAGATAATGTTTAAAACCCAACATACGTGACATGTAAACCAGAAAAGTGCAAAAAAACATGAAAAATGAACAATTTACATCGCAAAAGGGCAAAAGAATGTATGGCACAAATTATATAGAGTGTAAAAAAATAAATAAATAAAAATGATCGCAATGAAATGCAATGGGCAATTTGTTTAGAAGAGAGTTACAGTGTCATATTTAGCATGTTAATATTTCATGTTCTTCTAAAATGTCCAAAACATGATGCTGTCAAGTAATCACAACCAACCGGTAAATACCTGGTCCTTTATCGCTCTACTTATCAAAACACCGCTTGTAAAAACGCTACAGTTCATCAAGCTACTTTTGAAACCGGTTGTCAAATTACTGATAACTCATGCCATCGGTTTAATGCTTTTCTTTTTATTTGCTCATTTTGGTTGTGGTTTTGCTCTCAGGACTTCCTGATCTGACTCTGGGGCAGAATCCTGTCCCGTGATTTACTGTTAAGTCACTGATTCGAGGGGGCGGGGAGGCCGAGCAGCTACTTGGTGATTGGCTGTGACCTCCCTCAAAACGGGAAGGGGAGGAGCTTAACGAGCGCTGCAAAGAGGAGGTGGTGGTGCGCTGGTAACGCGAAGTGCTGACGGCCAGCCCACCGCGCTCCTGCATGAGCTGAGAGAGGTTGTCCAAGAGGTCCGTGTCACCGGTGCTGCTAGCACGAATGCGGTAGCGTCTGCGTCTGAAAGACAATGGCGTTTAATATCACATTGATCATTTAGATGTACATTTAGGATTTGGTGTAAACCAAATTCACTAAAAAAAAACAAGGTGAGAATGAGAGTCAGTTGTTTGTGAATCAGACTAGACTGGTAACATTGTTTTTAATTTGCTTCAAAGAACCAGCTTTTTCAAACTCTTCATTAAAAGAACCAAAGTCATCCATTTCAAGAGTCAGACTACACCGGTTGTTCTGTATGTTTTTAATTCACTAAAAAAAGAACAGGTTAGATTACACTGCTTGTGCGTTATGTCTTTGATTTACTAAAAAAGAAATGTCTCATAAGAATTGTTTGTTTGTGAATCCGACTACACTGGTTGTATGTTTTTGAGTCACTAAAATGAATGGGTTCATAAGAGTCAATTGTTCAATCAGATTACACTGCTCATACTATATTTTGATTTACTAAAAAGATGGCTCATAAGAGTCATTTGTTCATCAATCAGATTACTCTGCTTGGGCTATGTCTTTGATTTACTAAAAAGAAATATCTCATTAGAGTCATTTGTTCATGAACATGAATCAGACTACACTGACTGAACTATATGTTTTGGATGCAGTAAAAAAGAACTGGTTCATAAGAGTCATTTTTTGTTAATGAATCAGATTACAATGCTTGTGCTATATCTTTGATTTACTAAAAAAAAAAAAGGTTCATAAGAGTCATTTGTTTGTGAATCAGACTACACTGGTTGTATGTTTTTGATTCATTAAAAAAAGGTTCATAGTCAATTGTTCATGAATCAGATTACACTGTTCATGTTAAATGATTTTCTAAAATGAAATGACTCATAAGAGTCATTTGTTTGAATCAGACTACACTGTTCACAAGAACAGTTCACAAGAGTCAGCTGTTCATGAATCAGATTATACTGATGGTGCTATATGTCTTTGATTTAATAAAAAGAAATGGCTCATAAGAGTCATTTGTTTGTGAATCAGACTACACTGGTTGTATGTTATTGATTCACTAAAAAGAATGGGTTCGTAAAACTCAATTGTTCATGAATCAGATTACACTGCTTATGCTATGTTTTTTAAAGAAATGGCTCATAAGAGTCATTTGTTTGTGAATCAGACTACACTGCTTGTATATGTATGTTTTTGATTCACTAAAAAGAATGGGTTCATAAGAGTCAACTGTTCATGAATCCAATTACAGTGCTTGTGTTATACGTCTTTGATTTACTAAAAAGAAATGGCCCATAAGAGTCATTTGTTTGTGAATCAGACTACACTGGTTGTATGTATGTTTTTGATTCACTAAAAAGAAGTTCATATGAGTCATTTGTTCGTGAATCAGTCTACACTAATTAAGCTACATGTTTTGGATTCAGTAAAAAAAAAAACTGGTTCATAACAGCTATTTATTCATGGATCAAATTACACTGATCAAACTCACTGTATTTGATTCACTAAAAAAAACCCAGCTTATAATAGTCATTTCTTTGTAACTTGGTGTTTGTCTAATAAGTCATTTGTTCATAAATTGACTACAAATTGGTCACTCTGTTTTTAATTTTCTAAAAAGAACAAGCTGGGTGTTCATGGACTATGTTGGACTTGTATTTTTGTTTTTGCATGCAGCACAGGCCACCTTCTAACTTGGTACATGATGAAAATATTCATTTTAAAATTCTTGCTCCTCTCACCTGTTTTCACCACCTGTGCGAAGAGGTGGTTTGCCTGGCGGCGGTCTTGGAATAAATCGTGCAGACAGCTGATCCGGCACTAGTGTGGGGCTTATGGGTCTTGGTATTTTACTCTTGCTCGACACTGAGGAGGAAGACAGAGAGAGTGGCTCCTCCGCCTGCCAGTCTGTCCCTCGAGAACCGGTGGGGAAGGTGAACTTGTCACGCAGAAGCGCTGAGGGGAAGTGCTCACATGACAGCGACAGAGATGGAGAAAGCGGAGCCGGAAAACCCCTACGGGTTGGAGAGTCCAGGTCACGGACGGGGATACGACTGGCTCGGGGTGAGAGTTCACGAGGTGATGCCGGAGCATCAACACTGTGTCCAGTCGTCTCACCCTGGTTGGGGGTTGAAGAAGGCCCACCGTCAGGACAGCCCGAGTCGCTCTCCACATCCTTGTCAGAGGCCTTGACAGAGATAATGTTTTCATCTAGCTTGTTAGGGCTTTTAGAGGGTGAAATAGCTGGCACGTGGTTGTGCTCTTTTTCCGCAGGGCCTGATGGATTGTCAGGCTGAGAGTCGTCTCCTGTCTTCTGCTGAGGCTGAATGGTCTGTAACACTGCACTGGATGACTGTGAAGGGAAAAACATTAGGAGACAGGACTTTATTAATGAAGCTCTGCAGGGAAAAACTTTTACACATCTGTTTTTCTTAGTGGTACCATCATCTGCTGAGCTCTGGTGAGATTTTTCTGAGTTCGAAGCTTCGTGTCAGCTTCACTTTTGGTCTATTGATGTCTCGATATACAGTAATGTATAAATCCAAGTTGCTGGCCAAAATCTGAGACATAGTGATGTTGCAGTGAAACCACTGCAATGCACCCATAAACGATCACTGCTTAATGCTAGAGTTTTCATTACACAATCAAACATACTTTAAGACATATTTGCAATATTAGCAATGTAAAAAAAATGCAAATATTGCAATGTGACCTTATTTGTCTAGAATTTTTAAAGGAGAAGTTCACTTCCAGAACAAAAATGTACAGATAATGTACTCACCCGCTTGTCATCAAAGAGGTTCATGTCTTTCTTTCTTCAGCCGTAAAGAAATTTTGTTTTTTGAGGAAAACATTTCAGGAATGTTATAATGGATGTTAGAATGTTATTATATATAATGGACTTTGAGTTTGAACTTCTAAAATGCAGTTTAAATACAGCTTCAAAAGGTTCTAAGCAATACGAGCCAAGGAAGAAGGGTCGTATCTAGCGAAATGATAGGTTTATTTCTAAAAAC
The DNA here is from genome assembly GCF_022985175.1 of Labeo rohita. Taxonomy (NCBI): domain Eukaryota; kingdom Metazoa; phylum Chordata; class Actinopteri; order Cypriniformes; family Cyprinidae; genus Labeo; species Labeo rohita. The sequence continues at coordinate 16,657,310 of NC_066888.1, read as the reverse complement.
AAATTGACATTTTATATACTTTTTAACCTCAAATGCTCGTCTTGTCTAGCTTTGTGTGAACTGTCTATTCTGGTTCATGACATCTCATTTTCCCATCTCAAAATTGTCCTGCATTGCTGTTTTACCTTTCTTTGTAAAGTGTGTTTGATTCTCTTTGCATGTTCACTTTGTAAACACTTGGTCGGTACTTCTGCAGCGATGTAGGACGATTTTGAAGTTGGAAGAGCAAATGAGATGGGAGTTTTCGGCATACCCTAACTGTATTGACCTGGAATGCACAGAGTTCACGCAGAGCTAGACAAGACAAGCATTTGGTTAAAAAGTATATAAATTGTAAAAAATTTTAGGAAACAACCAATTGTTTTGCACCATTTAAGTCCACTATATGGAGAGAAATCCTGAAATGGAAAAAACTATTTCTTTACGAAGAAAGATATAAACATCTTGGATGACAAGGGGGTGAGTAAATTATCCGTCATTGTTTGTTCTGTAAGTGAACTTCTCCCTTAATACATCCACTTTAGAGATACTGACCTGCTCAAGATGAGTCCTGCTGAGGACCATTGACGCAGGCTGTACCGTGGGTAGCCGTCTTAATCCGGACAGTGCTATTACGCTAGGCAAACCTGGTAGTCTGGCGAATGGAGGTCCAGTGTGGCAGACACCTGTGTGGAAATCTACTGAACCACTTAGATAGCAAGCACGCTGAGGCAAGGGGTCTGACCAGGTACGAGGGAGGGCGAGGGGGCTGGAGGAGCGTGGTGAGATCCCTGAGCGTTCCTCCTCATCCGGTTTAGATCCTGCTGAACCGCTACCACCCTCAAGCTCCACTAAGACCCACTCCTGCGAGTCACCCTCTTGTGGGACGGGGCTGAGGTTGACGGCAACGTAACCGCTGCTGGCCGCACCCTCCTCGTCCTCCAACGAGCCCTGCTCGAGCCGACAGACAGACCTCTCTTGGGGCAGACCCGGACGTTGTTTCCCCAAACTAATAAGATGAAGAAGGAGAAGTGGTTATAAAGTTTCTAGAGACCAATTCACATTTATAAGAAAGATTATTAGGATTTTGTTTACTGACTAGGCCTCAAGGAAGCGTTCAATGGTGGGTTTGGGTTCAGGGGTCAGTCTCTTGTCTAGCCCCATGCTCTGACTATGGCGCATCCTTCTCAGTAGAGGAGCTACGCGGTCGATGAGCAAGGTCTCAGAGCGCACACGTCTGGGAGAGCCCTGTATGGAGCCACTGTTGGGGCTCTGGTTGCCCTCTTTGCTTCGCTCCTCCTCACTAGCCACCTGTATCAAAAACACAACAATTAATGTATGATTTTGAGATCCATCTTTTCACATCGAGGACAACTGAGGGACTCATAAGCAACTATTACAGCAGGTTCAAACACTCACTGATGCTCCAGAAGGAAACACAATGTATTAAGAGCCGAGGGGGTAAAAACTTTTGGAAATTAAAGATCAGGGTAAATTTTAACTTATTTAAATTTTCACCCCCTGGCTCTTAATACATTGTTTTTCCTTCTGAAGCACCAGTGAGTGTTTGAACCTTCTGTAACAGTACCGTCTGAATAGTACCTTTCTGATTAGTGGTTGAACGTGGTTAAGGTTTCGGTCGCGACTTTGCTCCATATCCTCCCAGACATCCACTCCCTGTGCAGGCTGCGTTGGGATGGGGGCACAATTATCCGCCTCACTGAGGCGTTCACCCTGAAGGACGTCCTCTGTGTTCTCACGCTGCAGATCGCCTGGGATCGCGGAGGCATTGGCCATGCTGGAAGGAAATATATTAATTTAACCATGTAGACCTCAAACATTTTATTCAGACTCAATTGTAGCATATTGCAGATGCTGGATATCTACCCCAAATATGCTGGCGTGAGGCGGGTCAACTGCTGGGCTGTGGTTGCCAGGGTTCCAACATTAAGTGTGTCCTCTGAATCCGTTCTTTCCCAGTCATACGGGTCGTTTTCCACCACATTGTAGTTCTTCATGCTGTTGTCAAAGACTGACATCAGGAGCTGCAACACATTGAGAAAGCATGTTAGTGGTTCATTTACAAAATCTATGGTCAAGAAAAGCTAGGTTCAGTACCTGATAATCCGGCTTAGTGTAGTAGTCCAGGTTGGAGATATGGTCGAGAAAAACGCTAAACTCATCTGGAAGGTGTTTGAGCATGAGGCGATGGTTGTACGTCTCCTTCATATTTCCGACCTGTTCCTGTATTGATGGCAGAACTGAGAACAACAGCAAATCTCTTATTGATTGAAAATTAAGATTGGAGCTGAACTTACTTTGTCTTTGATTTTTCTCCAGGGTAGCTGACCCACCATGAACTCCACAAGCATATAAAATAAAGACCACAGGTCATCATGTCGACCCATTTCCTTTTTTAAAAAAGAAAAATGTGCATTTTAGTGAAATATGAATAGGTAACATGACCTGCTGTGTATAAGACACCTGACCGGCATCCACCATTGGCTTAAGAATGTAAGAGAGAGAAGTTACCTTATTCTTGTGAGCATTAATTGAAGCGTAACGGACGGTTCCTCTGAATCCTGCCACTGGACGTGGCTTTAGACAAAAAGAAAAAAAAGAGAATGTGCAGACATAAGTAAACATACAGAAATACATTAGAGGAATAATTCACCCAAAAATAAAAATTCTGACAGTGCGCATTTTAAAAAAAATTCCTGACATCCACCACTAATTTTTTTGGTGCATTCATGAGAGTTTGAAATCTGGCATTCATGACAAAAGAAGAAAAAACAAAAACAAAAATCTGTTTTTTCACAAATTGTACATCACTACTTTTCTCATGAGCTTTGAATTTGGTGCTGTATGACTTTTTAATAGTTTCTAAGCACTGTATTTGCAAAAAGTAATTGCTTGGAATTTCTACTTTTGTGCTCCATGGAAGAAATAAAGTCTACAAGTTTAGAACGTCAAGATTTTCATTTTGGGTGCACTGTCCATAATATGAAATTTCACAAACAAGCTTTAAAAGATATCTGTGACTACTTACTGGACGGACTTCTTGACATGAGTTTGTAAATTGGCGTGCCAACCCAAAATCCAGCATATAACAGGTTCGGCACGTACTGGTAAGTCGTCCCATTGCGAAGTTAGACTATTTGAGAAATAAAAAGTTTTGATGACTAGTTTATACAGTCTAGAAAGAAAAAATTAAACCCTGTTAAACATGAATTATAGTCAACATTAAAAGTGCTTTTAGGGCCAGGGCTGTCTGTGAGAGAGCAGACTTTGTAGAGCACTCTTACGGGTTTGATGTCTCTGTGCAGGAAGCCAACAGAGTGAATGCTCTCGATGGCTTCTAAGATTTGTCGGCCCAGCCTGAGTGTGGTTGAGGTGCTGAAGGTGCCGCGGCTCATGTTGCGTCGAAGGTCTGCCAAGTTCCTTCCCTATATTTCAATGAACAAACATAATTTCAGGTGACTCAAATCAGGGTTGTCGTGTTTCTAGGGGTTGTGTGTGATAACGTCCATCAGTTTGACCCTTTGCAAAAACCCGCCCTCCTTGATGTATGGTTTGTTAGAATAGGACAATATTTGGCCAAGATAATATAAGATAGAACTATTTGAAAATCTGGAATATGAGAGTGCAAAAAAAAAATACTGAGAAAATCACCTTTAAAGTTGCCCAGATGAAGTTCTTAGTAATGCATATTACTAATCAAAAATTGAGATTTTATATATTTATGGTAGGAAATGTACAAAATATCTTTACTTAATATCCTAATAATTTTTGGCATTAAAGAAAAATCGATCACTTTGACCATACAATGTATTGTTGGCTATTGCTACAAATACCTGTGCTACTTAAAACTGGTTTTGTGGTCCAGGGTCACATTTACTTAAAGCACGAAATAAATAAGAATGAACATCAGAATGTATTTTATTTCAACCATGGAGAGACATCAATACACACAATTCAGAAATTCAGAAACAAGAACCATTTGATGCCCTACCTGAAGCTCCATAACCACATAGTTGAAGCGGTCATTGCGTCCACAGCCAACAAAACGACAAACATGGTCTTTACCTACAAAATGGGTCAAGATAAATATGGTTAATGTTATACAAATCCATATGTATTTCTAAGTAATTTTCTCCTTGTGTTTGCCAATGTATAATTGCCCATGATAGAGTAGCACAGCACATACAGTGCAGAATAACTCTTCATATAGCGTTTTCATGCTTGTTTTATATACATTATCTAAAAAAAGCATCAGTATCTTGAATGTCTGTTTTCATTTTTACCCTGAAGTCTTTTCAAAACCGCTACTTCCATCTTCAGGACCTGTTTGGGTTGCTGGGCAGACTCCACTTTCAGAGCCACACTGACTTGGTTGACCTGGTCCAGGACTTCATAGATCTCACCAAAACCACCCCCGCCAATTTTCTTCAGCTAGATAGGAAGAAGAAAAAAAATAAAATACCTGAAACAAACTACTGTACAATTTTTTTTTTTGGAAATGCTCATCAAGGCTGCATTTATTTATTAAAAACACAGTAATATTGTAAAATATTATAAGTTAACTTTTCTTTTTTTTTAAATGCAATTTATTCCTGTGATGACAAAGCTGAATTTTCAGCAGCCATTACTCCAGTCTTTAGTATCACATGTTCCTTTCGGAAATCCTTCTGATTTGCTGATTTGGTGCTCAAGAAACATTTCTTTTTATTATCAATCTTGAAAACAGTTTTGCAGCTGTATTTTTTTTGTGGAATCTGTGATACATTTTGTTTCTCAGGATTCTGTGATGAAAAGAAAGTTGAAAAGAACAGCATTTATGTCACTTTTGATCAGTTTGATGTATCATTGCTGAATAAAAACATCTGAACGGTAATATACTGTATATGGGCCATTTTACAGAATTGGTCCAAAGTCAGAGTTGGAAACATTTTGAAAAAAATGTGTCTTTTTCCAAAGAATTTGTATGTATGCAAATTGTTTAATATCCAAAGTACACATTTCTAGTAATTGTGCAGTTTACATAACAATTTACATAAGTGTAGTGTAGTGACAAGTTTATGGGATAACACCCAAAAAAACAAAAAACAAAGATGCCACTACCGATACACCAACAAATGTTTTGGTAGTGACACTTTTAGATACTTTTGAAGCTAGCTCAAAGATGCTAATCAGTACATGGTTAACTAGCACAGTTCTGAACCATTGTGCACATATAAAAACTAAATGTTATGGAATAACTCCCAAAAAATGTGTTTAAATGCAGAAAAAAGGTATTTGGGGTTAGGGTTCGGGACAGCCACCTCCTAATTGTAAGAACCCACTAAATGATGATTTTATATATATTAAACTTACTGATATTTTAAATATTATTGTAGGTTTCAATAGATAATAGAAAGATCTTAGTGAATATATAAGATTTGAATACTTAAATGGGACAGCAGTTTGCACCAATTCTGTAGAATGGTCCATATATTTTTCCCTCTTATAACGGAGTAGAAACAGCTTTCAAACTTGTGTCGAAGAACAGATGTTACACAGCAGTTCTGTTCAGGCATGAAATACTGTCCTGAAAAAACGTCCTAGAAAACAACACTTTTGTCATGAAATAAAATGCCGTGTCTCGTGACTATTTGTCAGCATGCTGTACAGTTTTCACTGCTGATGTCAGCACTGCTCAACACACCTGCAGTGTATTGTTTGACTGAGCCCAAAAGAAAAAAAAAACACTCCTTGCATGAATGAAAGTTTACATAAAAGAATCTGACAGCTATCAGAACATCTCTGCGAAACTAACAGTGAGTATTTGAATAGTCCTGAAGCCATGTCCTCCTAAATACAGCTCCTTCAAAACAACTCACCACTCTCCATCGTTCCCGGACCATGCTCCCAACGGCCAAAATATCAGTCTGCTCTGCTGACCCACTCATCCTGAGGCTCGAGAGTGGACTGAGCACACTCAGAGAAGATCTACACCTCACATCAGTGCGCACTAAAAAAAATAAAATAAATAAAAGTCGATTTTTAAGAAAGCTTCATGTAGTTGGAACTGCAGAAATTAAAAGCTCTAAAGGAATAAGGGAGATTCCCTACAGTGGCTGCAGAGACAAAAATAACAAAAGACGCATTTCACTGGCTCCATCCATATACTTAAGAAGGCATTCTGTAAAGGCACCCAAACTACATGAATCTGACCTGTCCTAAGGTTGCCTTTTGAGCTGAATAGGTAAGATTTGTATAAGAACCTGTCCTGATTTTTTATGACCGTCACTGCTAGGGTGCAGAGCAAAACTGACGGAGCTAAATACAGTCAAATCCTTAAGGAACAGGCTTACTGTAGGCCTGAAACAAGAATAAAATTCACTATATCTGCAAGACAGTGACTCAGGGAAATGTAATCTGTAAATCTATATAACAAAGACTACAAAATACTAGCTTACATGCATGCTTAGATGTAATAGAACTCATTTCTATGGCCTAAGAGGCTAAATAAAACATCCTGCAACTAATTACGTACACGCCTGTTGGAGTGGTAAACATGCATTATTTTGAGCAATACATATTTTAATATTTAGGCGATATATCTATTTTCTGTATATTATGTATGTGCATAAAGTGCCTTTTATATACTTGCTGCATACACTGTTAAAGTCTTATACGGTCATTATTTGACTGCAGTGTTGGTGAATTAAGCAGCCAAGACTTTCATGAATTGTTGCACTAGATCTTTTTATTAATTACTAACATTCTGACACACATACAACACTGTTTGAGTAATAAATCTAGAATGTCTAAAAGATATAAACACATGTAAAATTATGTTATGATGTTTTGTATCATAAAACATACATATATATTTGTGTGAGTGTGTTTACTGAGTGTTTCGTTTTGATTTTTATATGCATAAATATGCATAACTTTTCATATAACAAAACTGACGTGTATATTTTACATTTGAATACATTTGAATTAATTTGCACACAAATTATTGTCTTAGTCTTAAAAAGGACCCAACACTATTAAATGGCTTTTTCTCAGGGTTTAATCATTAAATCTGTACTGTAGTAGCAATACTATCATTTTTCCCCACCAGTCAGAACTGATGAATGGCAACCCAAAGCAACTGCCATACTAGCTGCATGCAGTACTGTTTTAATGAGGATCATGGTTGCAGCTGGCCTGTTAAATGTTTTTATTATCTGGCCCCTTTACTGAATTGCAGTCATTTTAGCTTATGCTAACATCCAGAAGCTATGCTGAAAACTGCCGCTGACTAGATGTTGGCTGAGGCTTTCCCTGTCCTTTCCGCATCCAGAGATAAAAGAGGGAGACATAGGACACAGGCTAGCTAAAGCTAAAGCATCAAAGCCAAATCACTAAACAAAACAGCGCAATGAAGCGACACCGCGCTAGCGAATTAGCCAAACTGAACATCGGCACCGCAACATACAGCTAGTATTTAACATACGGTTGCCAGGTTGCACATTGGCAACCCAATGTTGTGACAGCTGTAATCCCGCTAATAATGCGGACTAGCTCGCTAAGCGGACAGCACGCGTTCATTCAGGGACCCGGTGTGTACATTACCTCTGTCTGCAGCGGCGGTCCAAGATGTTTCCGAAGACTTCAGAACATCTTTTTTTCGTTCTACAGGCCATGGTGATATAAAATGTTGGACATAATAATCCCATAACGTGTTGAAACACAAAATAACGACTGAAGTTCACGTTATTTGCCTCACTTCTCTCAGCAGCGGCAGCGGCAGCGATGACTGAGCGAGCGTACCGACATGTGACGTCACATCTTGTCGAATGGGTTTGAGTCCAAACATCGTTTGGACTAATAATCACAATATTATTTAAAATAGTGGAAACAGTGTGGTTATCAATACAGACTGAACATTTACTATTACATTATTAAAATCAAAAGCTGTATCGTATTCCTTTATAGACCTGAGCTAACACAATAAACAGTTGTATTTAAAACAAAATAAAGAGTATAACTCATGTATTGCTAATTGTTAGCTAATGCTAACTAATGGATCTTTATTGTAAAGTGTTACCGTTTTTATAATTATTCGCATTGATGACCATTTTTTAAACTTTCCTTTAAATATTATGATATTATGCTCACGATGAACATTTGTTGTGTAAGAATATACATACAGTTGAGGCCAAAAGTTTACATACACCTTGCAGAATCTGCAAAATGTTAATTATTTAAACAAAATAAGAAGGATCATACAAAATGCATGTTTTTTTTTTTTTTTTTTTAGTGCTGACCTGAATAAGATATTTTACTTAGGATACATTTGCATATAGTCCAAAAGAGAAAATAATAGTTGAATTTATAAAAATAACCCAGTTCAAAGTTTACTTTTATAATACTGTAAACCTGAATGATCCACAGCTGTGTGTTTTTTCTTTTTAAGTAATAGTTTTTCATGAGTCCCTTGTTTGTCCTGAACAGTTAAACTGCCTGCTGTTCTTCAGAAAAATCCTTCAGGTCCCACAGATTATTTGTTTTTTCAGCATTTTTGTGTATTTGAACCCTTTCCAACGATGACTGTATGATTTTGAAATCCATCTTTTCACATTGACGACAACTGGGCGACTCATATGCAACTATGAAAGAAGTCAACTATGAAACACAATGCATTAATAGCCAGGGGTGAAAACTTTTAGAATTTGAAGATCAGGGAAAATTGAACTTATTTTGTCTTCTGGGAAACATGTAAGTATCTTCTGTAGCTTCTGAAGGGCAGTACTACATGAAAAAATATGATATTTAGACAAAATAAGAAAAATCTACACATCTTTATTCTGTTCAAAAGTTTACACCCCTGTCTGTCCTCAGTGTAAAAAGACGGATATAAAAATCATACAGTCATTGTTGTAAAGGGCTCAAATACACAAAAGTGCTATCACTAAACAATAAAACACTGTGGATCATTCAGGTAACAATAAATTATTAAAAATCAAGCTTATGTAAACTTTCAAACAGGGTCATTTTTATAAATTAAACTATTATTTTCTCTTGTGGACTATATGTAAATGTCTTTAATGTGAAATATCTATCAGTAAATATCTATATGTAATATATCAGTACTAAAATAACATGCATTTTGTATGATCTCTTATTTTGGTAAAATAATTAACTTTTTGCAGATTCTGCAAGGTGTACTGTATATATGTAACAAGATTTACATTGATGTACAACATTATCAAATTTGAAATTTATGCAGTTCAAAAATTTAGTTAGGAAATCAATATTCGTTTTGAATGCATTCAGAAACAGCAAAAGGGTTGTTACACATAATTAGATGTGACACACACATTATATTAGATTGTAATAATCTAATATAATCTATTAGTCACTGAATTAAACAGTTCTTTCCTCTTCATGTTTTCATTAGCAACAAACAAATGCATCCACAATGTACAAGAATGTGAGAGGAATTTATACATGTATGCAGAGGACAGATTTGTGAAATTAAACAGATGTCAGTTTAATACTTTTAGTAAAAACTACACTGTTTTTTGATACTAGGGTTCCTTCTATATTACGGTGTGAAAAAAGAATATTTACTGGCATTAAACTTAGCGCTACTTCCATATTTTTATAAACCAAAATTACATGGACTAACCTAAGATTTTCTTGTCAGTACACAATACCCGTTTCACAGATCACTAAAAAACCAATTCCTCAAATAATGGTTAAAGAAATAATGTCCTCCCAACAACAGCACATCATGTAAACAACAACAACAACAACTGTTTTTAAATGTATAAAACACAGGATTAAAAACTTTAAAATATCATTCTAAGGATTTTTGGCATTAGAATCATGTAAAAATGATTCCCTTTCCTAAAGTAAAAATTTGCATTCAAACCATTTTAAAACTGAGAAAAACTTGAGACATGCCCACAAAAATCATTTTAGGCAAAAAGTAGTGATGTTTCCCAAGTGTTGAATCAAACTCTAAAACAATACTAAAATGTGATTCTTTAAACAGTTAAAACTAAAACCAAAAATGCCTTTGTGGCCAGCATTTTGTTCAAAGTCCATTATTAGCTCTCATTTGCAGCTTTTCCTCCACCAATCAGTCTCTCTCTCTCTGGGGCTTCTCCCTCTTCTGCTCTCTGCTCTCCAGGGCAGCAGGGCAGTTTGGCCATCAAGGGCTTGTGGAGTCCATTGTACAGCGCTGTACCCACGAGTAGGATGATGAAGCCTAGAATCTGTAGGCCGTGGAACACCTCCCAACCCAGAGCCAAACTCACAACCCAGATGACCAGGGTACGCAGACTGTCCAGCACCATGCGAGTAGTGGCGCTTATTTCCTTGGTGACGCTGATGCCGGCGAAGTTAAAGAAGGCGATGCTCACGGTGTTGCCCAGCAGTGCCAGTAAAATGAGAGGCTTATGGCCAATCTGACAGAAGGCGTCCAGTGCGTCTTCGAGGACCTGCCGTGGGTTGTCTGCAAAACTTCCCACATGAATGAAGTACATTGGAATGAGGAGCAAAGAGAGGATGACAAACCCGAAAAAACCTAAGAAAGAGAAAGAAAAGAGAATGAAGACACTAAGAAATAGGAAGACAGTATATATATATAGTCACTTCATGAGCATTTTACTGTTTCTTGTGACAAAAACTATTGTCATATATACAAACAGAAACCTTTAGTTTAACTTGACAAAAAAAAAAAAAAAAACCTGTGACAAAAATATATTACTTAAATTTAATGATAGTACTACTACTACTACTACTACTACTAATAAAATTATTATTAAAATATAATTTAAGGATGATTTACCAGAAAAAAAATATTTATTAAATAAATAAAATGTTAATATTTCATAATAATAATTTAATGAAAAAAAAAAAATCAATTAATTAAATTAACTAAAATTATTCAATTAATAACAATTTTATGAAACCATTCAAATGGAATTCAGAAAACTAATGGAGAACTGAATTTGGTAAAAATAAAACTGAATTTGAAAAAGAAAAAAAAAAGTATTTTAATAGGGTCTTAAAAAATATTTTTTGTTAAACTTTTAATAAATTGCTGTTAAATTGTGTAAGTTTCATGATTTCAATTATTTGGACATGCTTTTTTTATATTTAATTTTAATTTAACCATTAATACAGAGCCTAGAAAAATTAAAACGAAAAAAATTGAATCCAGAAAACTTAAAACATTAAAAAAAATTAAAATTAGAACTCATAGGTCCCTAGCAGATGTTCATCATTAACATAAGCATATTTGGCTGCATTTTTCTGATTTCACAGTAACAATGAATAGATAGGATTGAGAGTGAAATAACCTCAGACAGTCAAAAAACACGATCACTCATTTGTAACGGCATTAACAGATAAACTCATCACAGACTTTAATGTGGGTTAAGATGAAAAACTAAGATCTCCTAAATAGGGTCTTGCAAACACCTTTGGTGATGACAATATTTGGTTGTAAGCCAATCAGCATTGTTTCATTAATCTATACTGCCTTTGATTGCTGATTTAATCTTATTAACAGTTAACCTTTTCTAGTAATAATCATAAACAATAAAGACTAAATACATGTTGTCGCAAGAATAAATTACATTTTAAAATATATTAAAATAGAAACACTTATTTACAGTTTTTACTGTATTTGTTTAATCAAATAAATACAGCCTTAGTAAGCACTGGAAGCTTCTTTCAAAAACATTTAAAAAAAAAAATAAAAATCTTACAGGCCCGAACTTTTTAAATAGTAGCACGTGATGTAAGATGTAAGAATCTATAATTGTTGCGATAACATTATTAATAAGTAGCATTAATATACTTTACCTTCAGTCCCAACAGCTTTCAGTGGATGCACATTGTGCTTGTAAACAAACTTCTCCTCCAGGACCATCTGGACTGCAACAATGATCTGTGCCATGATGATCAAAAGGTCCCCTATAAGACAAGATCCATAGATAATCAGTGCAACAGTCCAATCAGATAAAATGCAAGATACAATAAAAAAAAATAAAAAAAAAACAAAGAAAAAAATCCTTATATCCAACACATGAGAGGATTTTCTGATTTGCAAAGACAAATAATCATTACGTATGATTAAAAACATTGAGCAGCAGGTAACTACTGACCTGTGATAACCTCACTGAGCTTGTGTTCATTCCCATGGCCGTTCACAAAGTCAGCCAGGCCAACCACCACCAGACCAAGGATGGTGACTAGGATCCCAATCCACTGACTGGGCTGCAGTCGTCGTCCTAAGAACGCTACAGACAACAGTCCAGTGAAGATGATCACAGCTCCTCGCAGCATCTGAAAACTGGAGGCGCTAGTCATGTTCAGTGCTGGAGAAAGAAAACACAAGCACAGCACCTGTTAAAGTCAATACAAGAATAAAAAGAACAGATGTTTCAGCTAATATAAGTCTAACCTACCCTTTAAGGACTATTGACACAATATGCTTCACATGTTGGATACTCACCAACATACATGATGGATGTTCCCAACATGTCACAAACAGCAGGAGGGAGGAAAAGTAGGGGGTTGAAACTTTGGCCCGGATCCACTGTGGGCTCAGGTTTGCGCCGATCATGACAAAGGAGAATGTAGAACACCACCAGGCAGGACAGCTCTCCCAAAAACATTCCCACAGCCTGGAAGGGCAAGAAGAGGAGATGTGCGATAAAGAAATGAGTAATTTATTATTAAGATGCATGCAAGAAAAGCCACAGAGACGGGAAAAGTGATATGAAGACAAGGACGCAAGTCAAAAACAGTTCTCACTTTGACAAAACATAAATAACACTTTCAGTTCTGTTTCCTTAGAGGTACTGAAAAATAAAATGTGCCGAGAGGAAAGTTTGATGTGAATGGCGTGTTGTTATCTTGAGGATAGATGAATAGGATTACCTGTACAAAAGGGTGGGAGAAGGAATGGTCTGGATTACCATGACATCCTGGTGCAGAGAACATATCAGCCCATCTGGAAGACAAACAGATTCATTAAAGGTCATTAAATATGTAATCTTTTGATATTACAATTTATCCAACAGTAAATAAGGCAAACATTGGCTCAAAGATAGCTTAAGTTGGGACTGCATACAAATCTGTTTGTCTATTCGACATGATCAGGAAACTTGTTATAATTTTACATACACCTTGCAAAATGTTAACTATTTTACCAAAATAAGAACGATCATACAAAACACATTAAGAGCTTTTGAATTTGAAATTCAGGGTAAATTTAAGATTTTGTCTTCTGGGAAACAGGCAAGTATCTTCTGTAGCTTCTGAAGGGCAGAACTAAATGAAAAAATATAATATTTAGGCAAAAAAAAAAAAAAAATGTACACATCTTCATTCTGTTCAAAAGTTTTCACCCCTGGCTCTTAATGCATTGTGTTTCCTTTCGGAGCATCAGTGAGCATTTGAACCTTCTGTAATAGTTGTATATGAGTCCCTCAGTTGTCCTCAGTGTGAAAAGATGGATCTCAAAATCATATAGTCAGTATTAAAAAAAAAGTTCAAATACACAAAAATGCTGAAAAAAATTGAATTTGTGGGACCTGAAGGATTTTTTTGAAGAACAGAGGGCAGTTTAACTGTTCAGGACAAACAAGGGACTCATGAACAACTATCACTAAACAAACAAACAAAAAACAGCTGTGGATCATTCGGGTAACAACACAGTATTAAGAATCAACTGTATGTAACTTTCGAACGGGGTATTTTTTATAAATTCAGCTATTATTTTCTCTTGTGGACTATATGTAAATGTCTTTTTAATGTGAAATATGTTATTCAGGTCAGTACTAAATAAAAAATAACATGCATTTTGTATGATCCCTCTTATTTTGTTAACATAATTAACATTTTGCAGATATATGTAAACTTTTGACTTCAACTGTAATTTTTAGGCTACATTTAATTATGATAATTACTTAAAATCAACATTTCTCCTTATCCATTTACATCACACCCTGAAACTACAACATTAAAATGTAAAATCAGCCTTTCGTCTGCCAAAAACACTATAAGTTTAATAAGTAACTACGCTCATGGTACACTAATGTCATTTTCACAACCATGAAACGACAATGCGTGACTGACATAATGACAGTCATGCATTGTGTGACAAATAACAATCCATCACAGATTTTAACAACTTCTAGAGATGTAACAATATGACTTGATTGATTTAGAAAGACTTGGTTATAAAGAAGTGTGATTATGGGACTGTAAAAACAGTATACAAATGACGAAGTGTAAAAAAAACAGGGATGCATCACTTTAAGTGTCAGATTTTCACAAAGTGAAGTGTTGTATCAAATACCGTCTGCCTAGAAACATCAAGCTCCTGCTTTAGATACAAAGCTGTATCAGTTTACAAGTTACTTAACAGTATTTGTAGTAGACATCTTCTTGACTCAATGGACCAGCTGATTGTGATTGTAAGATATTTAACGCTGTGTTTGCACTATTGACCAACAGTCACAAGGATTTTGGTGGCAGAATTGCTGATTTTGCAGCACCAATATGTCACGACACGTCGGATCATGACAATTCCACGTGAGTTGTCTAATCATCTTGTCCTAAAATGTCATATTTTCAACTTCATCTGTAAATATTAATTGCATACGTTGTTATTGAAAGACATTTTAAAAAAGGATCATATGACTTTCACCTATTTTTTTGCATACACTAATTAACAAAAAAGGTCCAAATTCACTCTTTAAGGTATTAAGTTACACAATAAAATTACAAGCCTTCACCAAATAATAAAGACACGGTGTACAGTTTTGTGAAAGACAACGTGAAGACGTCCTTGTCTGCTCTATTAATAGAGGCACAAGTTTGGTGAACTAATAAAAGTAAGCAGATATCACATGTAAACAAACAGCATTTAGCGGGTGCGCGCTACTTACTTTGCGGATAGTGTGTTAATAGATCCTGTGGTGAGCATCAACCCGGCGAGAAAGAGCTGATATTTTGTCCAAGCCATGGTGAGTGTGGGATTGGGTGACCACGGACATCAGACACTAAAGCGATCTTGAGATTTGTCTTTTTTGCTGATGATGAGTACAGCTATCTAGACAGGTCGTTCCTTGTATGCAAATCACATGATGATGGTCATGTGACACACCAGCTGACGCGGTATTTCCGCAGATTTTCAAAGTAGATGTGCAAAGATCCTCTGCCTTTATATGATATATGAATCATATATGAGCGGCCAAAGCAAAATGCGACCAGAACAACACAGTAATTAAAAAAAAAATGAATAACTACAGTATGTTCGACTACGATGCATTTGTTTCCTGTCTTGTTGGTAAAATAAATAACAGTAAAAACGGATATATTTTACTTTACAGTATTAGATAAATAAAACTTATATAACTTGACTTATATATTGTGATTTTATTTTGTTTATTGTATTATTGTTATTTTTATTGTTAATAAATTCAACAAGTTTTATGCAGTTGAATATAAAAGTTCATTTACCGGGACCGGTTCGAGTCCTTCGGAAGCAGCCTTCGATATCGCACGCAGTTGTATTTGGCATTTGTTAATATTCCAGCAATTAACTTTATCCGTTTCATTCGCAAAATAACCAAGTGGTGGAGTGTAACGCATTCCTTAAAGGGGTCATCGGATGCACTTTTCATGTAATTTTTTCATGTTGTTTGAACATTAATGTGTGTTGGCAGTGTATGTACAAATCTACCCTATAATGATAAAAATCCATGCAGTGGTTTTTAATTAATCTGTAAAAATAATATCCCCTTTTTCCAAAACGAGCCATTCTCAGAGGCCACTCCCACAATAGTTGATTGACATGAGCGTCCCACCTCCACTGTTTCGATGCCGGAGCAGGGATGTAAATTAGACAAGAATATCTCAGATTGAGCGATTGAGGTGTTGTGTTGCTGGATGTAATAATGAACATAATGGTTGTCATTTACTCCCGAGATCGGAGACGCTGAAGATGCAGTGGATTAGGCTTATTTGTGAAGGGAATACCCTTTAGCATGCCAGTAGGTGGCGTCAAGATTCTTTTGTATGTTATCAGCGAGGCATTGAATCTTTCACTAAGAATCATTAAAAAAATAAAATAAAATAAAAAATAAATAGTCCGCCTCTTGTTCTCTTGTGTCTCTGGACTGCAAGGTAAGTTGTTTGTCCTTTTAACTGAAAACCTTTATTTAATTCAGTGTACCTTGATAGCACATGTACATCTCGGAGACATCTATTTGACGTCTGCATTTACATCTGCAAGACGTAGTTTGCTCATCTGCTTTATGTCTATTGGACGTTTCCTATCAGATGTCAAATAGACGTCTATTAGATGTCTTTAAGATGTTTATGATTTAGAATGTATGTAAAACTGACGTCTTACAGATGTCTGCCAGATGTTTGTACACAGCAGATGCTTTCCAGATCAAGAGATCTTTAACAGACATCTTGCAGACATATGTCTGCTATCTGGGTATATAATGAATTCTTATAAAAGATGTCTTTGTTCCAAATGTTTATGTTGCATTTGTGCGGTATTTGAATCACTTCAGTGACTCGAATCCTTTGAATCCATTTAGCAAAAAGATTTGTTCAGATTCATTCGCTAAACTTTTAGCACACCAATAGGTGGCGTCAAGTTTCTTGTACATTATCAATGAGTCACTGAATCTTTCACTCAGAATCTTAAAAAAAAACCCAATAAGTCCTTAATGACATAAACAATGGAAAATGGAAATTTTGTCATTAATCACTTACTCCCATGTCGTTCCAAACCCGTAAAAGCTTCGTCTTCGGAACACAATTTAAGATATTTTGGATGAAAACCGGGAGGCTTACTGTCCCATTGACTACCAGGTAAATACCACTGTCAAAACCCAGAAAAGTATTAAAGACATCGTCAAAAAAGTGCACCTGCCATCAGTGGTCCAATCTGAATTTTATGAAGTGACGAGAATACTTTTTGTATGCAAAGAAAAAAAAAAGATTTTATTCAATAATTCGTCTCCTCCGCTTCCTCCAAGCATGCCATACCAAATGGGACAGTCACAAGCCTCCTGGTTTTCATCCAAAATATCTTAAATTGTGTTCTGAAGACGAACAAAGCTTTTACGGGTTTGGAACGACATGGACGTAAGTGATTAATGACAAAATTTTCATTTTGGGGTGGAGTAACCCTTTAATTAACATGTCTTGTTTAAAGTTTCTCAGGTAAGTTGTTTGTCCAGGAGGTCGCAATACATTATGGTCTGAGCTTCATAAGAGAAATGAATCATGAGAGTGAACTAAAATGATTTGCCCACTTAAATAAATAATAAAAAAAAGATTTATAGTTTTATTTAACATACATATTATGGCAAGCCATAACATTGAAACATTTAAATCTTTAAACCATACTATCTATTTGTAGTACTAGTAGTAACTAGTATTATTATTTATTATGCTTTACTAGTTAAGAAAAATAAAAAAATAGTATTTAGGTTTAAGGATTTAATGTTAAATTGACTTGCCATATGTCAGTGTATTGCAAATGACAGGCACACAAGGTGACGCTGTCTACCTCAAGTTTCTTTCTCATTGCTTGGAGTTTGTTACATTTTTGTGGTGAGCTTTTCAGATTACAATTATAGGTTCAAAATTATATAGAGAACCAAGATGTTTTTTTTTATGTTACCATGCATTATTAACATGAATGTAATGACACGCTCAACACATCCTGTAATATATCTCTAAGTCATAAAAAGTAAAAGTGATATGGAAAAATAAAGCCGTCCTGTTTCAGTTGGTCTGTCAAATTAAATATTACACATTCCAGCAGTGCGCGACAAGTTCCTTCCGTCCAATCACAGCGTGCGCTTTTGCGCCTTGTATCGCCTCGCCTTCAATCCGAAACTCGCTGATTGGCTGCGTCAGTGCGAACTGTTTTGTTGATAAATAACTTTGATGGATTGATTATTTTTCAAGAGGATCCTCGAACTCTACACGTCCTGCAAACAGTATCGATAAAATTGCGCTTAAGCAGCAGAATGGAAACAGGAAAGCAGATTTGGTGACTACAACAGAAGAGTTCAAATGTGTTCGGATACCAAAAGTTGTTAAAGCTGTCAGCCTACATGTTGGAGAGGCCTCTCTATGCATTATGACATGGTATTTTAGCGTTTCAAATGTGCGCACTTGCGTCTAGGCGATTACGACAGACTGCATTGTTCGTAGTGTGTCTGTGGTCATGCACGCTGTTGACTTTGCCCAGGGTTGGAACTGTTTTGTAAGGTGCTGTCACCCGAACTTCAAAAGTAAGGAAGGAGGACGTCAATACTATACTGCAACAGTGTAAGTACGCTACAGTCTTAATCTGTTTTCATACACGACTTGTTGTTCAATAAACCAAGAAACGCAAAGTGCACAAATACTGATACTACGTCGACTACAAGGAAGTATGCACGGCGGTTTGCTTTGCTGTGCAGCATTGATTACACAAATATTTTGTTCGAACAAATATCTTCATCGTAGTTGCTAGTTAGGGAGGGGTCACCAGTGGGTTGAAAAGTAGTTCTGCTTGTTCTCTCTCTCCTATATTCTCTCCCCATCTCTCTCTCCCTTTCCCTCTTCACTTCCTGTAATTCTTGTTGTCTTGCATTGCACTTTTCATGCCCCTCCCGTGCTGTCTGCTCTTGCCTTCTGCATTTGTGTTTGTCAAGTTTCCTGGTTTTAGGCCATTATGTTCCTTCTCTACGCACAGGTCTTACCAAACAGCCATTCTTTAAAGGGATGCAAAGGAATTATTTGCATTTAGTGTCCTGTCATTCTGTGAGTCAGTTTGGACATGCTGAGGCCTGTTTTGTAATTAATGATCTTAAGTTTACTTAACTCATTCTGTTTATAATTCAGTTGAAAAGTTCTGCGGCTGTAGAAATTTGATTTGGTTATTTAGGTGCCAGCATTGACATTTTGGGTTACAAAAAGACCTCCCATGAACAATTGTTTAAATGTGCCAGTACTCTTTTTGTTTTATTGTTTTTAAAAGTTTAATTCAGTGGCTTTTAATTTAATGAAGTGTTGTCATGTTGAAACTACTAAAATTTTTCATGTAATTATGCTTTTCATTCTAATATTAGTTGTTGTACCCTGGCATTTTTAACTTCATGCTTCCCAAAAATATCAAAATGAATTTTAATTCAAATACTAAAGCTCCTAAGAGGACATGATGGAAAAAGTGAGATGGGAGGAAAAATGCTTCTCAATTCAGTGCTTCTGCATTTGCAGTTTGAAGTTCACTCACAAAAGTTTTGGATTGCTCCTAGAAACAATGTCTTTTCGGGGAACCCAAATGTGATTTTTTCCTTAAAGGGGTCATGACATTGTTTTTTGTAATTATGTGGGGAAAATGATTATTTTTTACCCTCGTTCTGACCCTCAATCTAAAATGACCTGTTTTTATGGGACGGGTCCTTTAAGGCTTGTCAGGAATCAGCCACTGTTATGATTGGCTAACGTCATTGCATAGGAAACAGTATCAACGCCTCCTCGCTATTGAGTGTTTTGACAACATGAAAACTGAGCATTTCTAGACAAAGCATTATGAAATAATTTACCTACAGTTTGTGATGCAGCTGCATTCAGATCTAGTACCGCTTCATCTTTCAACAAATGTTTCTTTGTGAACTCTTGCTCACATCAATCACACATCATACAATGCTCCAATCAATCCTCAGACACGATCCGGGATGCCATTAAATGTAAATTATCCACTTGTACCTTACACTGGGATCCTTCTGATATCTGTACAAAGATGTGATTGAGCTGTTTAACCCAAATGTGTCAAAGCAAACATTCTTTGTGAAATCTTTGTGTCAAATCTTTGTGTTTTGGGAGCTTGGACAAATAAATGCTTTGTTTGAAATGAGAAGGACGTTTTAAGCTATGAAACTCCAGGATGTTTTAATGGTACAAAGACCTCTTATATGCCAAAAGATCAAGGCAAATTTGATTTCTCATGTCATGACCTCTTTAAATCTCATATTTTGTCTTTTTAGGAGCTTTGTAGATCATAGATGATGTATGTTCAAGTTACTGTATATATCGTTAGCATTTTCATTGTATTTTTGAATAAATTAATATATTGAGACTATTAATCAAAGAATATATTTGTCTTTTTGATTATTTTTTTGTATAATGTAGAATGACTTTTGTACAATGACTTCAAACCTTACTTTTTGTCTTTCTCTCCTTTTTAGAACATTTCCTGTGACTGAGGAATGACTGAATTTTTAAATATTTACACCACCTTTATACCAGAAGCAAGAGGGAGGTGGGGCTCCTAGACCCCAACAAAACTTTCATGTTCTCTGCTCTGTAGAACATTTCTTTTACACCCAGCCTTGTAATAGAGTTAAAACTGAAGTGCTGAATGCCCCAGGATTTTGCTTGCCTTATAGTTTCACAAAATTGCCATGAGTCTTTCTCCACACCAGAGAGGAACCATAAATAGTATTAACAAGCAGAATGTTGAAGCCATTGGTGAAACAATGCAGCATTCAGGAGATCTCTTCTACAATGTGGGTGCTTCGTCCTTGGAGCAAACTCACAGCAGTCCAGAGGTGATGGTGGATTCTAGCCCTGAAGTCCAGGGCGTTTACAAATCTGATAAAGCATATCAGGCCCGGGGCCATTTTCAGCAGTCGGGACCAGTAAAGTGGACACCTCAAAACCCAATGCAGACCACAACTTGGTTTCAGCATTCACCAAGTTCCTCACAATCCTACACAGACACTGCTCACATTCCCGGAGCAGACTGGGACCATCACACGATGGCAGCCATGCATCATGCTCAATTTCAGGCACTCCAGCAGGGTCACAGACCTGCGGACCACCAGTATCAGGCTCAGGGAATGCATCACGATATGTCTGACTCTACTCTGCAACCTTTCCAGTTAGCGTTCGGACCTACCAAGCAACAACAGGCGCCTGGTTTCCAACAAGTCTTTCAAGGCAACAATGCATCTTTAAATATGAATTATAACGAGAAGCCGAAATCGCAACAGCAGCTCATGCAGTTGCAACAGCAGCAGCTGCATCACCAGCACCAGATGCAACAGCTTCAGCAAATGCGTCAGTTGCAGCAGCAGCAGCAGCAGCAACAACAGCAGCATCAAATGCAACAGCAGCAACGGTTGCATCAAATGCAACAGCAATACCAGCAGCAGAAAATGCAGGAACAGCGGCAACACATGCAGCAACTGCAACAGCAACAGCAGCAGCATGCACAAGGATTTCAACACCTAGAGACTATAGAAAAGCAGCGAGTCAAACAAGACATTGATTCACAGGATCAGGCCGGTGTTCAGGTGAAAACACAAATGAGCCAGAGCCAGCTCACAGTCTCTCAACCACAACATCCTGTTCCAGGTCCGCAGGGAGCAAATTATCAGGAATCTGGTTCTGCAGAAGCCACTCCAGACCCTCAGGAAACCCAAAGCAAACGTCAGGTCCTCCCTCGCCGCTCTCGGCGGCTGTCCAAAGATGGACTCTCTCCTCAAGGCAACCAGACATCCAAGGACAAGGTTTCCGCCCAGAATGGAGGACTTGCAGGAGTCCAAGGACCCACAGTCGGGGTCATCCAAAGCACTCCGAGACGACGGAGGGCCTCAAAGGAGATCAATCTCGAGACTCTTGCTCAAAAGGCTTCAGAGATGGAATTTTTGCCAGCAAAAGTAAGTCTATTTCATTTGGAAATCTATTTAAAGCTTATTTTTACAACAGTGGAAGAGCAGACATATGTTCTAATATTACATTAGAATATACTGGGCTGGAAATAATAAGCTAATATGATGCTTAACTGTTGTTATTATCAACAGTGTTGATAAGGTTACTTTGGAGACTATTTCAGCTCCTTTAATAAAGTAATTTAACTGATTACATGTAATTACTTTTTGATTTCATTGATTTCAAAATCATTCATTACTTGAATTAAGATTATAATAATTTAATTTTAAAACACAACCACCACCAAATCAGACTTTAACACCTCTTTTTACTTTGACAGCTTTCTGAGGTTAAATACAGATTTTAAATCATAACATGAAATAGTAAATATTAATGGGTCATTGACGTATGAGGATTTTCAACAGGCCCATTTTAAAATACGAATATCTATTATATCTAAAAATAATAATATCTATTGTAATTGTTCAAACATTAAGAATGTTGTTTACACATACATTTTAAATGAAGTGATTTTAGTGTTTTTTCATGAATTTGCTGAAGCCTTAAAAAATGTCACCTGGTGCGACCAAGATTTATAATAAAATTGATTAATTTCCTTAATGTGCTTGACATTAAAATGTTCAGAAACGAAGTATTTACATTTCTTTTGAGTTTTTGTATAAAATTATCTCAAAAAATATATTTTTGTTCTAGAATTTAAGAATTGCCTTCTGTAATGTAGTTTGCAGACTTATTGCATAAAACTGATAAAAATGTTTTAAAAATACTATTCACTTCAGCATACTGTAGCAGTGATTTATATTTCAACCACAGAAGTTATATATTTTATTTTTAATTTAATACAGTTATTGCTATTATTGGTCACACCACATGATGAGTGGACACTCCAAATGGCACAAAGACCTTATATCATTAAAAATCTATTTAAAGAGACGTGTGAAAAGTGCAGCACATGATATCCAAATGTGGTAACTACATGCCAGCCATTAAAAAGGTTATTTTTTTCCAAATTTGAAAGAGAGTTGCAAACCTTTTTGATGAAATATCCCATCTTTGAATGGATTTCAACATAAAAGTCCTGAAATGGTAGTTTCTTGTTGGTCGCACCACATGATATTTCATAAAATGGACATCATCAGACAAAGTTTGTTTGTATTTTATGATTGAAATCTAAACGCAAATGCTTTGCAATTTTATACAGGATTGCAAAACACTTTGGAAATCATGCCAAATAGTGCAGAAAATTAATTTGAATAAATTTAGGGTAATTTTAAAGATTAGCAGTTATGGCTGGACTTTTTCAGGATTCTTTGATGCACAGTAAGTTTAAAAGAACAGCATTCATTTGAAAACAAATGTCTTTACTGTCACTTTTGATCAGTTAAATGTGCTGAATAGAAGTATTCATTTCAAAACAAAAACATTTTATATTTCAAAACGTTTTGCTGTTTTGATGGTGTCCTAAGTTATTTTTGTTGTTTAAACCAGTTTTTGAATGAGGTCATTCGAAACCTAAAAAATTTCCATTCCTGACTTTAGTTAAAGTTGAAGCTGAGTGAAACGTGTCTCTAGCTTTATAACTAATCAAACTATAAATGTAAAAGTAAACATTACGTTCCAAACTCAGCTCAGAGTAGTGTTAGCTATCAGACTTCCTTGATCATGTACAGTATAAGGTGCAGTGAAGTTTATGGAGTTATTGTGCATTGTAAAGCCGTCTGGTGAGCAACTGCATGTCTGCACACCTTCACATTCCACACTCTCTTAAAATCCATTCAGTTGAGTTTGGGAGGGGCCGATTCACCAAGCCCTGTTTGCCAACATCTATCCGATCCAAGCCTCCCAAAACAAGAAGTTTATGGTATGAATTCATTTTTTAAATATCGTAGACTTAAGATATTTCAGTGAAACAGGGCAGAGACAGTTCTATTTGTTTAATATGGGTGTTTACAAAAAATCATTTTAAAATCTTGGCCTGTAAAGGTGTTTTTAGGACAGAGTAACTCTCTGTGACTCACTTAAACACTGCCGGTTGCTTACACGCACTTTTATTTGTGGTTTTCTATCCTTTGTTTTCCTCTTTTCCATGTATATTCAATTTTGTCTTTTTCTGTCTTCTATTAATAGTGTGAGGACGTTACCCCTGGTAGACCAGCTGGAATGGCACCCCTAGTCATCCCAGTCTCGGTGCCAGTTCGGAGAGGTCAAACTCAAATGGAAGCGCCGGGCAGCTGGCCACAGCTGGATAATGTTCGACATCCCTCAGAGATTTCACATCAACAGAACCAGCCTGATCGTAAACCCTCGGTTATTGTAGCACGCCGGCACTCACTGAAGAACTCTGCAGCTGAGAGCTTCATCCAGGTTAATACAGTTAATACAGATTATCGCTAATGTTGCCAAGTCCACTTATAAGCAACTGTAGACTTGTTGCTTATACATTTGAACAGTTGCAGGGTTGTGTTTTCTTGGCATGTTTTTAAAATATAGTTGTGCATTTAGGCTTGTTAGTGGTTTACAGCCATAGGACTAGACTGCTTTATTGTTATTTTTACATGTGATTTAGGGGTTGACCGATATGTGTTTTTCTGATTATTACCGATACCAATTATTACAGGTCAAGTAGACCGATAACCAATATTTTGAACCGATATATAATTTTTGGTGTAACATTAAAATCAATGTCAAAATTAAGAATAACTAGTGTTCTGGTAAAAACTTTCTTTAAATGCTTTTAAATTATTTTGCTTGCAAATCAGTTTTGAAAATGACTGATACCGATAACCATAAAAATGCTAAATATTGGCACCGATAATCGGTGTGTGATTATGTTTCTGTGTCTATGAACACCTGGCAATTGCTGCTTTCCTCGTTTCCATCAAAATATTGCTGTAGTTTTTGCTAGTGCTGTGTGTGTTACTATGTTTCACTGAAATTGAAAGTCTATTAAGTAATTTAATTCAGCATCTTTGTCATCACAAGTTGGTTTTTGACGCTTTACGAGAAGGTTTCATTGTTAACATTAGTTAACTACATAACTTAAAGGAGTAGTTCACTTCCAGAAATTTTTTTTCACAGATAATGTACTCACCCCCTTGTCATCCAAGATGTTCATGTCTTTCTTTTTTAGTTGTAAAGAAATTATGTTTTTTGAGGAAAACATTTCAGGATTTCTCTCCATATAGTGGAATTCAATGGTGCCTGCAAGTTTGAACTTCCAAAGTGCAGTTTAAATGCAGCTTCAAAGATCTCTAAACAATCCCAGCTGAGAAGAAGGGTCTTATCTAAAAATAAATTATATACTTTTTAACCTAAAATGCTTGTCTAGCTCTGCATGAACTCTGTGTATTCAAGACAGTTAAGGTATGTTGAAAAACTCATCTCATTTTCTTCTCCAACTTCAAAATCATCCTTGATCGCTATTTTACCTTTTTTTTGTAAAAGTCGTTTGATCTTCTTTGCATGTTCACTTTGTAAACACTGGGTCAGTACTTCTGCAGCGATGTAGGGCGATTTTGAAATTGGAGGAGAAAATTAGACGGGACTTTTCCGACATACTGTCTTGAACCGGAATAAACAGTTCAGGCAGGGTGAGACAAGACGAGCATTTGAGGTTAAAAAGTATATAAATTGTCAATTTGTTTAGAAGATGACCGATCGTTTCGCTAGATAAGACCCTTCTTCCTTGGCTGGGATCATTAAGAGTCCTTTGAAACTGCATTTTGGAAGTTCAAACTCACGGGCACCACTGAAGTCCTGAGAGAGAGAGAGAAATCCTGAAATGTTTTCCTCAAAAAACATAGTTTCTTACCGACCGAAGAAAGAAAAAGACATCAACGTCTTGGATGACAAGGGGGTGAGTACATTATCTGTACATTTTTGTTCTGGAAGTGAACTTCTCCTTTAAATGTGTCTCCCAAATCCTGATTTTTGTTTCAGGGCATTTATGCTGTGATAAGGTGGTTACTTATTTTTGGACTACCTTTTCAGACTGGGTCACTTGTTTTGGGCATATTTTTTTCAGACCATGTTGCTTAGTTCTTTAGCAAAACCTGGTAACCTGTTAATGGTCTTTAATAATTTTTGCTTTTTTCACACTATAAGTGTTTTTTTGTTTTTGTTTTTTTTTAAATAGTTGTTAATATATCTGTTTTTGCCTTTTATGTTTGAATCAGGGTAAAGGGCAAGAGGACAAATCCAAGCGCCGCCCACGACCCGAGCCTCTGGTTATACCTCAGCCGTGCACTTTCATCACCCCTTCTATTTACTCCAGCATCACTCCCTACCAGAGCAATCTGCGCTCCCCAGTACACCTGCTAGACCATGCCAGTATCATCCCTCCGTACACCCCTCCACCCATTCTTTCCCCAGTACGTGAAGGCTCTGGGCTGTACTTCTCTGCGGTCCTCTCTTCTATGGCAGCAGGCAGCCAGGTCCTGCCACCTCCATCCACACCCCGCAGCGCCTCTCGAAGCTTGCTACGTTCAAGTGCGTTCAACATTACTTTTTGTATTAGTAATAATTTAGAGTAAGGTTCTAGACATTAACATTTGCTAATGCATTAGTTATTGTAAAATTACCAATGAACAAAAGTTTCTTACAGCATTTGTTCATCTAGGCTCATGTTTATTAATGTTTTATTCTTATTAATTGCAAGTGTAGATGAACTGTAGTTCATCATATTGACATGATTAATATATTTCTCTTTCTGTCTTTTGCTGACTTTATTTTTTTTTTAACTTTAGGCAGTTCTGAAGTCACCCCTCCTGCACTCTCTGTGATTGGAGAAGCAACGCCTGTCAGCCTGGAACCGTGAGCATTTATTTAAAAAAATAGCTGTTCATTACAATCAGTGTCCTCTATTTCTAATATGTCTCCCTCTTTTGCACATTTTAGGCGGATAAATATCGGCTCTAAGTATCAGGCAGAAATTCCAGAACTGTTGGATCGAACACAGGCCCTGAAGGACCAGCATAAAGCCACTTTGGTTTGGCTCCCTAACTCGAAGGCTGATTCTACACCCTTCCAGGATACAAGGCGTAACTTGTCTTTAAACTGCATTGATATATCTGATGTTCACCAACTGCGCATAACCTATGTCTCACATTCCATTCTAATCCTTATTTTTTTCCAGTTGATGACCTGATGAACCTGGTCTGCTCCAGTGCCGTGTACGGAGGAGGAACCAACCCAGAGCTAGCCATGCACTGCCTGCACGAGTGCAGAGGGGATGTCATAGTAAGCACGGTGTTCAAAGCACAGTTACCAAAAAAAGTGTTTGGACACTTGAGTTAGACTGAAAATTGTTTGACTTTAAACATCTAAAAATCACATTGACACCAGTGGGTTAAGTGTGATTTGAAAAACAGAAAGCTGGTAGTTTACAAATTTGTTTGTTCAAATTTATTCCGCTTTTTTGTGAAATTAGATTTATACACTTTTTAAGGACTTGTGACTAAGGACTAAGTGTTTCTAAAAGAAGTCTCATCCTTTAAAAGATGCAATTTTTAAAAAAAAAAATACAGAAAACATTAATATAGTTAAATATTATTACGATTTAAAATAACTGTTTTCAATTTGAATGCATTTTAAAATGTTTATTCCTTTAATGGCAAAACTGAATAGCGTCATTACTCCAGTCTTTAGTGTCACATGATCCTTCAGAAATAGTTGTGATATCCTGTTTTTATGCTCAGGAAACATTTCTTATTATTATCAGTGCTGAAAACTGTTGTGCTGCTTGATATGTGATACATATTTTCAAATGATTCTCTGATGAATAGAAAGTTCAAAAGAACAGCATTTATTTTAAATAGAAATCTAAAAAACACTAAATTCTAAAATTCTAAAAGTTTTCGTTTTAATTTTAATTTAAAGTTTCGATTGAATGCATCTTTATTGAATAAGTATTCATTTCTTTAAAAAAACTATACTAACCCCAAACATTTCAACGGTAAAAGTATCCAAATACTTGTTGGGGCCACTGTATATGATGCATATACAGTTGAGGTCAAAAGTTTACATACACCTTTGCAAAATCAGCTAAATGTTAATTACCAAAAATGATTTTGAGATCCATCTTTTCACACTGAGGACAACTGAGGGACTGCATTTTGTATGATCTGTCTTATTTTGGTAAAATAATGAACAATTTGCAGATTCTGCAAGGTGTATGTAAACTTTTGACATTAACTGTACATGTTTTCAGGATAAACAACAAATATATTTTGACTCTGTAGGAAGCTCTGGAAATGATGTTGATGAAGAATCCCATCTTCTCCAAAAACCACCATCTGGCGAACTACCACTACGCAGGTAGAAAATCATTTGGATCTAATTGCAGAGCTCACTGTGTTCACTTGAAAGCATTAAAAAATATTCAACATGCTGTGACTATAAATGGATAGTATTCCAGTGCAGCAGATCTGTTATGTTGTGTGGTGGATAGAAAGAACAAGATGTCCCTTAAATATTGGCAGGATCAGACTGCTGGACTGTGGATGAAAAACGATACTTCAACAAGGGAATTTCTGCTTACAGGAAAGACTTCTTCTTGGTGCAGAAACTGGTACACAGTCTTTTATTGTTTACTAGTTATATGTTGATTCATGTAAATCAAATTTCCCCTTGTTAGAGTGACGTGTTTCTATTTTGGCAGGTGAGGAGTAAAACAGTGGCACAATGTGTGGAGTTCTACTACACCTACAAAAAACAAGCAAAGGTTGGGCGTAATGGCATATATACATATGGACCTATAGAACCAGAGGATAACATTCCTGTGGTAAAGGCTCTATTACTGCTTATTACTTTTAGACATTGTCATTGTTTTAGCTAAAGAGCTAATAGCACACGTACAGTAATTGAATCACTATTAATTTACGACTGAACAGGAAATTTGTATAAATGCTTACAAAATTTGTGCTTAAATGTGTAAATCTGTGCTTGCCATTGTCAGACTTGCATTTTGGTATCATTTGTTCTTTTATCTCCAATAAGATTAACGTCAAACAAACAGAGGAAAATGATAGTAGGCAACAGGAAGGAGCACAAGATAATGTGAATGACAGTCTACAAGATGTGACCAAGACACTTCAGGTCAATGAGAAAGTGAGTATTTACATTGAAAGCATACTCTTTGTATATAAATATAGTGAATATATAATAAAGACACCATTATGTTTCTCTGGCCTGGAATAGTAAATGTCCACTTTAAAATGCAAATGAATAGCTAAGTCTGATTGCGTGGTTGTGTTTACTCATTTGTCCAGGAGAGGGCAGATGTGGCTCGTGAGGAGCAGAAGAATAGCTCTGCGGTAGAGTCTTCTGGCCTGATGCCAGCGCCTCAACCCTCCTTCAAAACTCCTTCCCCTGCACCTCCAAAGCCTCACTCTGACAATACCGGGAAGAAAAACAGGGCCCCAACTGGCAACAAAAGTCAGGGAGAGCCAGAAGGTATTTTCCCTTGCAAGAAGTGCAGTAGGTGAGTCAGTTTTTATATAATCACATGTGTCTTTGAATTTCTACTCATTAAATTTGAAGCAACCCAGCTTGTTTTAGTTGCATTTACCTCAACAGAGGGTCAAGAACAGTTTTGTTCTAGACGTTTCTATGCAGTTGCACCTGTATGAGGATTTACACCATACTGTCTTCATGTTAATCTTAAAGGGTTCATCCAAAAATGAAAATTCTGTCATTTATTGCTCACCCTCATGTCGTTCCAAACCCGTAAGACAGCAACTACCACGTTCAAGGCCCAGTAAGGCAGTAAGAACATTGTTAAAATAGTCCACGTTACATTAGTGGTTCAACCTTAATTTTACAATGCTATAAAAATGTTTTATGCTCAAAGAAAATTTTACATTTTTTATTTATTATTTTCATATTATTTTTTACTTTATTCAACAATTTCTTCTCTTCCGTGTCAATCTCCGCTGCACGTTCACAAGAGTACCGCAACAAATATCTTAATTTTTGTTCTAAAGATGAACGAAGGTCTTACAGATTTGGAACAACATGAGGGTTAGTAATTAAAGGAGAACTTCACTTCCAGAACTAACATTTACAGATAATTTACTCACCCCTTTGTCATCCAAGATGTTCATGTCTTTGTTTCTTCATTCGTAAAGAAATTATGTTTCTCGAGGAAAACATTTCAGGAATGTTCTCTATATAGTGGACTTCAATGGTGCCCCGAAGTTTAAACTTCCAAAATGCAGTTTAAATGCAGCTTTAAATGGCTCTGAACGATCCCAGACGAGGAAGAAGGGTCTTATCTAGTGGAACGATCAGTTATTTTAAAAAAAAATTGACAGTGTATATATTTTTAACCTCAAATTCTCTGCGAAGCACATGCGTAGTCTATGTAATCCGGGTCAATACAGTTAGGGTATGTCGAAAAACTCCTCATCTCATTTTCTTCTTCAACTTCAAAATCGTCCTACATCACTGTTTTAACGTTTTTTTGTAAAGGGCTTCGATCTTCATTGCATGTTTACTTTGTAAACACTGGGTTGGTACTTCTTCAGCGATGTAGGACGATTTTAAAGTTGGAGGAGAAAAAGAGATGGGAGTTTTTCGACATACCCTAACTGTGTTGACCCAGATTACACAGACTTCACATGCGCTTCGCAGAGAATAGACAAGACGAGTGTTTGAGGTTAAAAATATATAAATTGTCAATTTGTTTAGAAAATAACCAATCGTTTCGCTAGATAAGACGCTTGTTCCTCGGCTAGGATCGTTTAGAGCCGTTTGAAGCGGCATTTTAACTGCATTTTGAAAGTTCAAACTTGGGGGCACCATTGAAGTCCACTATATTGAGAAGTAAACTTCTCCTTTAATAACAGAATTTTCATTTTTGGGTGAACTTTTGCTTTCATGTTTTTTTTTTAGTATATGTAAAGCAGTTTATTCATTTAAGGCAACTTGAATAAATTAAAATGAGGTCTGTGTATATACAGGGTGTTCTATAAGGTAAAGAGTCGCAGTGCTCACATGAAGAGTCACGCCGAGCAGGAGAAGAAGGCAGCAGCACAGCGCCAAAGAGAAGAGGAGGAGCGGGCCGCTAAGGCAAGGCAGGACATGCTAGAGGCAGCAAGGAGAAAAGAGGCACAAAGAGGAGGGCAAGAAGAGAGTAGTGGAGCTGAGGAAAGCTCAGTAGAGCTAGATGATGAGCAGGATGAGGACTGGCACTGAGCAAGTGAATGACTCTTTTAGTACTCTTTAGTACCAAAAATGTGCAACATGTGCATCCCAGTTAAGAGATGTTTGCAGTGATAAAGGTGTCTAAAATGCCCTTTATCAGTTTTTACCAAAATTTTATAAGAACTTTCCTTGGTTATATGTTTTTACAAAGTGCAGATGTATGTCCGTTCAGCATCGTGAATGTGATTCTTACAAATTAATGACAAATATGATAGATGTAAAAAGGTTGCTGATTGTTGAGAGAAGCGTACATCATTTCAGTTTGATTCTGAGCAAGTACCCGAACAAATTTTGTTTGCCTTTTCATGTGCTTATGTAATATACATAATATGTAATCAAGAACACAAACTAAACTAAAATCCTCCCCCCATCTACCTATGGATATTTTCAGTTAAATATTTCTCGTGCATGAAATGTATATAATGCATAGAACTATATATGTTGACTTCTGTACTATATTGTGTACAATACTGATCATGTTATGTGTTTTTCAGTACTCTAAACTTAAAAGAATGTGTATTTATGTTTTGAATGCACTTAAAGGGGAGTGGAATATGTGGGATTAAGGGACTTTTATAAAAACTCACATGTAAATAAAATCTGAAGTTTAGGAAATCACAACAAATACTTTTTTTTTCAACATATAGATCACTTTTTCACACTTTGCTGACTATTGTGACTGTTTGATATTTGCTATATTTTATAAATGGGTGCACAATAAAAACAAACTTCCAGTTTAAACTTGTATTGCTTTACTTGATATAATAAATATGAAAGGAAGATGTGATGTGATGTGACGATCATGTCACATTCAGCACTGGAAGAAGATAACTTACAAAACAATACTATTCGTTTAACAGTCATTTGTGATTATAGTAGTCAAGATGAATTCTGGGTTTGTTGATTGCTATAAATTAGTACTTCAGGCGAATCTCTTCAAATTAGAGTTAAGATAATTATCATTAGTACCACAAGGCTAAAAGACACCTTGATTCTTCCACTGCTTCCAGCTGCAAACAAAAACAGGTAATGTCATTAACTGGTTATTACATTTTCTTAAAATCCATAAATGAAAAACAAGGTATAAAAAACAAAATTGGTTAATGGGGACATCGGATGCAGAATTCACGTTTACATGGTGTTTGCATATAAATGTGTCTTATGATTATGCAAATCAAGTAGCGATTTCATCAAGAGGGGAAAATAATTTGGCAGGGGTTGAAAATGGGAACAACACCGGGATTCGAACTCTTGTCGCCCGCAGCGTAATTGCACTATATGTCGAACTGCTAACCACAAGGATATTGGCGCTGACCATTCCTTTTTTAATCCTCAAAAAACCCTAAAAAATCTCAATTATCAAGCTGTTTTGATTTTCAGAGCAATACGATGTCAAACTGCTCAAGCCCTGTCCACGACCGCTGAGGGACTGTCTCGTATTTGCATATTTCTACCCTCAGCCAGTCAATGTCCACCATTTTTTTCGGTGCTCGACCAGCTGCAGTGACAACAATGTCTCATAAGCAACGCTGCTGTTTTGTAGTTGGATGTAAAAGTGCACACAAGAGTCTATGGACATTAGAGCCACTGAGGACGCAGTGGATTAGTTTTGTTTCTGATGGTAAGGTGTCACCGAATACACACACACACACACACACACACACACACAAAAGGCAGAGTAAGCAGTAGCTCATTATCATTTAAAGACACATGCATCGAAATGGGTCACTGTGAACAGAGCTGTTTTTGACAAGGTAAAAAGGGTGTTGTTTTACACAACCATTGAGGAATTTTTTTTTTTTGGCCTTTTTACCTTTATTGTGATAAGACAGATTATTAGCTGACAGGAAGCGAAGTGGGAGAGAGAGAAGGGGACGGGATCGGGAAAGGTCCTCAAGCCGGGATTTGAACTCGGGATGTCCATAGTGCTACAGTGCTGTATGTCAGTGTGCTGCGCACAAGGCTATTGGCGCCGACACCATTGAAAGATTTTAACCAAAGTATGTTGCAGACATTTCACGAGGACCCTAAAGAATCATACCAACTTGTGGAATATGGGCATCCGATGTCCCCTTTAAAATAATCTGTGCAATGATGGAAGAGGACATTTTTTTAATGAAACCCCTTCTGAGAGTCAATTCAAATGCTTACCAGAATCAAAGTTTTCCAGTAGCATGTCTTTGGTGTCACTGAGGCTTCCATTGTTTGCTTCTGGAACTACACCCAACAGCTTACACATCAACGGATAGATGCTGACGCTATCGAACGGCTCAGCCAAGAAATTGTTCCTAAAGTCTGGCCCAAAGGCTCGAAAGATCATTTTCATATCCATTTCCTCATTATTGAATCCATGATCTCCTTTGTTGATATGCAAAATGATCCTCTGCACAAATGGCAAACAAAAAGTTAGAGCAGAAGCTAGTATGACATGAGCTTTCAAACAACTTGCTAAAAATAAAATGATATTTGTTTGTAAAGAAACTTACAGAGTTGATATTGAACCCCAGGTCAGCCTGAAGGACAATGGGTTGAATTCTCTCATGTTTGCGTATGTGAAAGTGTTCTGGAATCTCTTCTTTCTTATAGACTGTCAGATTGGGATGCGCATTCTTCAGGGCATCATAAACTTCCTGTTCTTTGCCCTTTCTTGGTGTGATCATTGCAAACCCACCGTAGTCGAGCAGGTCAAAGCGGGTTAGGTTTATTAAACTCATGTAATTGCTAAGTTTTATTTCATTAACCTCACTGGTCATTTTAACAGTGGTCATGCCGTGGTCTGAGGTCAGGATGACATTAAGATGATCAGTCAAACTGTTTTTGTGAATTGCCTCCCTGAGGTAGCCAATAGTGCGGTCGATCTGTTCAATGATCTTTATTCTCTCTGGGGTTTCAGGGCCGAAAGCATGACCCACGTTGTCTGGTTCTCCATAGTAAAGCGTAACAAAGTCAAAGTCCTCTTTGGTGAACCAGTCCATCACAGTGTCGATGTTCTGCCGCCACTCTGTCTCATTGTCATCAGGATGCCCATGATTTTCCACCAGGGAACGATCCACAGCTTGGCCACTGTAATTTACTCCTCCACCAGGATAGAAGAAAGATGCTGTTTTCAGACCCTTTGAAATATATAGGAGACATTATTGGAAAGCACATAAACACATGGCAACAAACATAACACTGGAACAATACAATAAATATGAATTCATAGTAATTCAACCATCAATTGTTAAGTGTTATAGAAGGAATTCTGAGAATATTAGTAAGTTCACCTGATTTGGGCTGTTATCCACAGGGGCAAAACACCATTGTCCCACCATTCTGATCTTTTCAGCGTTGCCTTGTGGGGAACTCTCAGGCCAGTTGTATCATTAAACATCAGGTTATGGACAACACCATGATCCTCTATCCATCTCCCTGAAAAAAAGTTTAAGATAGAATCACATTGATTTATAATAAGTATATATGTATAGTTGAGGTCAAAAGTTTACATACACCTTGCAGAATCTGCAAAATGTTAATTTTTTTTTTTACCAAAATAAGAAGATGCTTCAGAAGGAAACATGATGCATTAAGGGGGGGTATCTTCTGTAGCTTCTGAAGGGCAGTACAAAATTAAAAAAAAAAGAAGATATTCAGTGAAAATAAGAAAAATGTACACATCTTCATTCTGTTTTTTCCTTCTGGAGCATCAGTAAGCATTTGAACCTTTAGTAATAGTTGCAATGAAAAACGACACAGCTGTGGATCATTCAGGTAACAGCACAGTATTAAGAATCAGGCTTATGTAAACTTTTGAACAAGGTCATTTTTATAAATTCAACAATTATATTCTTTTGTGGACTATATGTAAATGTTTTTAATGTGAAATATCTTATTTAGGTTAGTACTAAATAAAAAAATATCATGCATTTTTTATGATTCCATTTTTTTTTGGTAAAATAATTATAATTTTGCAGTTTTTGCAAGGTGTATGTAAACGTTTGAAATCAGTGGTTCAACCTTAATGTTATGAAGCTACAAGAATACTGCTGTGCGCAAAGAAAATAAAAATAATGACTTTAACCAACAATTTCTTCTTTTGTGTCAGACGCGTTCACATGAGTACGACCACACATGCGTGTGTTATTATTTTTGTTTTCTTTGTGCACAAAAAGTATTCTCATAGCTTTATAAAATTAAAGTTGAACCACTGATGTCACATGGACTATTTTATCAGTGTCCTTAATACCTTTTTGGACCTTAAACGTGTCAGTTGCGTTGCTGTCTATGCAGGGTCAGAAAGCTTTCAGATATTATCCAAAAATCTTAATTTGTGTTCTGAAAATGAACGAAGGTCTTATGGGCTTGGAACGACATGAGGGTGAGTAGTGAGCAAGGTTCATGAACAAGGAACACTGATTATGTAAATAACCTTGAAGTTGGAGCTCATGCTAATATATAATATAAGATAACTGTCCCAGTAAGTGTGTGCTCAGCAGCTCTCAGAAAACGGCTTAGGACTTTGAACATCATGATAATACAGATGCAATTATTTCTGCAAATTATATTAAGTAATAATAATTGTATACAATTAATATTCTTTAACATATTGTATAATATAACATATTGTATAACATGGTGTATAATATATATATATATATATATTCTTTATTAACAATTATATTTTTATTTAAATGTATTAAATGTATTAAACGTTAATTATACATATTTTAGATACATTTTTAATACATTTTTATTTATTAAATTATTAGTATTATTAGAATTCAGTATTATTAAAATTCATTAAAATATTATAAGTTAATTAAATTATTTTAAGTTTAAGATGTTTATATCAGTGGCTATTTTTTACTGACGCAAAAAATGCAGTGATACTCAATTTACTGACTGACCAAATCATACGTGAGGTTCAAATCAACCACTGATTCAACTGTCATAGTATTCAGTATGAGTTTTAAAATGATAGCTATCAATTCAGTGGATGAATCAGGTCTTTGAACATGCGTTAGAACTTCTGTTATGCTCTTTTTTGTGCTATCACTTGTAAGTGTGTATTCAACACACAAGCCAATCACATATAAATAAGCAGAAAGTCAAGCCTTACCAGTAATAGTTGTAAAGTGTGATGGAGATGTCATGGTGATGGCTGGTGGATTTATATATTTTGCCTTCACTCCCTCTTTAACTAGTTCGTCCAGATTTGGTGTGTTCACATCTTGGTCATAATCCCACCTGAATCCATCAAAGGAGATCAAAAGCAGCTTATTATACGTCCTCCTTTTGGACAGGGGTTTACTGCTCACACAGAGACACAAGGCCAACACCAGCAGAAGTTCTGGCTTCATTCTTTTGAGAGCCTGTCAAGCAAAGTGAAAAACAGCCAAAGCTGATCTTGGTTTTATAAGCATTATCAGGGGACTGATAAGACAATCTATTTTCTGTAAATCTCAGTCAGTTTATTGTCAAAGCCAGGTACATTTCCATGACGTGAACAAATGATAGATACTAAAACAAAAGGGAAATGTACTGCATTAAAAAGTAGGTTTTTTGTTCTTTGCTTTCCTTTTACTATCACCATCCACACACAAGTCAGTTCCCTTTTCAAAGTTTGCATTTTTGACCCACATGGGCCATTAGACGGTGTATCTTAAAAGATAAGAGTAAAGCTGATAAACTGTATGGATTGATCATCAGTTCATATCATCTTTATATGCACACAAGATCCATTTAATTATCAATGTCAAATAAATAATAGCTTTCGTTCGTTCCATAATGAAAACGCACGACGTAGAATTTAGGGACTTTTACTGTAGAAACGCTAACCGGAAGCAGGAAGTTTATGTTTTCTTCTCTCATTACAGTTTTCGTGTTCACACTGCTCTCAGGGCTGGGTCCCTGACAGCTGATGTGATATTCAGAAAATAAGCTTTTATTTTTAACAAATACAAGTAAAAGCGGTACAGAAGGCATTTTCGTCGCTCAGTTTGATAAACGTAAGGTAAGTGGTCGCAATTTAATAGCTTCCTGAAAAGGCCACAGCGCTGTTTACTGTGTCAGCTGACCTCTTCATAAAACATCCATGTTATTATAACAATAAAGGCATATTTTTCTATAAAGTAAGCATAGTTATATAATCTATTATTTAATGAATCATCACGAACCCTCCATTTAGGAAAAGTATTGTGGCTGTGCTGTGCAGCTGACGGTATTCACATTATATTCTGTGTATCATTAATGAACAATTTTCATATTCACATACTGTAGTATTTACATGGAATCACCATGGTAGTTTCTATTACACTTCTGTGAATGAAGGACACATGTTCCTTTAAGGTGTCTACATGAATAAAATAAATTTGAATATTAATTTTTGACTATTCATTTTAGTAAACACCTTTGTTTGCCTGTTTGTAATGCATGTAATGCTTCAGCCAAGTTTGTAATGTAGTATTATAACTTGTAGACTTGATTATTGTTGTACACTGACAGATGACAGATGATATGTTGCATACAAAAGAAGTGTAGTGTAAACAAATGAAATGAAATGAGCCTTTTGTGCTTTTCATTTCAGGAATAAATATGACTGCCATCAAGCACGCCCTTCAGAGGGATATTTTCACCCCTAATGACGAGCGTCTGCTGAGCATCGTCAATGTCTGCAAGGCAGGGAAAAAGAAGAAGAACTGCTTCCTTTGTGCCACAGGTAGAGCACAGACACAGATTACAGAGAATGTCTGTAAACCTTTTTGTATTGTTTATTTTAACTCTGGCAATTCTGTTTATCATCTTTAGTGACTACCGAGCGTCCAGTGCAGGTGAAGGTGGTGAAAGTGAAGAAATCAGATAAAGGAGATTTCTATAAGAGACAGATGGCATGGGAACTACGGGACTTGACAGAGGTTGATGCCAAAGATGCCAATAAGGTCAGAGGTCATATGTGAAATGTTGTATCAATTCAGACATGAAATAAAGCTTAATAATATGCATAATATACCTGTACTAGATTGGTTATTGGATGATATTTGATACACTACAAGTCAAAAGTTTTTGAACAGTAAAATTTTTAATGTTTTTTTTTTTTTTTTTTAGGGAAGTCTCTTCTGCTCACCAAGCCTGCATTTATTTAATCCAAAGTACAAGCAAAAACAGTCAAATTTTGAAATAGTTTTACCATTATAATATAAATTAAATATAATATAAAACAGCATTTATGGTATAGTGTATAATGTTACAAAATCTTTTTATTTCAGATAAATGCTGATCTTTGGATCTTTCTATTCATCAAAAAATCCTGAAAAAAATGTTTTAAAGATCAATAATAATAATAATTATAATTATAATAATAATAAATTGTTTCTTGAGCAGCAAATCAGCATATTAGAATGATTTCTGAAGGATCGTGTGACTAAAGACTGGAGTAATGATGCTGAAAATTTAACTTTGATCGCAGGAATAAATTACATTTTGAAATATATTCAAATAGAAAACTATAGAAAAATATCTAAAAAATATTTCAGAATTGTACTATTTTTGCTGTACTTTGGATTAAATAAATGCAGGCTTGGTGAGCAGAAGAGGCTTATATATATATATATATATATATATATCTTGCTGTTTTGACAGGTAGTGCGTTATTCATTATTTTGATTAATATTAATTAATATGTTCTTTTGTCCTATATTTCATTTTTTTATTTTCATTTTTATTAAAGTTTTCACAAATTTATTATGTACTTTTGTCATTTCTATTTTTTTATATTTCTATTTAGCTTTAATTTATATTAAGTTTTAACATAAACTTATTTTATTTCAGTCATTTCTAATTTTTTTATGTAATATTTACTTTTTTTTAGTAAAGACTAAAATTGTAACGGTAGTTGGATATTTATTTTTTAAATAATTTAATTTAAATTGTAGATTACCTTTGCAGACATTGAATGCTCACTTAAAATTAATCTTTAAAAACACTAATAATTTAATAACACCTTTAAATTAGCAAATCAAAAAAAAAAACATACTGTACATAATAATGTTGTTATACCAGAATTCACTTATAGGACATTATGTGATTTAATGTACTTTTTAGTGTTTTGTGTTTAAGTGATTGAGACCTATGTAGTTATCAGGGTTGGGGTCATTTCAGGAATGAACTCAACAATTCCAATTCAAAGAAGGAAATGGAATTGGAATTGGAATTCAACAACAATTACAGGAAACAGAGTTGGATTTGAATTGGAATTACAGGAAGTGGAATTCCGGAAAACAATTCCGTTTATTGCTGTTTCTGAGCATTTATTTGTGATTGCATTTAGAGACATACATTTGAACTTTATTTATGATGCTTTACAAATACCAAGTAATGTATGAAATAGAGTTGATCGAATGCAAGTAAATAAAAATGAGAACTGTACATTATGAATTAATAATCGAATGACAGTGGTGATAAGTTTCTGGATGTACTATACATTCAATATATGATTACCACATAATATATGTCTCAACTCACAAAAAAAAGTCATGTTCATTCATGTATTTCATTCACTTTTTATTGCATCGAATTATCATCATTTCCTGAAATTTGGCATCGCTAAGATTGCATCTCTCAGGCCTAAATATCTCAAGTGGAATTTAGTGGAATTTATTTGATTTCAATTCTGTTTCCTGACATTCCAATTCAATTCCAATTCCATTTCCTGTCAGCTGCATGCAATTCCAATTCCAATTCCATTCCAGGAAGTGAATTGGAATTTACCATTCATTCTCAATTCAATTCATGAATGGCCCCAACCCTGGTAGTTATGGATATTGGGGGTAACGTTAAAATAATAATCAACTTGGAATCAACCTGAATTTACTGAGCCACTTTTGTATTTTTCCATCCTTCAGGAGAACCCAGAGTTTGACCTCCATTTTGAGAAGGTTTATCGGTGGGTGGCGAGCAGCACTGCAGAGAAGAATTCTTTTATCTCGTGTATCTGGAAGCTGAACCAGCGCTACCTTCGGAAGAAAGTGGAGTTTGTAAACGTCAGTCCACAGCTGCTGGAAGGTGTGGCTCAATACTGCTCCCACTATTGTGGGAGAGTAATAGCATGTTGTTAAACTACCAGTGTGTTTCTAATATGTAATTTCCTCAAAACCCTGTGAGAGAAAAGAGTCTTAAAGCTTAAATGTAGAACTGTTACATTTGCAGTGGTAGGAGCTCAAACTAGTTTCTGTTTTCCTGTGGCTAGTGCTCTGTCTCTGTCTTTTTCTGAGCTCTTTGGGATTCTGCAATGTCTTTTTGAGTGTCCCTTAATGCTTTAACCTGATCTGTGCTGTTCTCTCTAAATCTCTCACTGGCCAGAGCTTCCTAAAGCTGAAGGTTTGTACGCTGTTTTTTCTTCCATCTTTCATCCTCCATTTCCCTACTCCAGTTTCCACCTCCTGCTATTGTTTCCCCTTCATTAAATGTCTTTCTTTCTTCACATTAATTCATTTGCTTCATCACATATGCAGTTATCTGGGAACATTTACCCACTGATCACTGTCTGGATTGTGTTTGTGTACATGTGTTACTTACATTGCATTTATGGAGTAGTTTAGTTCATAAACTCACATGCATACATACACTACCATTCAAAAGTTTGGGTATGGTTTTTGAATGAAGTCTCTTATGCTCACCAAGGCTGCATCTATATTTAAACATGATGGCAAAGCTACATTTTCAAAATTTGAAAATTTATTTACATTATAAAAGCCTTTACTGTCATATAACATAGTTTCTTTAAAAAGTTCTTTTGACACCAGACTTTTGAATGGTAGCATATGCAGTAATACACATCTGAGTTTAATAAGAGCGCTATTTTCATGCAACTTTTGTTCTTCTCAGAGTCAGTCCCGAGCGGAGAGAGTCAGAGTGTTGCAGGAGGAGATGAGGATGCTCTGGACGATTACCAGGAGCTGAACGCTCGTGAGGAGCAGGACATTGAGGGCATGATGGAGGTCTGCGAGTACGCCATTTCCAACGCAGAGGCTTTTGCTGAGAAACTGTCCCGTGAGCTACAGGTCCTAGATGGGGTGAGTATGTTTAATTGTTACCTATAAAACACTGGTGTGATAGCACTTGAAGTAGCGGAAAGTATCAATTGCACCTGTC
This sequence comes from Labeo rohita, assembly GCF_022985175.1. NCBI lineage: Eukaryota > Metazoa > Chordata > Actinopteri > Cypriniformes > Cyprinidae > Labeo > Labeo rohita. The sequence continues at coordinate 16,616,243 of NC_066888.1, read as the reverse complement.
ATTGCACAAGTTTATAATTAACTATATATATTGAACTGAGTGCAATAATTATCTAATGGCCAAGGTAAATGTGAGTTGAAATTTGTTTGATTAGAGAATAGTGGATAATGTCAAGTAGCCTGATTAAGATAAAACAAGCCTTAATTTTCTTATTGTGAGGAGTAATCTCTGTTCCTTTCTCCTCAGGCTAACATCCAGTCCATCATGGCCTCTGAGAAGCAGGTGAACATCCTGATGCAGCTGCTGGATCAGGCTCTGGCAGAGGTAGACAACATTGAAGGGAAGTTGCTTAGTTATGAGGAGATGCTGCAGAGCGTGAAGGAGCAGATGGACCAGATTTCCCAGAGCAACCGTCTCATCCAAATCAGCAACACCAACAATGGCAAACTACTGGATGAGATCCAGTTTCTCGTGGTATGTTGGGACACAGTAGAGATAGATTCAAGAAAACCTTCCTTTGTTGAGTGAAACACAGCATTAGGGCTGCCCCCAATAGTCAACTAACGGTTAGTCGTCAAAAAGAGGCTTGGTTGACCAAAATATTATTAGTCGCTTAGTCACAGAAAAAAAAATTCCACACAAAGTGGTGAAGTCACTCAGTCCGTGACGGACAGATCATTAATGGCTGGTCTATGTGGTAATATGGTACATCGGTCAGGACATCCAAACGTTCACCTATCATTCATTGACCTCAAAATGTACACTATTCCAGTGTCTGTGTGGGGTGTGGAAGCTGAATAGTAGTGCACTTCCTTCATGACAGATGGAGGTGTCGGTGCGGTCACTTGCACTTAAAATACTCCGTCATTTTTGTTCATACAAATAAGAGTAATAGAACTTTCACAGCTGTAAAGACTCATTTATTTTGAAAGACTACGTTTATTTGTGTCCACTCAGAATAATAACAAAACATTGCGCTTTTATAAAATAATTAAAGCAAACAGGGTGCGCTTTCTGCCATCCTGGTTTCTGTGAACTTGAGCGCATCACTTTGAAACTCTGTTTACTTGTCTTACAAACATGGAAAAAAATATATATAGAAAGAGCAAAATGTCTACTTTTAAATCAACCAATTTAAATTGAAAACAAATATTCTCAGATTATGTAATCCTTCTGAAACATGCAAATAGGCGCATCCATACTGCGGAGATGACGAGTCAGTGTCGCTGACTATCTATTAAGACGAAAACAAAGAAAGCACTAGTTTATCAATCAATTATTAAAATATTAATGCAGTCTACTTGCTGTTTTTCCCTGACACATTCATAATTATTATATCACCCCGTGTGCTATGGCAAGCTTTTTTTGCATGCACTTGAATGCTTATTAGGGTATGTAGGCAATTAAATGCTCATTATTATGATTTATATGGTTTATTAATAAACCTGCAACTAATAGTCGACTAATGCTTAAAATGAATGACTACTAGTCAACCAGAAAAATCTTTAGTCGAGGGCAGCCCTAATAAGCATATACATGGTGCATGGCCTTAGTTTGGCCACCATAGCTGCTGGAATTGTAACACATACTCATTCTATCTCCTTGATCGTCCTACAAACATAAGCATGCTTAGGACATTAAATCAACATTTCAGGTCACAACATAAGTACTGAGACCATAAAATAAATTAGTAATATAATCATAAGAATTTCTACATTTCTTATAACATTTCCACTTCTACTATTTAAAAAAAACTGTATAAAATCAGAAATCGACAAACTTTTTTTTGAAAACAGACCTAGACCTCAAATATCTACTGGAAATACAGCTGTTATTTTAAGTTACATAATACACTTGCATGTTCAAATTTTTTTATTGTAATTTTACAATTATTAGGTTTTCATAAAGTCATGGACCCTTTAATAAATTGTACGTAAATTATTTTGTTTCGCTTAATCGTGACATATATATATATATATATATATATATATATATATAATATATATAATATATATATGTATATATATTGCAGTGGTATATCCCAGCCTCAGCCTAATCAGAAGTACTGGTACTTAGGTAAAAACCTATACATAGGAGCCCGGTAAAAATGCTTATTTTAAAGAAAAACGTCAAATGGACTTGGAGGCTTTTGCACCTGAACTCTTCATATATATATATATATATATATATATATATATATATATAAAAATCTAAACTTCTGTATTTTTGTTTATTAAAGGGATAGTTCACCCCAAAAATGAAAATTATTCCTAACCTGCAAGACTTTCGTTCACATTCACAATACAAATTAACATATTTTTGATGAAATTCGAGAGCTTTCTGATCCTCTATAGACAGCAACGCAACTGACATGTTCAGGCCCAGAAGGGTAGTAAGTCCACGTGACATCTGTGGTTCAACCTTAATTTTATGAAGCTACAAGAATATTTTTTGTGTGCAATGAAAACAAAAATAATGACTTTATTCAAGAATTTCTTCTCTTCTGTGTCAGTCTTCGATGCTTTTTTAAGGCTTGTTCATAAAGTTATTTTTGTTTTCCTTGCTCACAAAAAGTATTCTCGTAGCTTCATAAAATTAAGGTTGAACCACTAATGTCACATGGACTATTTTAATGATGTCCTTACTACCTTTATAGGTTTTGAACGTGTCAGTCACGTTGCTGTCTATACAGGGTCAGAAAGCTCTCAGGTTTCATCAAATCTTAATTCATGTTCCAAAGATGTGCAAAGGTCTTTTGGGTGTGGATGAGGGTGAGTAATTGATGACATCATTTTTGGGTGACCTATCCCTTTAACTTATGCTTTTCAGCCATAGTGAGCAAAGCTCTAAATGTTTTGACTGTGTTCTGTACTGCTTATGTTTGATACTAAAACAAAACTCCAACAAAAGATGACAGATATGATTACATTTCTGATGTCTGTAATTATCTTTGTTAATGTTTTGGCATTTTTCCATGATAGAACTATATGGATCTATCAAAAGGGCACATCAAGGCTTTGCAGGAAGGAGATTTGTCTTCTCCTAAGGGTATCGAGGCCTGCATCAACGCTTCTGAGGCCTTGTCACAGTGCATGAACGTAGCTCTCAAACCAGGTACTGCTCTTAAACTTTGCTTACTGTGTGAAATCAGCACTTTGGTGTGCACAAGCAGCGTTATTCATGTTTGTGTGATGTTCTGTAACAGGCCATGATAAGCTGATGGCAGTCAAGCAGCAGCAGCATCTGTTTTCTGAACTCAGAGATACTTTTGCCCGACGTCTCACCAACCACCTCAACAACGTGTTTGTGCACCAGGTAACATTATTATACACATCACAGGTAAAATCTACATACAACATACAGTACATATATGAGGAGTGTTAGGCTTTCTTTCCTTTTTCTGAGTCTTTTATCTGCCTCTGTCTGATACTTTCTCCTGTGTTCCTGTTTGGCCACCAGTCGTGTCTCTCTATATCACTTTACTTCACTGTGCTCTCTGTTCCTCTGTCAGTTCAACCACTTCAGTCACTTCAAAATGACCATCCCTCAGTTCTATAGGTCGTCCTGTCTGTCACTCCCTGTGAGTACGCCCACTCCAGCACCCTGTTTGACCCGCCCACTCTAACAGTCATGCAATACCACTTCCTTAGACCTAACTGTCTCATCAATGCTTCTCTCTCTCCATGGAAACATTCCGTTCAAGCATGTTCATGGTGATGTAATCCAGATGTTCTCATCTTAGGGTTTCTAAGATGATCGCCCCATAAACCTCCCAGCCAACATCATTCTCGTCTTAGTAGCTGTTGATTTAGTCCCCTGAAGATGAAAGGGGTCTTCATTGCCTTGTTTTACTCACTTTCCAATGGAATTGTGGGGTGCTCGTGAGAAGATATGGCCTGGTCAGCATGCAGTTCCTGCAGTGTTTGCTCTTATGATGTGGATGTTTCATAGATGCATTAAGAAGGAACTGCCTGACTGTGAGAAATAGTACTACTGTTGGTTTTGTGGCAGTGCTCAAGAAATCGTGAGGCTTGGTGATTTTTGCCCGACTAATTACTGTGTAAGCTCGGTGTCGCTGTATTATAACAGCGACCTTTTGTGTGGGAGTAGGGCTGAGTGTTTATACAGATTTCCTGATTCGATTTAATTCTGATTCACAAACTTTCAGTGCTTCCGTAATGATCTCAGTTTTCTCTTACATGTGAAAATATATTCTCTTTCTGCTGGTATACAGGACAGTGCATTAGACTAAGTATTTTAACTGTTCATTAAACACCTTTTTTAGAATCACGTTACACTGTTGATTCACTAAAGAACTGGTTCATAAGAGTCATTTGTTCTTGATTCAGACTTTACCAGTCATGTCGTATAATGCTGTTTCACAAAAAAAACAAAAACTGGTTGTTAAGAATCATTTGTTCGTGAATCAGACTATACTGTTCACTCTGTATGTTTTTGATTCACTAAAAGGAATTTTCTTATGAACTAAGAGTAATTCATGAACACTGCAGTCAGTGTAGTCTGATTCATGAACAAATGACTCTAAGGAACTAATTATTTTTTACTGAATCAAAAACATACAGTTAGTGCAGTGCATTTTGATTTATTAAGAAATGACTATTATGAACTGGCTCTTTTTAGTAAATCAGAAACATACAGAACAGACACTGCAGTCTGATTCATGAACAAATGACTCTTATGAACTGATTATTTCTAGTGAATCAAGAACATACAGTGCAAACAGTACAGTCTGATTCAGGAGCAAATTACTTCTATGAACTAGTTCTTTTTAGTACATTGAAAACATACAGATAAGACACTGCAGTTTGATTCATGAACAAATGACACTTATGAACTGGTTCTTTTTAGTAAATTGAAAACATAAAGTGTGAACAGTGTAGTCTGATTCAGGAACACATGTCTCTTATAAACTAATTATTTTTAGTGAATCAAGAACATACAGTGCAAACCGTACAGTCTGATTCAGGAGCAAATTGCTTTTATGAACCAATTTTTTTTAGTACATTGAAAACATACAGATAAGACACTGCAGTTTGATTCATGACCAGATGACTCTTATGAACTGGTTCTTTTTAGTAAATTGAAAACATAAAAGTGTGAACAGTGTAGTCTGATTCAGGAACACATGACTCTTATGAACTGGTTCTTTTTAGTACATCGAAAACATACAGAAAAGACACTGCAGTTTGATTCATGAACAAATTACTCTCACAAACTAATTCTTTTTAGGGAATCAAAAAATACAGTGTGAACAGTGTAGTCTGATTAAGGAGCAAATGACTCTTATGAAGTAGTTCTTTTTAGTAAATCAAAAACATACAGAATGGACACTGCAGTCTGATTCATGAACCAATTACTCTTCTAAACTAATTCCTTTTAGTGAATCAAAAACATACAGAGTGAACAGTACAGTCTGATTCATGAACAAATGACTCTTAACAACCAATTCTTTTATTTGTTCATGAATCAGACCACACTAATTCAGTTCATGAATCAGACTGCAGTGTTTATTCTATATGTTTTCCATTTACTAAAAAGAGCCAGTTCATAAGAGTCATTTGCTCCTGAACCAGACTGTACTGTTCACACGGTATGTTTTTGATTCAGTAAAAAGAATGAGTTCTTTAGAGTCATTTGTTCATGAATCAGACTGCAGCCGTTCTGTGTTTTTGATTTACTAAAACGAACCAGTTCATAAGATTTGTTTGTTTATGATCAGACTGCATCGTTCACTCTGTATGTTTTTGATATACTTAAAAGAACTGTTTTAAAAGAGTAATTTTTTCCATGAATAGATGTTTTTGCATTTATCCCTCAAGACAGATGTTAATTTTTGCTGCGGTACCGATTGCATCCCATTCCATACAGATTACGAACAGATGTTCACAACACAATTAAATTAAAATAGGAGTTATAAAATATTTTCACACAGCAACAAGGTTGTAAAGCAAACAAACACCAAATTCACCAAATGAAGATCCTGATTATTGGGAAAATCTGTATTTGTACCCAGCCCTATGTGTGTGTTCCTTAATATTAACTTGCTTGGAAAGTGAACTTTTCTTATACTGAGTTTCCACTCACTGAGTGAATCTGTGTGTTTGTGTGTGTAGGGACACGATCAAAGCTCCACATTGTCCCAGCACACAGCTGAGCTGACACTTCCCAAACACAGCCCTCTGCACAGAGACCTGCTCAGATACGCCAAACTCATGGAGTGGCTGAAAAACACCCAGAGAGAGAAATACGAGGGTCTTTCCAGGGTAAGTGTCACTTCCATCACTGCACTGATTATCACAGTAATTGTTATCAGGACGCATGTCGGATACCATTAGGGTTTAAAAGGATTCAGTCATGTTTGTACAAATTGTCCCATCTTGATAAAGTCATAAAAGTGAATGGAAACCCTAATTGGTGAACCGTGTGGCGAAAGTGGAAAAAGTGGGTGTTACATATACATTAGAAAATCAGTGTTATGTGAATATAAACACTTTTGAAAGATGGTTTCATGATGTCATATCAACTCTGTAATTTCTGTATATTTTATTGTATAAGTATTATACAGTATGTTTAACATTTTAACAGTTACAATCACCAACAGTAATCACAACTAAAAAACACTGTTATCATTTGTGACCGCTGGCACAGTACCCTTATGATCACTAACAGCAACCATTAAAATGGGATTATGATAATGCTACTGCAATATCTTATGCCAGTGTCCTCTATGAGACAGTGTTTTTTTTTATTGAAATAGCAATGCCTTAGCAGAGGAAAATAGTAGTTATATTTAATTTTAGCTCTTCTTAGATTTAATAGTACTGCTAATGTTATTCTACAAACATTAGACCCAGTTAATTCAAAGGCAAAGGCATTCAGAGACCATATTTAGGGGTTCAGTCAGAGCCATTAGTCCTTTTCTGATCATCGCTTAGTGCTATGCAATGTTTTAGATGCATTCATCTCTGCCCTCTATTATTAAACTGTCTTTAAAATCCAAATGAGATGGCAGACGTGGCCTGGATGTTCCTGTGTGTATTCTGACAAATTGCATTTGTGGTTCCCATTTCTGTTCCCTCTCATTGTTATTTCCTGTGATCTTTCTACCTTCCTCTAAATTAGAAAATTGCTGACAAATAAAAAAATCCAAATCCTCCCTTGTGTTTTTTTTACAGACCTATGTGGATTACATGACCCGATTGTATGAGCGGGAAATTAAGGACTTCTTTGAAGTGGCAAAGATCAAAATGGCAGGCACTAGTAAGGATGGGAAAGGAAAATTTGGTAAGAGCTCAATAAAAACTTTTTTTTTTAAAGTTTGTTTATTAGGAAACCAACTCTTGGAAAGGGATTTTTGTCCATGCTGTTTCTTCAGTCACTGTATGTCTTGTGTATGCTATGTTTTGTTTGTTTGTGTGTGTGTTTTCTTGCACTAATGTTACACTACATGACAAACACATAGTTTCAGCAAAGCTGAATTGAAAGTATCCAACATAATTCTCATCACTGAGATATCAATCATTGCTTATCTCTGATATGATGGTGTGCAATGTCACATGTGTCATTGTAATGTTCTGACATGTGCTGCAAGGCCCACAGTGTGTGTACTATTACACTTTAAATGCATACTAGAGGCATGACAAACAAAATATTCTGTGGGGGGAAAACACTGAATACATAAGATATCACTAATTTCTGGAAGCCCATTTGCCCACTGAATAAAAATACAAAAATCTTTATGTGACTTTTTATCTCCCAATTTGGACTTTTTTTTAACAATTGTGTTATACAAACTTGCAATTCTTTTTTTTCTCAGAATTGTGAGACATAAACTTGCAATTGCAAGTTATAAAGTCAGGATTGTGTGATACAATTTGCAATTCTGATGTTTTTTCTGACAAAAGTGAGTTTGTATCTCACAATTCTGACATCTTTCATGCAATTCTGACTTTTTTTCTCAAAATTGCAAGATATTAAAACAGAATTGTGTGATATAAACTCGCATTAGCGAAGTATAAATTCAGAATTGTTAGATAAAAACTTGCGGTTCTGATTTTTTTCACACAATTCTGGCTTTTTTCTCAGAATTTTGAGACTAACTTGCAGTTAAGTCAGAATTGCGTGATATAAACTTGCATTTGCGAGTTCTAAAGTCAGAATTGTGAAATAAAAACTCGCAATTCTGTTTGTATCTTGCAATTCTGACTTCTTTTTTTACACAATTTTGACTTTTTTTCTCAGAATTGTGAGATATAAAATTAAAATTGCGAGATATTAAGTCAGAATTGTGTGATAAACTCACGTTTGTGAAGTATAAAGTCAGAATTGTTAGATAAAAATGTGCAATTCTGACTTTTTCACACAATTCTGACTTTTTCTCAGAATTGTGAGATATAAACTTGCAATTGCAAGATATTAAGTAAGAATTTTGTGATATAAGCTTGCATTTGTGAAGCTTCTTAATTTCTCTGAATTGCAGGTTTTTATCTCACAATTCTGAGAAAAAAAAATCTGAATTGTGAGATAAGTCGCAATTACCTTTTATTTTTGTGGTGGAAACGGGCTTCCATACTCATTCCATTGTCCTCCGTTGAACTGTTTTTGTTTCATATTAAATAAATAAAATGCCGTTTTACCGATGAAAACTGGATTTTCATCTATGTAAGATGTTTTGAAGTTGGGGGGAAAAGGTCCCTATTTTTGTGTCTTTCGTGATTGATCACTGCTGTTATTTCTAAGTACTTGTGCCCATCCTTATTGGAAACGTTTGTCCCTGCTTATGCTGGTAAACTTCCAGGTGTTAGTAAGACGTTCCTCTTGTTTCAGTACCTTTCATTAGCAGCCTTATTCTCAGCTTTTTCCTCTACGTGATGAAATAAAATGAGCTTTTTGTTTCCAAAGAGCTAGTGTCCCGAAACCTAAATTCAGCCACTGCAGTGCATGTCATATTTGAAAACTTTGACCTTTAACCCCTAACTCTGGCACCATGCTGCATGTTGTAAGCCTAACGTGTCTCTGTCTTTGCCTGCCTTTCTAACCGGCCTCCAGCCACGCTTCCGCGGAAAGAGAGTGCTCTCAAACAGGAGACGGAGAGTAAGTATCAGCGCCACATGCCATGCCTATCCCATAATGCCTTGCTTCCTCTTATTCAGAGGGCATCTCTTTCTGACATATTTTTCACAGTAAACCATTATCTCAAATTCAGTTTCAATGTTTCATGGGTATGCAAAACATGTTTTTGAATTACATGCACCGTTTTATGAATTTCATTTTACCTTATTCACTTTTTCTCAATCAAAACTAACCTTAAACAAGTCTACCGAACTATTAATTATTAAAGTGTTTAATGTTAATCACTGGTAAAAGGGGAGATTGTGTGATCTGTATGAGAATTTACTAGTTGGGTTGCATGTACATCATGACCCCTTTCAGATCAGCATGTATTTTACGAGGTAAGTTTAATAGCCCATATAGAAAGGTGATTTTAATATAAATCAAGTACATATGACTTGTATGTTTAATTTCTAGTTCATGTTCTGATGGTTTCTCCTCTGATGGTTCTCTTAGGCCTACATGGGAGCTCTGGGAAGCTTACAGGCTCCACCTCAAGTCTGAATAAACTTGCTGTGACCAGCTCCAACAGCAGACGCTCACAGTCATCTTCTCTGCTTGATATGGGCAACATGTCTGCCTCTGACCTCGACGTAGCAGACAGGACCAGATTTGATAAGGTGCACCACATCTAAAGCTTGGAGATTGTTCCGTCCCAATTTAAAGGGAACCCCAGATATTAAGACTTTCATGGTTTAATATAACGTAAACGATGTATCTTACTGAAATATGTAGTTGAAAACCCATTAAATATTTATGTCACTTAAAAAACCAACATCGATTTATACATATTTTAGACTATGGGGGGCGCCATTATTTCGATGACGTCAAATGGTTGCACTCAGTGAGCAACTGCGCTACCTGTTGCTATTTTTACCTCAACACAACTGAAAATTAAATTACGATACAATGACCACAGCTACTGAAAGAGTTTACAGGTGGCGATGGATATAAGCATAGTTTTGAACCAAATGCCATATTATCGATTTTTCCCCACAAGGAGTCTAAAGGCCCTTGGATATCGTGTGAAATCCACACTGAGAAACTCCTTTGGTGGCTGCGGAGTCATGACACGCGTCGGCATGTTTTACATCCTGCCAGGATGGCATCTAGCATTTCTTGTCTCTGCCATTTGTAAGCTCTTTCAGTAGCTGTAGTCTACTAAAAGCCTCAAAGGCATCAGGGCTAAAGTGGCAAGAACAAAGACTTTAAGTTTTATTTGTCAACAGGCATCTTCTCATTTTCTCCTATTATTGTCGCTAGGAAAGCAGTGAAAACTTGAATCGCTTCTCTGTTGCCCTTCAACTAAAAAATTACAACCAAAAGCTGCAGAATGTGGCATCGTATTAGTAATTTATTTTGAGTTGTGTTGCGGTAAAAATAGCAACAGGTAGTGCCAGTCGCTCCCCGAGTGCAACCATTTGACGTCATCGAAATAATGGCGCCCCCATAGTCCAAAATATGTATAAAACAATGTGGATTTTTTAAAGAGCAAAAACTTTTCATGGGTTTTCTACAACATATTTTAGTAATTTACATTATATTAAGCCAGACAAGTCTTAAAGGAGAAGTTAACTTCCAGAACAAAAATGTACAGATAATTTACTCACCCCTTTGTCATCCAAAATTGTAATGTCTTTCTTTCTTCATTTGATAAGAAATTGTTTTTTGAGGAAAACATTCCCGAATTTTTCTCCATATAGTGGACTTCAATGGTGCCCCCCGAGTTTGAACTTCCAAAATACAGTTTAAATGCAGCTTCAAAGGGCTCTAAATGATCCCAGCCGAGGAAGAACGGTCTTATCTAGCGAAACAGTCATTTTTTTTTAAACTATTTGACAATTTATTTACTTTTTAACCTCAAACGCTCATCTCTGTGATGCGCCTGCGTAATCTGGGTCAATACAGTTATGTCGAAAAACTCCCGTCTCGTTTTCTTCTTCAACCTCAAAATCATCCTACATCGCTGTTTTCTCTTTTTTTGTAAAGGGCGTTTGATCTTCTCTGCATGTTCACTTTGTAAACACTGGGTCGGTACTTCTGCAGCAATGTAGGACGATTTTGAAGTTGGGAAAAAAACGAGATGGGAGTTTTTCGACATACCCTAACTGTATTGACCGTATTGAACCGGAAAAAAAAACAGAATTTACGCAGACTTAGACAAGACTAGTGTTTGAGGTTAAAAAGTATATAAATTGTCAAACTGTTTCGAAAATGACTGAACGTTTTGCTAGATAAGACCCTTCATCCTCGTCTGGGATCATTTAGAGCCATTTGAAGCTGCATTTAAACTGCATTTTGAAAGTTCAAACTTGGGGGCACTATTGAAGTCCTTGAAGAAAGAAAGACATGAACATCTTGGATGACAAGGGGATCAGTAAATGATCTGTACATTTTTGTTCTGGAAGTGAACTTCTCCTGTTAATACCTGCTGATTAGTATACAATTATAGTGTACATATTCCCATTGAAGGCCTTTCTTTGTCGTTTTCTAGATTTTTGAGCAGGTTTTGAGTGAGCTAGAGCCGCTGTGTCTGGCTGAACAGGACTTTATCAGCAAGTTCTTCAAGCTGCAGCAAAATCCGACACTAGCTCAGGTGAGTATCAGATACAATACAGTCTCAGATCTGTAGTTATGTGTGATTTAATGATGTTAAAATGCCTCATTAGGCAGAGACTGTGGACGACGCTGATGGAACGGTTCACTCCAGACCGCCTAGTGAACACAGACATTCAATATCTGAGTGAGTAACCATCCTCTTGAGCTGAAATATGTTTGTGAGCAGATTAAAAACAAATGGTCATACTTCTGTTTGTCTTGCAGGAAGGACATGGTTCGGATGATGATGAATAAGATCTTTCAGAGCATCGAGACAGAGCTGAACAGTCTGATAGCTTTAGGTGATAAGATAGACAGCTTTAACTCTCTCTACATGCTGGTGAAGATGAGTCACCACGTCTGGACGGCCGAAAATGTTGATCCTGCGTCCTATCTCAGCACAACGCTGGGCAACGTACTGGTCACCGTCAAGAGAAACTTTGATAAATGCATTGTAAGTGCAGCTTCCAGAACAAAAATTTGCAGATAATTCGCTCACCCCCTTGTCATCCAAGATGTTCATGTCTTTCTTTCTTCAGTCGTAAAAAAGTTGTTTATGTTCTCCATATAGTGGACTTGTATGGTGCCCGTGAGTTTGAACTTCCAAAATGCAGTTATTTTCTAAAAAAAAAATGATATACGTTATATAATTAACCCCAAATGCTCATCTTGTCTAGCTCTGCCATGCGCATGCGTATTCTGTGTAATCCGGGTCAATACAGTTAGGGTAGGTCGAAAAACTCTCATTTTCTTCTCCAACTTCAAAATCGTCCTACATCGCTGTTTTACCTTTTTTTTTATAAAGAGCGTTTGACTTTCTTTGCATGTTCACTTTGTAACACTGGGTTGGTACTTCTGCAGTGATGTAGGACGATTGTAAAGTTGGAGGAAAAAATGAGATGGGAGTTTTTTGACATACCCTAACTGTTTTCCTCAAGAAACATAATTTCTTTATGACTGAAGAAAGAAAGACATGAACATCTTGGATGACAAGGGCTGAGTAAATAAGCTGTAAATTTTCGTTCTGGAAGTGAACTTCTCCTTCAAGCATTGTTTGATGGTGAGACCAGTATTTGAATCTTCTGATGTTTCTGTTGCTCTTATAGTCAGGCCAGATTCGTCAGATGGAGGAGGTGAAGATTTCAAAGAAGAGCAAAGTAGGCATCCTGCCGTTTGTCACCGGCTTTGAGGAGTTTGCTAAACTAGCCGAGGCCATTTTCAGAAACGCAGAGCGACGAGGTGATCTGGATAAAGCTTACATCAAACTCATCAAGGCTGTCTTCAGTAACGGTGAGGGTTGGAAGCAACCACGCACCTCTTAAATTTATTAATTCATTAACTGAGAATGTAACCCGTTCTTCATGCACATTTTAATTGTTTAACTGATTGGTCTCATTGTTTGAATATCACAGTGGAGAAAGTTGCCAACGAGAGTCAGAAGACTCCACGTGACGTGGTGATGATGGAGAACTTCCACCATATCTTCTCAACACTGTCCAGTCTCAAAATCTCCTGTCTGGAAGCAGAGAGGAAGGACGCCAAACTGAATTACACAGACCACTTACAGTCCTACGTCATCAACTCACTGGGCCAACCGCTGGAGAAACTTAACGTAAGCCAAATCTTTATGGAAACCAGGATTGAGCAGTATTATATGTGTTTGGACTATTTAATGTAATTGGATTCTTCAGCTTTTATGGACCATTTTTAATTTTCTTCCCATTTTTGCAGCACTTCTTTGAGGGAGTGGTGGCGCGTGTAGCTCAGGGTGTCCGTGAAGAGGAGGTGAGCTACCAGCTGGCTTTCAATAAACAGGAACTGCGTAAGGTTATTAAAGAATACCCTGGGAAGGAGGTGAAAAAGGGCCTGGACAACCTCTACAAGAAAGTGGATAAGCACCTGTGTGAAGAGGAAAATCTGTTACAGGTGAATAAAACGAGGAAAATAGCCATAAATGGTTGTATTAAATCATTTTAAGATTCTAGAGCGTGAATGTGAATTGTTCTGTCCGCTAGGTCGTGTGGCACTCCATGCAAGACGAGTTCATTCGGCAGTACAAGCACTTCGAGGGCCTGATAAACCGCTGCTACCCGGGGTCAGGAATCACTATGGAGTTCACCATTCAAGACATGCTGGAGTACTTCTCCAGTATCGCTCAGTCACACTAAAACAGGAAGCTGAATCATTGTGTCAGAGTGAAAAGAAAAGTGCTGTGTGAGTGAGAAAGAAAGAGAATGAGTGCATACATTTGTATATATATTACAATGCAGTTTTGCTAGTAATGATGTGTCATAACGAACACTGGAACCCTAACATGCAACTTGAGTTTCTTTTGTTACTGATTGCATGACTATTTTTTTTTTTTGTTAAAAACAAAATTGCTTTATAACACAGTAGTATAGTGAATCGCAAGTGACTGAACTTTGATTATTTCTATTATTTCTGAACACTAAATGTGTATGTTTGATTTTTCATGCACATGAATGTATCAGCACATGTCAAGAAAAAGGCCTGGAGTCATATGTAGGAAAATAAAGCATACTTTTTAAAATTAATTTTCTTTTCTTCTTGTAATTAATTGTGGTTTTTGAATAGAAAAGACCATAGCATTGTCGTTGGATGCTGATTCACCGAAGCTATAAAAATAACGACAGAGGAACATAGTTGCAATCACTTTACCCACATTTTTTCCAACCCGATAAACTTTAAAAACATCGCCACGTAGTCAGCCAATAATATAATAAGCAGAATGTTAACATCTGTCAGTTTGTATTTAGCAATACAGTTACCATTCTTGGTGAGAACAAGAACAATTATTAAAACTTGGTTACTGTTAAAGTGAGCAGTCCTTGAAAACTACGCTTTAATTAAAGAAAAAAATCTAAAATATTTTAAATATTAGTAACCGTTTTATAGAAGCGATAAGGTATGAGAGGCTGTGTAAATATGTACGTTTAAAGAAGAGGTTGATTACAGCCAGTGTTGGGAGTAATGCATTACAAGTAATGTGAGTTACATAATCAGATTACTTTTTCAAGTAAATAGTAAAGTAACAGATTACTTTTAAATTTACACACACAAAAAAAATTTCTGTATTTTTCAAATACAGCTGAAGTCAAAAGTTTACAGACACCTTGCAGAAACAGCAAAATGTTAATTATTTTTACCAAAATAAGAGGGATTATACAAAATGTTATTTTTTATTTAGTACTGACCTGGATAAGATATTTAACATAAAAGACGTTTACATAGTCCACTAGAGAAATAATAGCGAAAATAGTGTTAAAAATCCTTCAGGTCCCACAGATTTTTTGGTTTTTCAGCATTTTTGTGTAATCGAAACCTTTCCCACAATGACCGTATGAATTTGAGATTCATCTTTTTACACTGAGGACAACTGAGGGACTCAAGTGCTCCCTGATGATTCAAAAGGAAACACAATGCATTAAGTATCAAGTGTATGTGAACTCTTGAACAGGGTCATTTTTATAAATTCAGCTATTATTTTCTCTTGTGGACTATATGTAAACATCTTTTATGTGAAATACCATATTCAGGTCGGTACCAAATAAAAAATAACAAGCATTTTGTATAATCTCTTTTATTTTGGTAAAATAATTAACATTTTGCAGATTCTGCAACTTTTGACTTCAACTGTAATTAAAGCCAGTTTCTTTGTTTTAGCATTTACTGACTTTCAGCAGCTCTCCTGTGTAAACATGTTACTGTAGTTTTAGATTAAATGTGAATATGCATTTATTCATCTCACTCACACAAAAACATTTCAGTATTCAGTATTCCTCAGAATGAATAAAAACAGTGGAATGCAAACTCACAATAGTACTTAAAGAATGACAGGATTTTAAATAACACAAATATCCTTTATGCATTTAATAATTTCATTTTTGGTGTGAAATGTCTTTTACGTTTAAGAGAAAATAACTGTTTTTTATTAAAAACAAACAAGCAAGCCCTGCCCAGATTTTAAAATAATGCAAAAGTAATGTAACGCATTACTTTGCATAGAAAGTAACTATGTAATGTAATTAGTTACTTTTTTTTAGGGAGTAACACATGCATTAATTTTAAAAGTAACTTTCGCCAACACTGATTCCAGTTACTATTCTGCATTTTTGTCCAGTTTGTAAAACAGTTTCACAACGGAGATAGTTGAAACTACTTACCACCTTGACTAAGGAATCTCCCTGGTGAAAAAAACAGCATATACTGGTTAGGTATGTTTTGATGCTGGTTTAAGCTGGTCATTTGCTGGTTTATGCTGGTCATGTTGCTGGTCAAGGACCAGCATAAACCAGCATCAAAACATACCTAACCAGCATATGCTGTTTTTTTTCACCAGGGCTGTGTAGATTTAAAGCGACTTGACTAGTGTACTGCATCAATCACGAACGCTGCAGAGCCAAATGGGAGGAGCTGTAGCTGTAGCTCCCCCTCGCTGGAGATAATGGGTGGAGACAGACACCTAACCACACCCTAACCCTACCCCTTCTAAACATAACTCCACCCATTAGTTCACAAAGAGGTGGAGCTGGACATCCATAGAGGGGGAGCTGGAGGCCATTCGGCTCTGCAGTGAGCAGTACTTGAGAAGCTATGACTAACTTTCCCCCGAAATCTGTCTCCCCACCCCCATTGCTCAATACTTCATTTCCCATCATGCTCAGTTAAAAAGCTTTTTTTCCCCCTTCTTTTTGCAGAAAGCACTGAAATCAGATGCTGGTGAGCTGCTTCACCTCAGCGATGGATGTGTGTTGATCTGTTGGTATTTTGAGTCACTGAGCCTCAATAAACAAACGGACTCTTTTACGCATGTGATTCACTATGCCGCATCGCAAGAAGGAGTACGGGATTGAACGAGCGAGCGGATCCCTGGTCCACTTCAGAGCGCCCGTGAGTGCGACCACGGTTCGCCGACACTCCGCCGTCGTTCCTTCGGTGCTGACGTTCGCCGTGATCGTGGCATCCGGAGGCCTGTTGCTCATGATAGAGAAGGGAATGCTGAACAGCGTGCAGACTCCGCCGCCACGCGCCAACGGGAGGAAAGTGGAATACCGACTGAGGAATAGCGACGCGGCTGTGGACGTGGAGTCTCAGGTGGGGAGGTCGAACGCGAGTTCGCTAGATTGTGAATAAACGATAACGTATTTTGTTAATTTCAAGAATATTTAGATATGTTTGCATGTAGTCATCAAACTTTCTTTGAGGTTCGCAAATTTGAACCGCAATGAAATTTCATGATAACTAGGGCTGCGTCCCTAAACCTAGTGAGCGTCCTACCTAGACAACATTGCGGAGATGGCTACAATTCAGTTAAATAAAGTGACTCCACTTATTACCTGGACAAAATAGCCACAGAAATGTTTAAATGGCTTGCATTATATAATTATAAATCTAAAACCAAATTATTATTTTAAACAAATTACGCTAATGCACAAACACGTTTTAAGCGAAGCGTTTATTAAAAGTATGTGCTAACTTACTAAATACTTTTAAAATGTCAAAAGAAATGTGTCTCAAATAAACGTAAGTTGTTAGGTTTTTATTTAAAAACTTTTAAAAATGTTACAAGAACGACTCCGAAAGTGTCTCAAGTGATCTTAAGTTGCCCAGCTAGTGCATGAATACCTGGACAGAAAGAAAAGCAATTTATGGGGAATAAAAATATATAATACACTCTAGTCAATGTGTAATCCTCTCAAGCCATTTGTTTTGTTAAAACTAATCAACATCTTTTCCTCTGGTATTACAGCAGTTTGTTTCTGTACCGTCTTTGTACTGAACTTTTGGATGGTAGAGTAAAATACGTGTTTTTCAGTGTAAAACCAGATTGTTTCTATTTATATCTGATTAATCCTATTGAACTGTCCTATTATTACTCATTTGGAAGATCTATGGATTTAGTTAAAGTTGGTATGAGGAAAGCATCTTTGACAGAACTGAGAAACTCCATATTTCGTTGCAGAAAATATTAAACAGCTGCTTACCTTCAAGCCAAGATATGAAATATGAAACTTGGGGCCAATTCTTTCAAGTTAGGATCCCTGCTGTGCTCTTGACAGAAGAGTGTAGTCACATGACAGTTCAGCTACCTCCTCTGGTCTCTCTCAGCCAATATGAAATATAGACTTTTAGATTTTGGTGTTACTTGTAGTAACCACAAGCTATGAAGTTCATATTAAACAGTAGGCATGATTATTTTATTCATTTTTTACATTTATTTTAGTGTGTGTGTGTGCACAAAATGGTAAATGTGCAAAGTGAACACGCTCTTATGCTGATCAGAAAGTCTTAAACATTCAAATGTTGCAAAATATATATACTTTTATTACTTGTTGCGTATGTCTCCTTGTATCCTGAAAATAACTGATGAATTAGTTTTAAGTGCAGTTCACTTGATGTTTGGTCATTCAGTGGAATGTCCAGAGTAAATGTTTTGTTCTGTTTAGTAACACGTTTTCATGTTTCATCTGTTTTTGGCTTGATGGAGATGTGTATGGAAATTGTGCTAGCTAAACATAGTTTGCTATTTTCAAATGTAAATATTTTTTATGGTGGTGTACATTGGGAGAAAATTACATTTAGAGCAGACAGTGAGTTGAGTTGAGACCTTTTAGTAAATTCACTTCGTTTAAGAATCTATTGGTACACAATTTCACCAAAAAAAAAAAAAAAAACTAAGTAATTAGAGAGCACATAATATTTTATTTCCATTTTTTACATGGTTCTCTGAAATACTAATTTTTGTCCATTCAGAGGTCAGATTTGGAGTAGTGTCCTCCCACTTTATCGGTGGCCAGAATTTTCCCCATAGCCAATTTTTATATCTTTTTTAAAGCATTATAATATAATAAATAATATATATATAATATATAAAATAACTACAATCCCATAACAAGTTAAAAACAATGTATATTAACAATATATTTTACGTTTATTTCAAAATATGCATAAATATACAAATATTAAAAGCAGGGTATGTGATTTGGTTCAAAAACATTGTTATACTGGTTAAAAGTCTCTTTCCATCCTGCTAACAATCACTATCACATATTTGGAAGGTGTTTGGACCTAGGAGGGCTACGATAGGCTGTCCTGCCTGCCTGTCACTATGTATTTGGATACCTCTGCGCAGACATGACACATCATCAGCGTATTCCATTACACTATCGCAAACTGAGTGAGAATGGAAGGCGTTATTGTAATATTATGCACTTTGTACTATACTGTTTTCCCACCGGTGAATAAGACATGAGGTAATCTGACAGCGTCTGGTCTGCCTGTGTGCATTTATAGATTTTGGAGGAGGCGTGACGTTGGAGAACGATTTGCAAGGAGAGTGGGATCTTAAGGCCCTATAAAATCCCTTCCACCCCCTGGATTCAATTTTTTTCTGTTTTAATTTTTACAGACTCTGTTTTACTGGTTAAATTAAAAAAAAAAGTTAATCGGTTTATTAAAGTTTATTAAAAGTTTAACAAAAATTACATACATTTTAAGGCCCTATAAAATACGTTTTAGTTTTTCTCAAATTCTGTTTTCCATTAATTTTCTGGATTCCATTTAATGGTTTTATTAAAGTTTAATAATCAAAAGCACATCTGATTAATTGATTTTTCATTAAAAAAATTTTTTATTTTATTTATTTATTGTTTTTTTTTTAATACATTTTTTTTAAATATTACTGAAAAAAATCATGGTTTAATAATTATTTTATTAGTAGTATTACAATCATTAAGTAGTATATTTCGGTCACAATTTTTTCAAGTTAAACCAAACTTTTATTTTGACAGGTTGCTGTGAAGACCCGTAAGTTTCTGTTTGTATATGATGATGATAGTTTCTGTTTGTGATATGATATGATGATAAAATAATGGTAAAATGCTCATGAAGTGACTCTCAGAACAGTTCTAGAGATTATATTTATATGTTCATGTACTCATATATTGTGGCGTCAAAAGGTCAAAACACCATGAGTGTCACACGTAGTATGTGTAGAAAACGAAAATGCGCGGCTGTGCCATTCGTTCAAGTGACACGCAGAACATACAGGATTCATATTTAAATAGTATTTGCGGCTTAATATTCACAGACACTAGCCCATGTCGCGTATTGATTTAAGTGACCATCTTTGATTTATTCATCCAAAATGTGGCAAATTCCGTGACATTCCACATTATACAGTAAATTCCATTTTTATGACCATATTCCGTAATTCTTTCTGCGTTTTCCACACTGTGGAAATCATAGGGCCCTACTTATGCTTTCGAAGTCAGCTTGCTGTTGTTAGCTTATCCAAAATTGCCTACCCTACCTTTAAATGGATCATCCAAAAAAACATTTTCTGTCATTACTCACCCTCATGTCGTTCCAAACCATAAGACCTTCGTTCACCTTCAGAACACAAATTAAGATATTTTTGATGAAATCCGAGAGCTTTCTGACCCTGCATAGACAGCGACGTAACTACCATGTTCAAGGCCCAGAAAGGTAGTAAGGACATTAATAAAATAGTCCATGTGACATCAATGGTTCAACCGTAATGTTATGAAACTACAAGAATACTTTTTGTGTGCAAAGAAGAAAACAAATTTCTTCTCTTCCTTGTCAGAGAGTAACACGACGCATATCTATAAAACATGAACATGAAACTAAAGATGTTGTGTACTTATTTCATTCTAAAGTTATATATGCCTCTTTCCCCCCAGATTGTACAAGAGATCCGCAATCGCACCATAAGATCGATGTGCGGTCAGAAGAACATGCCTCACAGCGTGTGGTCTCTCAGCCCACTGCAGAGGAAGACTCTCCTTCAGCACATACTAGTGAACGACGAGCATCGCTTTCTATATTGCTACGTCCCCAAAGTGGCCTGTTCCAACTGGAAACGAGTAATGAAGGTACTGAGCGGCGCTCTAGCCAACGTTGACGTCAAAGTGAAGATGGACCATCGTGCTGACTTGGTCTTTCTGTCGGACTTTCCGCCTGAAGAGATACGGCATCGACTACGGCATTATTTTAAATTCATGTTCGTGCGAGAGCCAATGGCACGCTTGCTTTCAGCCTACCGCAACAAGTTTGGCGAAATTGAGGCGTATCAACGAAAATACGGTGCGGAGATCATACGCCGCTATAGAAAAGGGTACGCAAAGGATAAAAAAATAGCAGGGAATGACGTGACGTTCACAGAGTTTGTGCATTATTTGCTGGACGAAGACCCGGAGCGCATGAACGAACATTGGATGCCCATTTACAACCTGTGTCAACCCTGTGCCATAGAGTATGACTTCATAGGCTCGTACGAAAAGCTGGAAAGTGACGCCTCTTACATTCTGGAACGTGTCGGAGCACCGCAACACGTACGTTTCCCCGAACGCCAGACGTGGTACAAACCCGTCACCAAAGAAACGCTGCATTATTACTTATGCACAGTGCCACAGAAGTTTCTCAAAGAGCTCCTGCCCAAGTATATTTTGGACTTCTCTCTGTTTGGATATCCTTTACCCAACACAACCACTGAGTACTGTAGGCATTAACAAAGGGTACTAGCTTTGTGAGACTGTCTATAATCTTTCAATATGTTAATATTGTAATACTTTTTTAAGATAGATTTTTTTTGTATCTGTACAGAATTGAAAATATATTTGAATATAAGCCTCAGTACAGTGTATTTGAGAGCTATTTAACATGTTCGAACCACTATTTAAAACTGGAAATACCCGATCAGCTATTTTTATTAATGAGATGAAATAGGAAATGAAAGAACATTGTGCTGTGCGCAAGACTATCGTGAGAGTTTTATTTTAGTAAGCACAAGCTTCCGCCATTTTTTCAGTTGTCTTTGCAGTATTAACGACTCCAGTGTTTTCTTTTTGATTATGTACATAATCATTATCTCTGCTGTCACCCTTATGATGTTGCTGAGTAATTCTTTGACAAAATGAAATGTGAAGCTCGGAGAGAGAAAATGAGTCTCTGAATAGCTTTTGAGGTCATTCCTATTTGTATCTAATGAATTGTGTTGAGAGTGTTGAGTTTGATACGACCAAAACAAATATTTCTGACCACAAACTTGAACCCTTCCCATCTGCCACTTCCTCTGAAAAGATGAGACTCTGAGCTGAATCCCTTAAGAGATTGAGGAATGCAGTTTCACATCCAAAAAGCAGAAGTGCTGTACAATGAGGAAATAAAAAAAAAATCTTTGAAAACCACAAGCTGGATTTCTTTGGGTAATTTTTCTGAGCTAAATATTTATATTAAAGAACTAAGCCAGTAACCAGCTAATGGTGTTTTAAATCCCACAGGCAAAACGAGAGAAAATGTAGGGATACTGCTGGGTTAAAAACAACCCAAGTTGGGTTATTTGGCAACCCAGCCGTGGGTAAATATTGGCCAGAAGAACGCATGCTTGGTTATTTTGACCCAGCTGGTTGGGCTAAATGTTTTTACCCAACATGCTGGGTTGTTTTATTTATGACAACTATTGTTTTAAAGTTATATTGCTGCCTTAAAAATCACACAGAGTTACAGAGGCAACAGCAACACTCAGAAGATGAACATTTATTAAGCAAGAACACCCATGGACAACAATTTAAGACAAACTGAGTATATTTGGGTGAATATACAGCGTAGTTTACAATATTGCATACCATTAAACCTGTTTAACAATCATTTTAGAAATAAAAATGTATTCAACCGTTCTCTGTAGACTAATCACTTTTCACCAAAATAGTGCTAATTCTCGTGCCGGTGTGTCGCCAAAATCTGAGCCGGTGATGGGCTGCTGTTTGCCGGGGAAACTGTGAACTTCAGACTGCTGCCTTGCGTTTCTCTCGTACCTGAAAGATGCCTTGACTAGTGATGGGAGAATGGAACCTTTACGAAGCTTCGAATCAAATGATTCACTGTTTCGAAACGCCACACGCTAGTGGCGCCTTCTGGTCAAAAGTGTGTAAATGCAAAAAAACTCAGGCTATAACATCGATTAAAAACAGCTTTTAAAAACCGTTTGCAAATGTTTTATTTAAAGTGTACATTAAATGCAATAATAATAATAAAATACCATTAAATATGAAGTGTCTGTATAATATGTGGTTTTTAACATTTTATATTAATTTGCAGGGCTTGTTTTGTTTGTTTTATGGGGAGCTCGTATACAGCGGCCACAGTAAGAGACTATTAACTACTTCTCATCTTTTTAATTACATAAATATCTTATAAAAATATCTACAAACTGATGAAACTGATTCAAGATCAGGTAAAACCCATAGACACTGTTCTAAACTCACAGAGATCATCGCCCCCAATGGCAAACCACTGAAATTTTGAAACGTTTCAAAACAGTTATGACGTCATGAAGCCTCGTTTATGAAATCACGTGACGTTCGACATTTGATACGGGCTCTGAACCAAGGTTTCGAAACAAATGATTCACAAGTTTCGAAGCAGTGTTTCGAAAGCGCACATCACTAGCCGTGACTAATAACCTGCCCATAAACAAACAGTTCTGAGATTAGAGAATATATTTTAACATTAAATTTAATTCAGCATTATAACAAATAAAATCAGTTTGTTATACTAGGCAAATGGCATTTCCATCATGCACGAACAACCGATGCTGATGCAGCTGACTGACATCTGGTCCTTTTATGTTGCGTTGCATAAAATAATTTGCAGCACAGTGAAGACTTTCTAACTGACATAACGTGTATAAACCTTTATTTCGCTGAAATGCACGGCAGCGCTGAGAACCGCTCTCTCCGGTAGAGGACGCAAAAAGCCAGAGCTCTTACTATAACTCAACAGCTGGACTGTTTTGTCGGAGACAGGCTCAACCCAGGAGACAGGCTGGGTAGTTAAAAATGACCCAGCAGCTTAGTTACAGAAAAGCTACTCAGCACCTGGGTAAAAATATTAAAAACAACCCAATACAATGACCCAACAGGCTGAACCCAGCATTTGGGTTAAATTATGTTATGAGTGGTTGTCAGCCCATCTAACAGATTTTGGTTCTCAGAATGTCAATTTTTGTTAGAAAAATAACCAAGCGAGAACACTACTAGATTATTATTCACATTCTCCTGGAACCGTAAGCTAACGTAATGTTAGGGGAATGTTCTGTGTTTGCTGGGAGGGTGTTGCTAGTTTTCCGAGTGGTTTCTAATGCATTGCCAAGGAGTTATAGGAACCATTCACGCAACGCATTTTTCCATTCCAATGTGCTGTTTTTTTCATTTTCTATGTAAACATGAGCTAGATGGATCTTTTCTGTTCATTGACAGCCAATCTAGCTTGTCATGCATGAAGTGCCATTCATGATATGCAAGTCCAAATTTTACAAAACACTGAGAATTTGCTTTTTTAGGGTGTTGTGGGTAGCTACTTCAAAAGCTGAGAACTCAAGTCCCAATCATATACTTTTATATAGTTTTACTTTTTGAGTTAAATCATTATATACTTATGGCTGAGGTTGTTTTTTTGTTAGCCATAAAAAACAAAGAAAATGGCACAGAATGAGTTACATACCAGTGTTATATACTCATTGCATTGATGAGCAATAGCATGGCTAAGTAAGTATCACTAATTAAAAAGCAAGTTAAAAAGAATCTTGTGAAACATTCCAAATGAATAAACATTCAGCACATGTATCTGTTTAAAACAGTTCACAGAGTTTACATGCTGTTAACAACATCAAATAAAAGCTAAAAGAAAAAAAAAAAACAATTCAGGAAGACATAATGAATTGTACTCCAGTTTAGGGCTGTCATTTAGGTAATTGAGTAATCTGGCGATTAAACGAGTAATCGGATAATTATTTTTTTGTATTAATAAAAATAGACCTAAGTGAACAATAGCCTTTAAAATGACTTAAAATACATGTAATAGCAATGAGGCAATAATAATTAGTATCAAAAGCAAGTAATCATATTGTTTTATTAAACAAAACTGTTAAAATACATAATGTATTATAAACAAAGCTAATGTACATTAGGTATTATAACAAATGACTGCATAGGGCACTAACGGCCTGACAAATGTTTATACACCTTACTGCGCAATATAATTCTTGTTTAATATTTACTCAGCAATATTTAATTCAAATATCCACTTAATCTTTAATATTTGGACATTTCTTTATGATAGAAAAGCTATAGCCACTGTAATTTCCTGTGTTTGCGTAGGTTTATAAATGATTTACCTTACAAATCCAATGAAATAGCACACATTGCGTTCCTAGATTAACGTTATAATAAACCCAAACTCACAACAACATGCAATTTTAATTTAGGTTGTGCTAGACTTTAACATTGTCCGTCATGGACAGGGTCGTAATAATTCCATCATAATCTATTATTACCCGTCATTTTAATTTTCATATTTTAATTAGAATAACTACAATTAATAATTGCTTTTATTTTTGTTCACATTTTCATTTTTAATCATGAACCTACAGCACAACACCGTAGTGTTTAAAAACAACAAAACAGATTTCTTGATTTTAATAGATTTTTATTTTAATGAACCAATATCGATTCTTAAATCACAATTGATCTTTTGGTCTATGCTGTTTTCAGCTGATAAATGAACAGTACACAGTGCGCCTTCCTTCCAATAAATAGCGACAGGCTAGATATGAAAATAAGTCTCGGATTTAAAATCTTATTCATTTAATTTGGAAATTCAAGCAATAAACACCGTTTTGGCGCTCTTTAATGTGGCGTGATAGATCGTTGTAGCTTCTATGTACTCGCCTGTGCGTAATCAAACGCATAGGAAAACATTCAGTTTCGTTTTTGTTCTGGATCCCCTGCTCTGCTGCCAGACTGGAGCACTCGCCACCAACTGGACAGGGGTGGGATTGCAGCTACAATTTACAGTAGATCACCCTCAGTGTAATCTGTCAAAATGACGGACGGCCTTAAGATTTTTTTTTGTGCTCTGCACATGTGAATGATAACAGTTTGTGTAGCAGCATTTACTGTGAACTGAGCCGCTCTACGTACATAACCAACATGCATATAAATTATTAAAGCGCATATATTAAACCTGCATCGCATATATTTATTTATTTGTATGTGCAGTGCGCCGCTTCCGGTATTTTGCCGATTACTCAACACGGGCAAAATGCAATGGAGGATTTTTAAAAATTAACTAAACATATCCAAACACAAAAATTATTACACTGATATTAATAACACATTACCAAACCTGAGATTATATTAAAAACTTCATGTTTATTCATAAGTTAACTAGTCAACATAAGTTCTATTATACATACATACACATAACAAAACAGGTTGGTGTGATAGTGTGACATTAACTCAGCCCTGAGTAACATTGCCATATCAACTTTCATTTCACATCTCACATCAGTTCATTTCACATCTCATTTCAGGCTTGTTATTAAAAATATGTCATATAAAATATTAAACACATGAAGTGCTACAAGCTGCCTCAATTTCCATTCACAAGTGTAAAACTATTAAGAACAATGATAATACTACTGCAAAACAATTTCTTTCAAGTGTATAAATTAAAAGTCACTGCTCTACATATTGGCTTCAGTGGCATAATTTGACCTTTGACCTTTTAGATATACAAATACTTCCCTTTCAGAAGCACACGAAAACATCTTCAGGACTAATCTCAGAGACATTTCTGGCCGAACACAATCTGACTAAACACAAGAATCCTTCACACAACATTCATGTCTTTTGTCAGTGCAAATGGGACAGGCTGTGATGAACCATGTTCTTCGCCGCTACTCCTTAAAACTCACACTTCTGGAAAATGTAAAGTAAATGGGTTAATTTAAATCATATATGCATGGAACTGATATCTGCTGCAGATAAATAATATTTCACATGCAGGTTTTAGGCAATACTCACTTTTCTGGTACTTTGTCTACGGAGTGCTCTGGTGTGCGAAGAATAGAGCGTTCGGGAGAAGCAGGCCGTGGACTGAGAGATGTGCTCAGAGGGGAGGAGCTCCGCAGTGAAGAGAAAGATAAGCCCTGTCTGCGCATTTCCTGCACAGCTCTCTCCCTACCACAAGAAAACAGCCACACATCAACAAACCTCTGATAAAACAACATACCAAGATCAAAGAAGCCACAACCTCAATAGAAAATTCAAGTTAGTTTCAAGTTAACACACTCACTTAAATAGTTAGGTGTAATTGATTTTTTTTTTTTTTACACAATTACCTCATATTTATTCTTATTACAGTATTTTGCCTTTAACTTTGCAACAAGCTAATCTCCTACACTATTGTTTGGCTATAAAGCTAATGGCTATGTTGAGTTTTTCAAATTACTTTCAATGTTGGCAGTGTTGCCAAGTCCACAGTTATCCTGCAGAATCAGGCTACTTCAACACTGTTGCCGCGGGTTGTTTTTCATGTCTGCAGTTTGAAGTGAATATAAAAACGTGCTATTTAGCCTCTGGAATGCAAGATTTCCCAGCCAAAAAAAAAAACCGTGTATTTCACCCTCCGGAATGCGGGTAGGTTTTGTTGCGAAAACCTGGCAAGCCTGGATGTTGGTTAGGCAGCTCTCACTAGATTTGTAATAAATCCAGGGTCTCACCTTTCAAAGCGCTCAGTGGTAAGCTGTCTCTTGAGGACGTCCATTTCTGTCTGTAGCTGAGACACTTTTCCACGCAGCTGAGAAACCTCTCTAGCATGACCGGCGCTACAAATAAACACATTTTGAGATCTCGGGAGAAAGGGCACAAATATTATTATGACTGGCTTGTATTGCTTTTAAACTGTGTTGGAGTGCATTAAGATGTCCTCATTTGATTGATGTCTGTTTGTTCAACATGCCGCTATCAGTGATCGCCATGGCAACCACACATTTACACTAGGCCACACTATTGAGAAACTGTTTGTTGTTGGAGGAAAGCAACATTGAATGGACTCTTTATGCAGCCTTAAAGAGGACACGGTCTTCTGACTTTGAAAGAGACAAATGCTTCACACAGTTCCCTGTGTAACAGTCTCCAACAGGAAACAATAATGAATATAATATACACAAAATATTAACTATATACGGAAAAATCTCAAGTTTCAGAACTCAGTTCTAAACAAACATGTAGTTTGCTCCCCTCTAAATGACTGGGTGAGGCTTGTTTGTCTCCATCTGTTGGCCAATGGTCCTTCCTTCCTTTCTCTCAGTGCACTGCAGTGCATATTTGACCTCATCCCATACTTTCCACATTACAACCCATGTCAGTAGGGTTGAAACTACCAATCATTTTGACAATGAATTCACGAAATACATATTTGATTAACCATTTCACTAAAGCAAGTTTTCACCCATGTTTTGATTCCAGCATACACATTTTTTTAAAGATAAAATATAAATGCATTGTATTTTAGATTACATGCTATACTCTGTGTGTAGAAAAGTAAAACATAAATACAACATTATAAATTGAATATAGCTTTTTGCATTGTGAGAAGTAACTTATGTTAAGTAAAGCATAGGGCTGCCCCCTAATAGTCGACTAACCATTAGTCTGTTATTAACGTAGAAAAATATGGGCTATTCAAGTGTCTGTGCAGAGTGTGGAAGCTGAATAGTAGCACACTCCCTGCATGACAGATGAATGCGCCAGTTTGCTCCCCTTGCTCTTAAACTATTCTGTCATTTTTGGTCATACAGATGAAAGTAATACATCTTTCTAATCAGTAAAGACTCTACATTTATTTGTGTGCACCTAGAATAACAACGAAATGTTGTGCTTTTCTAAAATAAAGCAATCAGGATGCATGGATCTCTGTAAACTTGAGCACCAAACTCCGAAACTCCTTGTACACTTGCCTTACTGACATGAAAAATATATCTATAGAGTGAAATGTCTACTTTTCAAATTAACCAATTTAAACAGAAAATAAATATTTATTTTCAGATTATGAAACATACAGGGACATCACTACTGCTGAGATGACAAGTCACTGTCACCATCTCTTAAGCCGAAAACATAGTAAATGCTAGTTTATCAATAAATTATTAAAACGTTACTGCTGTCTCCTTGCTGTTTTTCCCTGACACATTCATAACTATTATATCTGCCGGTGCACTGTGGCAAGCTTTTTCACATGCGTTTGAGTGCTTATAATGCTACGTAAGCAATTAAAGGCTCATTATTATGATTTATACGGTTTATTAATAAATGTGCGACTAATAGTCGACTAATGCTTAAAATGAATAACTACTAGTCTGCCAGAAAAAGTCTTTAGTCGAAGACAGCCCTAGTTAAGTGTTAATTTTAAAATTGCTTTGAGCTTTGGTTCAAAAAAATTGAGAATTGGATGCTGACAATTCAGCTTTGAATAAATTACATTTTAAAAATATATTATAATTTAAAATAACTTTTTATTTGACAGTTTTATACTATTTCGAGGGATAGTTCACCCAAAAATGAAAATTATGTTATTACTCACCCTCATGTCGTTCCAAACCCGTAAGACCTTCGTTCATCTTTGGGAAAATTAAATACGATATTTTTGATGAAATCCGAGAGCTTTATGACCCTGCATAGACAGCAACACAACTACCACGTTCAAGGCCCAAAAAGTTAGTAAGGACAACATTAAAACAGTCCATGTGATATCAGTTGTTCAACTGTAATGTTGATACGAGAATACTTTTTGTGCGCAAAGAAAACAAAAAAAAGACTTTATTCAATTATTTCTTCTCTTCCCTGTCAGTCTTCGCAAAGTGTTCACAAGAGTACCATGATTTCACTTTGAAGACTGACACGGAAGAGAAGAAATTGTTGAATGAAGTCATTATTTTTGTTTTCTTTGTGTCAACTGTGTTGCCGTCTGTCTATGCAGGGTCAAAAGACTCTCAGATTTAATAAAAAATATCTTAATTTGTGTTCTGAAGAAACTATCCCTTTAACAAAGCTTTTTTCATTAAATAAACTTAGCTCAGGGGTCCTGGAGTGCCAATGCCCTGCAGAGTTTAGCTCCAACCCTGAAAAAACCTCACCTGTCTGTAGCCTTAGTAATTCTGAAGACCTTGATTAGCTTATTCAGGTGTGTTTGATTAGGCTTGGAACTAAACTCTGTAGGAAAGCAGCACTACAGGGCCAATGTTGCCTCTCCCTGATTTAGCTTCAGAGAGCAGATACTTTGAAAAACACTTTAAAACAAACATATACCAAATAACTTGCAAACTTTTGAAAGGTAGTGTAATAGTTACAAAAAGTGTTATAATAAGCCTTTTTGCTCACTGTTTTTCCACTTACGTTTTGCTGTCAGCAAGAGCGAGGCGGTCCTTCAGCACTTTGAGCTCAGACTCTTTCTCGCTGGCACTTAGGTGTGTCTGAAACTCCTTCTGTCGATTGGTGGAGAGCAGCGTCTCCAGATTGCGTACCGCTAGCCGTTCGCTTGCCAGCTGCTTTTTCAAAAGCTCTGCCTCAGAGCGCACATCCTCCAGTTCACCAGTCACCTGAGGTTGACATTCAAAAGTTCAGTTAGTTGCATATTTGCCCATTTTCAAACCTTTTCTAAAGATACATTTCATTAGTGGGATGATGTGTGTGTCTTACTCTCTCCAGCTCCATGCTCTTAGCCGTCAGCTGGCGAATGGTGAGCTCTTTGCTGGAGTCGAGCTTAACGCACAGTTCTCTGACAGAGGCCAGATCAGCCAACACTGAAGCTTTCTCAGCCCGAGCCGCCTGGACCTCCTCTTCCAAACGAGACATTGCCCTTGCCAGCGACGACACCTGAGCTTCATATGCTTGCAAAGCATTCAAGTGCTGAAGGAAAACACAGGCCATGAGGCAAAGAAAAATAGCCTTTAATGTGCTCCTCAGGCTCAGAGTCACTCATACCTCCTGTATCTCTCTGTCCTGCAGTGAGACTCTCTCTCGGAGGTGTCTGCGCTCAGTGTCGGATGAGAGCAGCTCCAGTCTGATAGAGTTGTTTAGCCCCTCAGCCTGCTGCAGCTTCATCTCTCTATCCTCCGACTCGGTGTGAATGGTCCGGAAACGCTCCAGCATGTCCCTGTTCTCCTGTTCCTATATGCAACGTGATAAAAAAGCATTAGTGCAAAATTAAAAATGCCTGTAATGCACCTTTCATGGCTTTTTAACATATTCTACTGATTCGAATTTTATAAATACATTTTATAAAAGGGGAATAATGACATGACTGTCTTTTTTAAATGTTGACGTTTTTTTTCCTCTCCGTCTCTCACCTTGGCAGCCATCATGCTTTCTATCCGCGCCACCTCCGAGATGTACGAGTGAACTCTGAGTTTCAGTTCATCCCTCTCATTTAGAGCTTCTTGCATCTCAGTGTGCACCGCCTGGAAAAAGGAGCACAAGAATGTGAGCATGTGTGTATGTGAGGTTCACTGGTCATAGATGGTCATGTGAACAAGAGTGGGCTCACTTATATAATTCAGAAGGGAAGAAAAGCAAGGAAAAAAGGAGAGGTCTATTGGTGTGGATGCACGTACCTGGTTTTCTCTGGTCATGGTAGCCAGATCGTCCTGTAACCTGCGGTTTTCTCTCAGCGCAACCTCTCTGTCTCGACTGACTGCTGAGAGCTCCTCTTGTGATTGGTCCAGCTGTCTGCGCAGACTAGCGATTTCCCTCTCTCGACTGCTCAATGTTGCCTTCAGCTGACTGAAATACATGACATAAGACATTCAAGCCCTTCTATTCTTTCCCAGAAAGACAGAAACATCCCATCATCCTGAGAACATTCATATTACTTATGCCAGAACAAACAGACACTTACTCCAGAGAGTTCTCCAAGTCTGTGACTGTAAGACGGACTTCCAAGAGAGTCTTTTCCTGTAGAGGAAAACCAACTTTATAAAGCAGTACCACAATTTTCATTTTTTAATGGTTGTAGCTGGTTATCTTCTTCACAAATATTACCAAACATTCAGTATTGAGAACAGGGCTGTAAAAAGACATCCTCTCATACTGTGTCAAGTATCAGCAGTACCTTCCTGTGGATCTCCTCTTGTAGCAGCACCATACTCTCAGTCTTCTGGTCCACCGCATCCTGCAGGGCATCTTTCTCCTGGTCTAGTGAGGCTATTGTGCTCTGCAGAGCTGCAACCTCATCCTTCTGAGATGAACCATGTCTGCTCAGATCAGCTACACAAAAACACAGATAATAGGCTCTTACGTTCAGCATGGCTAAATGAATCTGATCAAAATTTAAATGTAATTTGAGAAATCATTCTAATATGATGATTTGGTGCTGTAGAAACATTATAGTATATAATACGTTTACTAATTAATTTGAAACAATGGCAAATTCTCTTCAAGCATTTCACATTTAAAAGGGTAGTTTACCCAAAAATAAAAATTCTGTCATTAATTACTCAATCTCATGTCGTTCCAAACCCGTTAAGGCCTTCTTTCATCTTCAGAACACAAATTAAGGTATTTTGGATAAAGTTTTTGCATAGACAGCAACGCAACTGACACGTTCCAGGCCAAAAAGGTAGTAAGGACATGGTTATAATAGTCCATGTGACATCAGTGGTTCAACCGTAACGTTATGAAGCTATGAGAATACGTTTTGTGCACAAAGAAAACAAAAATAACGGCTTTACTCAATAATTTCTCCTCTTCTGTGTTAGTCTTCGATGCACTTTCACAAGAGACAGTTGCAGTTGAACCACTGATGTCAGATGGACTATTTTAACAATGTCCTTACTACTTAAATGGGCACTGAATTTGGTAGTTGCATTGCTGTCTACGCAGGGTCAGAAGGCTCTCAGATTTCATTTAAAAAATGTCTCAATTTGTATTCCAAAGATGAACGAAGGTCTTGTGGGTGTGAAACGACATAAGGCTAGGTAATTAAAGTCACATTTTGGGTAAACTATCCCTTTAACTGCGAATGCTTGAAGGCGATATGCCATTGTTTCAAATTAATTAGTAAATATATTAACTCTCCCTTTAAGGAAGTTTCTCAATTAGTTACATATATTCTTTAAGAACAATGAAATAAATGTGTTGGCAAGGTACCAAGACAAGGTATGTCTTGCATGCCTTGGAAGGAAAAGACAGAACAGCTAATAATTAGATAAAGATATGCACTTGAGAAAATTAGAAGAGTGCCATACAAAACACTGTTCTGACACACACCGATTCTGTCTTCTAATCTGTCGATCTGTTTGTGAGCTGCCTGCAGTTCATTGGTCTTGACGGACAATCTGTGCTGAACATCTGAGAGAGACTGCTCCATCTGCTCCTGCAGAAGCCTAAACACACACACACATACAGACACACTTGAAATATCAAACTGCTTTAGAATTTTGGGTACAACTGCTGACATGTATTTAAGCATAACCAGAAATTTCAGTCTACAGCAGTGCTACACAAACAAACATGCACAGACCTGAGCGCACTACTCTCAGCTCTCTGCTGTGTGGCCTCTTCTACATTCTGCAGCAGCACCGCTGACCGAGTCTTCAGCTCCTTCTCAACAGCAACATGACTCTCCTTCAGCACAGCCACCTGAGCACGCAGATCAGCCTTTTCTCGCTCCAGCTATACACACAGAGGAATGCATCACATAATAACACATTTACAGGAGTTTGGCACCTAAAACTAACCTCACGCATAGGGCAAATGCATAACTGAGCATTACTCTGCCCAACCCACAATTGCCAAACCCACATTACTCTCTCATATGTGTGCACTTGTTACATTATTCTATATGTTACGGGTCCAAGGATGTTACCTTCATAAAATAGAATTAAAACCCTTGTTTTACAATGCTGCAAATAAAGCTTTTCCAAATAGGTTTAATTCAAACTTATTTCAACTCAAGCTTTTTTCTGTGTGCAGTTTAGGAGGAAAAAACTTTCTACTAATACTATACTTATTATAAAATACTTGGATGCATGAAAGCAATTAAGGGTTTGAAAATCCTCAGGCCTCATAAATCAGAAGAACTTCCCATTCAATATCACATGACCATAAACAGCAAATAACAAAATACCATTAAAATGTACAGTTCACAAAGTGTCTTTTGGAAGGGATTCAGCTCACATTCATTTTTAACAACTCTACAAGTACCGTCCCTTTCCTGCAGTGCTCGTTAAGGGTACAAATATGGCATCTGGAATTAGGCCATAACTATCCAGACATGACAACACGCACTGTTTGTGCATTTAATGTTTGTGACACTATAACCAGTGCAAGCTCTGTTTGTGTAGTACCATCTCAATGGTGTTCTCCAGGTCAAGAATCCTGATCTCCTCCTGTTCTCGGTCCGTCAGAGCTGTGCTCTGGGCAACCTGCAAAGTCAGAAAGAAGCTTTATCTTGGCAACTCTCCATTTAACACACAGCTACACCACTCACCCTACAAGTGAACTACAGTTCAGAAGTGCTGTGCAGAATTTCAAATGCAAACTTTTTACCACAGAAAACTGCTTGCACATACTTAGCAGCTATTTATGGTCTGCAAAAAAAAAAAAAAAAAAAAAAACCCTTGGCAAACATACACACACACCTTGAGTCTGTCTCTAAGCGCGTCTCTCTCAGCAGTAACTCTCTGGAGTTCAGCTTCAGTCTGTTCCCTGTCATCTCTGATCCTGTGCTGGAGTTGAGAGGACTCAAGCTCCCTTTGGACACGTCTCAGCTCCTCTTGAGTCTATTTTTAAAACACACACACACAACTACTCCCATGGAAAACAGCTAGATGTACCTTTTGGAGATACTCCACCCCAAAATAAAAATTATCATTTACTTATGCCGTTCCAGATTTCTTCTTACCTGCTGGTACTGAGAGCTGAGCTGGTCTCTTTCTGCAGTCAGTAGTTTAACTCTGGTCTGGATGTCTTCCATGTGTTTCTCAAAGCCCAGCAGCACTGACTGTAGCTCATCCCTCTCCTTCAGTGCATGAGAAAGCTCTGCGTCGCCATCTCTCTAGAAATACAAAAACTGTCACTTGTTTCTCAGCAAGGTGTGATGTAATCATGTTGTTTTTTTATTTTGGTAAATACTTTCTAAAATAATTGTTTTAGCAGGTAATTAAAGAGTCCATAATCAGTAGAATGATCACAGAAAAAGCAGCCTTGTTGCAACATTAGTTATGATGTATAAAATAAAGGTAATAAGGAAAAAATATAACCATTCAAATTTATCACAACTATAATTATATAATACTTTTTTTGATGTTTTCATATGCATTTTTAAATTATATTTTTCACTTTTATATTTTGAAATCTTCGCAAATAATTTATTTAAAACCAAATGTATATTTGTAAACAGGAAGTTTACATTTCATCCAAGTGTCCAGGTGAGAAAAACTATATAAGACCTTGGACCACAATACCAATCATAAGTAGCACAGGTATATTTGTAGCAATAGCCAACAACACATTGTATGGGTCAAAATATCGATTTTTCTTTTATGCCAAAAATCATTAGGATATAAAGTTAAGATCATGTTGCATGAAGATATTTTGTAAATTTCCTACCTTAAATATATTAAAAATTTTTGATTAGTAATATGCATGGATAAGACAACTTTAAAGGCAATTTCCCCAATATTTAGACTCTTTTGCACCCTCAGATTTCAGATTTTCAAATAGTTGTATTTCGGCCAAATCTTCTCCTTTACTAACAAATCATACATCAGTGGAACCTTGTTTATTAAACTTTCAGATGTTGTATACATCTCAATTTCAAAAATATGACCCTTGTGACTGGTTTTGTTGTCTAGGGTCACAAACGCATTATGAGTGCAGATCTTGCAGGAATGAATAAAACTGTGTGCAATCTAAATTTCAGTCTCTGCTTAAACCAAGTACGTTGTTGTAATTACATACATTGTAAATGTCAGCTCCAGCCTTTCCATGCCAGCTGCTTCTTCCTCTGGGGCTCCTCCCCCGCCCTGGACTAGGCGTGGGGCTTTTGTCTGTCCTGCCCCTAAGCAGACGGTATCGCTCCAGCTCCTGTTTGTAGTAATTTCTTTCCTCCTCTAAACTTTTCACAAAGGAATCCAGGCGGGATGGAGACTGATCCTTGCCACAAATCCCATGCCTTGCACGCATGCGTTCCAATTCTAGAATCATCTCCTTATCTGAAACAAAACACTAAAATCAGTTAAATCACAAATTATTATAATCATCATACTATGTTGTCTTTTATGTCAAATACCCAATTACTTTAATCAATATTTTAAATATTTGTGTTGTCAATAACAATAGACCATTTAAAATTGTAGACTATCTAAATTATACACGTAAAAAACAGTAGCTTATAGGTCTGCAATATTATGACAGAAATCATTATTGTAGATTATTGACTGACACAGACTAATATGAGCTCCTCTGATTGGCCAATGCACTCCTAAGTTCAACAGAAACACTTTTGATTGGTTATAACGTTGCACAAAACATTATGTAAAAGCAATCTGATGCAGTACGAGTGGATCTAAATGTGAAACATACAGAGGAGTGTTACATCTCACCAGCCTGTGTCATTGCTTCTACTTTATCCTGAAGTCTCTTTTTGTCATCTTCCAGAAAGTGTATCAGGCCCTCCATCTTGTCATTCTGTTCTTGAAGATCGAGCATTTGATCCCTCAGACGGTCTTTTACGTGATCTCCCTCTGCCATATCCTGCAACAAAATCATAGTAAAAATATAACATTTTCACTAAATTTCTCACCCAAATCACACAGCTGTAACCGAATACATTGGGTGGTGCTGTGAACATGACCTGATGAGAAGCGATGGCGTGTTTGCTTCAAATTTCTAGTTTCTATGCAAACTCCAGGTGGTGCAAATGATTTTTAATTAATCATTTTTTTCAGTAATAAATATAGTTCATTATTGTTGTATTGTCTTTGATTTATTTTTAGTATTACTGTAGTTTGTTTCAAAAGAAATGCCTGGTCTTTGAAAAAAGTATGTTATTTACAATGCATACCTTTTATTTACGACTTAATTTTCTGATAAACAGACACATTTTTGTTTGTGTGTTAAGATTATTCACCTGCAAAATTACTTGAAATGCCTCTTTCTAATTACCGCTATTCAAGCACTCTCAAGGCCAGTAATAAAGCATGAGATATCTGAAAGAGCAATATAAAGAAGTACTTTGTTATAGTCAGCAAACCTTTATAATAGACGTTGTAAAGTATTTACCCAAAAGAAGCAATATTAAACCATCCATGTCATGTCAGGCCAGACAGAATAAATGTGCTGTTCTGAACCAGATGGTTAATTTAACAGTTCATTTCACATGCTGCTGTGTGGACTCATGCACATACTCGTCTTAATGTAGCGATGACCTCCTCCAGGTTCTCTAGCTCCCGCTGTTGGCGCTGAATCTCTTTCTACAGATAGAAACAGAACCAGTATAGTATAATTATTCTACTATTATTTAAGATGCTGTTTTTAATTCCACATATAAATTTTCATCTAATATTACTGAAATGCACCTGTGTAATGTAACTGTTCTATGCTCTTTAAGCAATAAAATGAAATAAACACAGACACCACTGAGATCACCTTGGCCTCTTGCAGCTCCATGTCGGCAGTCTCTAGAACCATCTCTTTGTCTTTTTCTAGCTGCTGGGCGAGCTGGTCTATCTCAGTGAGCTCCTGACACAGCTCTTGATTTCGAGCACTCAGATCAGCCACCTCACTTGACACGGTCTTCTTCCTCTGCTGCAGTCCATCAATTCTCTGTTCCAGGGATCTGTTGGTCTCCTGCAGATACTCTATCTGAGAGAGGAAATTATTTGTTATTACAGTGTTATTACACGGTTACCATCTACTTGGCGATAAACATCTGTAATCATATAGTTGAGCAAACAGAAAGAGGTGATAGACATAGTCCCTGTCAGATAATTTGCCACACAAGATGAAGTAAATGCAATTATTAGAGGAATATCCATTTACCTGCAGGTTCAGATGAGCAATAAGTTTTTCATTACTGATGTTTTGAGCTTCCAGAGAGATGACGTCATTTGGTCGGCCACCATCTAGAGCACGATTCAAACGCTCAATCTCTTTATCTCGCTCTTCCACCTGTACACAGAGCACAATAAACATTTTTAAGGGTGCATGTTATAACTAGTATTATATTAGTAATAAGGAGGAATCTCAGTTCCACTTTCAGTTTGACAGCTGTAATCACTCTCTCATTCTCACCAAACAGTCAGGTAGCAGCATATGTAAGACAGTTTGTTTCCTGAAATATTAAAATAGCACCTCAGAATATATCTATATCTATCTATATTAAATTAGTTTAAGTGTGGGCATGCATACCTGAGTGTTGAGATGTTTGATTCCTGCCTGCGCTCTCTCCAGGTCAAGCTTCAGCTGTGCCACTTCCTTTTGAAGCTCCTGTATCCTAAACACAAAGACTCACTTTTTTATTATTATAAAAGCTGTTAAAGTTATTTAAAAAATTTTTTATTTATATTTATAATTATTGCTTGTTTTTAAATAACAATTATAAAAAGTCCTAAATTAACTTTAACATTTTTACTTAATGTTTACTATATGTTACAGCTGGGCTATATATGTTAACTTATGCAATGGATTAAATATTTTAAATCACAAATAAATTTCATCAATAAATAAACGTGCACACACACGCACACACATATATAAAATTATTTTACAACTGTTCAAATTTTTTTAACTAACATATTAAAAGCCTCAAAATGAATAAAATGTAAATACAATTAAGTTAATTAAATAAATACATAAATAAAATGAATAAATATTATTAAATACTGTTAATTGTTAATGTGTTACAATTGGTGCTGTTAAAATAAATGCATTAATGCAATTAATTAAATGTTTATATAATGCTTTTTTCCCTTTTCTTTACTTAAAAAAGAACCCACAAATTCATTAATTACAAAACAACTGATTTATCATGATTCTGTTGTGTTTTCTTCCCCACACCTGTCGTCAGCCACCTGAAGAAGGTCAGCGATGTAAGGATCATCTGGTTGTGCCACAGATGGAGGAATGGGGCCAATGGAGGGTGGGAGGAGTTCATCTATCTGCATCCGCTGACGTCTAAATGGGATTGATCGCTTTTTCCCTCCTAATTAAATTAGTCATTGAACATAAATTGTCTAGCAGTAACAAAAACAGACACAGATGAATACCATAGCTGCAGTGTTAAATAAAACGTATCAGCCAACCAACCTGGTGTCTGAACAACAGCTTGCATGTTTTTCTCCTGGAGCTGTAGGATACGCTCTGTCTTGGCTTTGCTGTCCTGCTCAAGAGACCGGACTTTGTGCACATACTGATTATTGAGAAATTTCAGATCTGAGGTTTCATGGTCCAGTTTCCTGATGTATGCTTTCAGCTCTGTTAATGGAAAAATGGTAAATATAACCATTCCTTTTAGATCAAATTTGTTTGCAACAGGATTTGAGGCATTAAACTCAATCCATACCCCGGCTGATCCGATCCTTTTCTTCTCTCAGTTTTAACAGCCCAAGGTGCAGCTCATTGTTTTCTCTAACTAGTCGGGCATTTTCAGCTTTATATGGCTCTAGAAGAGCATCAACATTCCGGCTCTCTTTTTCCGTCTTTCCTGCAGCAAGCTTGGCATTCCTGAGACTCTCTGTGGTGTGGACCAGGTCACTAAGACATAAATGAAAACAGATTGATAAATCATGTACTACATATACACTTACAAAACATATACAATGTTTCATTTTCATGAAGACTATTTTTGGCAGCTTGCTAAAATGAACCATCCATGTATATATCTATATGTGTGTGCATTCATACACCTATAGGTTAAGGTGTATATTCATTCTGACAGAAACAGATAAAAAGGTCATGTTTTTGTACCAGCACAAGTAAAAATAATGGCAAGGCAAGAATATCTGAACTGCTGACCCAGATGAACACCTTTATTGGTGTATAATTAAGTATGAATAACACGGTTTATTCACCTGAAGAGCTTCTCGACCAGTGGCAGGCTTTCAATAGCAAGTGGCTGTCTGTAGCCCAGCTGATCCAAACGCTTCCGCAGATTGATGAACTTCCGCTCGGCGCTGGTCGTCATGGTCATTCAACACAAATACACGCTCTACATATACACAATGATTCACATGACAACAACCAACTCAACGCATATTTTACAGAAACTGTATAAAATATGAAAACAGTCAGAGCACTAGTCAGTTTAACTATACTTTAAACCTAGACGTTAGCAGAGATGCGTGGATTGGTTTCCAAAACCTAAAGAACTGCCAACCTGGACAGATAACTGTCTAGGTAGGCGGCTCACTAAGATTTAAAACGCGCCCATAACGCTCCAACAAGCCATTTAATATTAGCTCAAGTATATACAAAACACTTTTCACAGAACATACTTACTCTAGCGGTTGTTGTTGTTTACGTAAACTGTCAGTCTGTCTTCTGAGGGCAGGTTTCTGCATTAGCCTCAGTCTTCATTCTGCAGTAACTGTTATTCACAACACACATTAGCAGCGCCTCTCCTCAGGGGGAACACTATAAACGATGCCACAGTTAACTTTAACCCTCAAAGTGTGCTTGCTGGTCGTTGTTTGGGTGCTTTCATGGTGTGAAACTGTTTTGAGGTTAGCTAAGCATCAGCGTCTACTGCAGATTTCCTCCCCTCCCCTCAGTGAACGGTCTTCCGGTGGCGGCAACGCTGTTTGAAAATGGCGCCGAGGAGAAGGAAAGACCAGTCCTGCTCATTCCCATTAAACTGGAGTCCTTGAAATCGCGCCATCTAGTGGGTACTGAGGGAAAAGACGGATAAAAGCGGTCACCACTATTTGCGCTTTCTGAGAATGTTAGAATTATGATTCATGTTTAAAGTAAATAATAATTAACCCTCTACAGAAATAAATAATACGAAATCTACACAGCCGGTCAAAAGTATTTGAACAGTAAGATTTTTAATGTTTTTTTTAAAAGAAGTCTATTCTGCTCACCAAGCCTGCATTTTTTTGTAAAGCAAAAACAGTAAAATTGTAAAATATTTTTACGACTTAAAATAACAGTTTTCTATTTGAATATATTTTAAAATGTAATTTATTCTTGCGATCAAAGCTACATTTTCTTCAGTGTCACGATCCTTCACTAATCATTCTAACATGCTGATTTGCTGTTCAAGAAATATTAATTATAATAATTATTATTATCAATATTTAAAACAGTATTGATTCTTTGATTAACAGATTTTTATTTAAATTTTTACACTCTATATCTCCAAATAATATGTATTGCAGCCCCACACAGTTATAATAAAAAGAATGTTGTCATTTGTT
The DNA here is from genome assembly GCF_022985175.1 of Labeo rohita. Taxonomy (NCBI): domain Eukaryota; kingdom Metazoa; phylum Chordata; class Actinopteri; order Cypriniformes; family Cyprinidae; genus Labeo; species Labeo rohita. The sequence goes on along the minus strand of NC_066888.1, from coordinate 16,575,268 downwards.
GGTCTTTTTTAGAACCTATGGTGTGAATGCTAAAATAGTTATTGTTATTCTGTTTCCACCTTTTTCATCCCATAAGAGTGGGTGCAGCCATTTGTAAATTGTATGGGTCCTGCTATTTTTAGCTGTACAAAACAGCTTGTTTTGCTGCTTGATATTGCAAATTGGTGTCTTAACATATTATATCAAATGTATTATCTTAATTATAAATACACTGGTGCAAACAGTTTTACCTTTTACTGCAAGTTGTTATTCTTCTCCTTATTTCCCTAATGAACCGGAAGTCTCGCCCATAGGCTTACTTCCACGTTAAAAAAAATGGTGCATAGTTATCCTTCTTGGTTTAAACGGATCTAGAGGACAGATATGTTTTGAATTATGTCTTGTTAATTCATATAATTTTATTTTATATTTCAAAAGTGATGTTTAGAAGCCTTTTAAATTAGCAAAAAATACTGAGGGCAATTCTTTCAATCTCTGTAATTCTTTCAGACCGTGACCTGCATTTAGAGGCTTGTGCAGCATCCATTAAATTAAAAGGGTGTATATTTAGAAATGTGAGAGTGTGTTTTTATTGTGTGAACGGCCTCTGCCACACCCTCCTGTTTCACGTGCAGCTGGGTGAGAAGCAGCGCCTCCGCGCGCACTGAATGCGTACGGAACCGTCGCGAGGAGGAGGGCGAGCGCTCGCAGCATCAGCAACACACACATCCACTCACACACACACACGCACACACATACACAAAGAGGTCAGCTCGCGTGCTGCGACTTGAATGGAAGATAACCGAGTGCCGCGAGACACAATAAAGGAAGCATAGGAACCGATCGCCGCGCCGTCACACACGCTGGAGAGGTAGGAGACGATCAAACATTTGTTTGAACTGCATAGCTTTTTCGGTGATACTGACCTTGTCATATAGCCCATCATCCAAAATCCACCATTCTTCACAGATGTGTGCGCAGCTGGGGTGGCATGAAGATGTCTCGGGCTGCATTTCGCGTTGAAATGCATGATATAAAATCTGTCTTTGTGTAGAAAACGCCGTCGGTACGTTGTGCATCATCACATCAATCTGCCCCCTCCATATGTTGCCTTTTATTAGCTTATTTATGAATGACAGTCGTTGTGATTAGGTGTTGATGTGGATTTCTCAGGTATGTCCGCAAAACATTGACTATTTGAATTATAAGTCGTCAGTCATTCATAATATGCTTACGGGAACTGGTGCAGGCAATTGATGGTGCCCTGAGCTTTAGTGTCGTTTTCTCTCACGATGCATACCTGCCACAATGCATGCTTTTGTGGCAAAAGATGCCATCGATAGCATTGCCCGTTCCTACAAAGGACATGGATGGCTACTCACTGTTTAGATAAGCCAAATATTCATCAGTGATACGCTTTATCGTAATTAGTTAATGTGAAAGAGGCGTCAATACTCATAATACCAAGATGATTTTAATAGACAGTGTCTGGCCTAATTTTTCTTCTTTTATCATGACGTAACGATGAGGTAATGCCTAACTGTAAATTGAATTTCAGTTAAGTTTCTTTGTTTGTATTTGCTAGCAGGTCCACACTATGTAAACACCCCGATGTGGTGTGCTGCGTGCATGAGTTGCGTATGTAGCATTGCTCTTATATTGTTGAAGGCTCAGTGATGTGAGAATGATAGCATCAATAACATACACATCAACCTTAAACCTACTATGTAGGGTTTGGATTTCACTGTACACTTGATTTGTGACCCTGGACTACGAAACCAGTCATAAGGGCAATTTTTTGAATTTTTAGGATAGGACAATATTTGGCTGAGATACAACTATTTGAAAGTTGTCCAAATTAAGTTCTTTGCAATGCATATTACTAATCAAAAATTGAGTTTTGATATATTTACGGTAGGAAATGTACAGAATAACTTTATGTAACATGATCTTTACTTAATATCCTAATGATTTTGGGTATAAAAGAAAAAATATTTTGACCCATACAGTGTATTGTTGGCTATTGCTAAAAATGTACCCGTGCTACTTACGACTAATGATTTTGTGGTCCAGGGTTACATATAACTCATGAATGGATGGATGGATTTTAAGTAGATGTACAGAGAGATGATGATGTTTAGCAGCCTTAGCTGTAATTAGGTGTTTTCTTGCATGGAAATGAAACTGAATCCACGTAATGTTACTCTGGATCACATGCTTTTAGGATTAGGGATGCACTGGTATTAAAATTCTGGCCAGTTTGATAAGCTAAGAAGTATTAAAACTATTTTGTAGAAATGAACACTGAAAAATAGCATGAAAAAATTATATTCATTTCATTCAGATTAGACAAAGATTACATTTAACCATGTTGTTAAATTATGCATTTTTAAAATGAACTTTCAGTAAGTGTTAGACGAAGGTAAACTGTAAAAAATAGTGGAAATGAGCATGCACAATTAAGCTTATATGTAACCGTGGTGTTAGACGAAGTGTTAGACGAAGGTAAACTGTAAAAAATAGTGGAAATGAGCATGCACAATTAAGCTTATATGTAACCGTGGACCACAAAACCAGTCATAAGGGTAATTGTTTTTGAAAATGAGATTTATAAATCTTATGAAACCTAAATAAGCTTTGCATGATTTTTTAATAAGCAAGTATGATTTGTTAGGATAGAAACACATTTGAAAAAAAATCTAAATATTGAGAAAATCGCCTTTAAAGTTGTCCAAATGAAGTTCTTAGCTATGCATATTACTAATTAAAAATTAAGTTTGGATATATTTACGGTAAGAAATTTATAAAACATCTTCATGGAACATGATCTTTACTTAATATCCTAATGATTTTTGGCACAAAAGAAAAAATGATCATTTTAATGCATACAGTGTATTTTTGGCTAATGCTACAAATATACCCGTGCTACTTAAGACTGGTTTTATGGTCCAGGGTCACATATTGACTAAAAAAATCTCCCTTAATACTGGCCAGAAATGTCAATGTTTAAAAACCAAAAATTAAAAACTCAAGTTATTTAATCATAATTTAAATTAAAGGTCATGAATCCTCACTGAAAAATCTAAATATCTGACAAAATATTATATTAAAAAATTTAACATGTTATTAAAACACACTGGATTAGAACATAAAACCTGTTAAGAAACAAGGAGAAATGCACTTTAAATACAGTTAGACACACAAGCTATCGTGCTTCTCTTTGAATTGTACTTTCTAAGGCCTGAAATTGAAAGGCTAAAAATGTCCATTTTAAGACAGGAAACAGCCTCAGAAGTTCCCACCGCCGACCTTGGTTTGGGGACATGTTCCCCTTATTCACCCTGGAGATTTGTGTGTTCAAGTAGAGGAAACCAGAGAAACTGTTCCCGAGGCTTCCTCTCACCGTAAATAATTCATGAAAAGGCCAATTAATATTAATCCATAAAAAGTACTGCGTCAATACAAGTTGACCAGTGAAGGGGAAAGGCCTTGTGTGTTTGACTGGAATGTCTGTGCTTTTGTTGGTGCGACAGACGATCCCGCAGCATAATCTGAATAAGGTTACACATCTTTACACAACAGTGGGTGTGCCTTAAGCATGCTGGACTTTACAGGATGTTATTTTCCACCACAATATGACCTAATTAAACTCACATTAGTATGCTCACGGATTGGACGTGACAGACATGGGCCCCAAAACATTATGTGGTATAAAATTGCCCTCTAGTGTAGTACGACACAGATAGACAATACTAATATAGAGTCATCCATTGATCCCTAAAGGAGTTCATATTGCCCTAAGCTGCAGATATTAAATAGATGTGCATCAATAGACACAATCAAACAGTGTCTTTATAGGCACTTACAGAGTAATATTACCCTCAGATATAAGGTAACACAATCTGCACTGTGGTGTCATTAGAAAATAATCTTTCATCATAAGCAGAGATGTACTCTTAAAAACATTGCATGCATGTGAATGTAGATGCTAAAACACTATTGCTGACATGTAGGTCAGTCAATTAGTTGAGGCAAGTAGCTTTTCACATACAGTTGAGGTTGAAAGCTTTAGAGTTCTGTTGGTTTTCTGTCCTTATTAGTATAAGCTAGACATCTGCCATTTTTTGCATATTTAACATGCTTATACTTTTGTATAAAAATGTCAGAATTAATAATAAATTATCATTTAATAATTAATCTAAAGGAATGTGGCTTGGACTAAAGGTGTGTTCACGCTTGTAGTTTGGTTTTCTTGGGTCTTTTGGTCTGGCCCAAAAAAGAAATTGACACATTTAGTCCAAATTGCACAGCTTTTATGACATATATTTCACAAAATTACCAAATATGACAATAATGCTGTCTACTGGGCTAAATGTGCACTATGTTTTTTAATATGTGATCATGGACCACAAAACCAGTCTTAAGTAGCACAGGTATATTTGTAGCCAAAAATACACTGTATGAGTCACAATTATTATGCCAGAAATCATTAGAATATTAAGTAAAGATCATGTTCCATGAATATATTTTGTAAATTTCCACCGTAAATATATCAAAACTTAATTTTTGATCAATAATATGCATCCAGGTCACATATGTTGGTATTTTTTGTCAGTTTACAACTCAAAAAGAGCTTATATAATGTGTAAAGAAATCAAAACAGCTCCAGGAATTTCTCTGTTGCACACAGAGATCTGCTGCAAAAGAAATGTTGGTTTCAACACCTGTACAGAACTGTATTAAGCAACAAATTTCCTATGACAAAAAGAACTAGGTATACTTGAGCATTTTGTCCTTTTTAGATTTACATCTTGTGACATCTCCTCTTGTTTTTGATTTGGAAGCAGAAAGACAACCAAAATTGAACCTACCAAGTGTGAACACACCCTGAGACTTGCAAACACAAAACTATTGATAGAAATCTCAAGTTGCTGAACACAATCAGTACAGACCATTGTTAACAATGACACTGCACAAGTTTCTGTATAAAAAGAGGACGATTTTAAAGGGATAGTTCACCCAAAAATGAAAATTATCCCATGATCAACTCGCCCTCAAGCCATCCTAGGTGTATATGACTTTATTCTTTCAGACAGGTGTTGAGATTTTGAAGTCTAATAAAATGCATCCATCCATCCATCATAAAAGTACTCCACATGGCACCTGAGAGGTTAATAAAGGCCTTCTGAAGTGAATCAATGTGTTTGTGTAAGAAAAATATACAAATTTAAAACTTTATAAACCGTAATCTCTAGCTTCTGCCAACTGTTGTACGCATGTACGCGAGAGAGTGGCGTTCCAGCGGATGATGTAGGAAGTAGGCGTAGTGTAAGCTCAGGTGAGAAGTGACAATCGCGAAAGCGCAGTGGAGAGAGGAAAACAAAACACCGGTCACAAATTAAAAGTACAAAACGAAGACTTGTAAAGAAAAATGTCAAAGGATTTCTATATAACACAAGAGGAGGCTGTTTTTCCTTTGCTGCAAACAAAACCTGGTTCTCAGCAGGCTGGCATCTCACCAAAGCTTACGCTACTCGCTGGAACGCCACTCTCTTATGAACATTTAGCGCAAGTTAGAGGTTACGCTTTATAAAGCTTTAAATATGGATATTTTTCTTACACAAACGCATCGCTTCACTTCAGAAAGGCTTTATTAACCCCCAGAACCATGTGGATCAGTTTTTATGATGGATGGATGTGCTTTATTGGACTTCAAAATCTTAACAGCCATTCACTGCCATTATAAAGCTGGAAGAAAGTCAGGACATTTTTAATATAACTCCAATTGTATTTGTCTAAGAGAATAAAGTCATACACCTACACCTAAATCATGGGGTAATTTTTATTTTTGGGTGAACTATTCCTTTACGATCTAGACATAAGAACGGAGGGAAAGATAGACTAACAAAACAAATGCCAGATTTGTCTGATTCTAATGGTGGAGTGCAATGTTCCGACATGCAGATGCTTTCTGTATTTACAACTGTTTGTTCTGAGTAAAAACAGAGTGATTGTGTATATGTGTGTGTCTGATAGAGAGACTGTGACGGGACACAGTTAGGAAATGTGTCTGTCAGGGAACACGCTGTAATTACATTACCTGGTTCAACCCAGTTCCTCCTCTCATTTTAATCAGCAACACTGTATGCTGTAAGTAAGACGTTTTAGCTTTAGTTCTGTATCTGCTAACGGTGCACTATCATACAATAGCTGCTGCTCCACAGCAATAATTTCAAGATGAAAGCATCTCTAATTTCACCAAAACCACAAAGTCATGTTGTACAGAAAATATCTTTGCAAAACACAGGTCGGTCCTTGAGTACACCAAGGACGCTGGTCTAGAAAGACTTGCTGGTCAGGATAGACAGATAGATGGATAGATATCCATTTGAGAAATGATTAACGACTGACTGGAAATCACATTCCAACATATCAATCAAAACTGAGACTTTAAAGTTGTTCTAGGTGGATAGAGATCATTGGAAGCCATGTGTTTTATTGAAGTGGGCTGCTCGTCTTGGCCTGTTCTTCGACAGATCTTGAAAGGTAATGTTTTCAGATTGAATCTGATTCCTCAATGATTCCCTTCTGTGTCTGTTCTGTGGGAGTTTTTATTAAACGCTGATATTCACTGCCAGAGTGAGTCAGTACAGTCTCTGAAGTTTAACAGATCCAAGAAAGACTCGGCTTTCCAGTGCAGGCGATTCTGAATCTCACATTAACACGTACTCGAAACACCATCAAGATAATGAACTTATTTTTAGAACAGAAAACAAACAATCGAAAATAGCATTGTTGAAGCTCCAGCATATAATTCCCACACCACTGATGCAATAATGACTGTTTCCAAATAAATACTACACATTTCACCCTGCCCCCATCTAAGTACGCCCGCTCCAAACTCACACATAGGTTAAGCCACACGCTGACATGTTGGACTCATAAGATTTGTCTAGTAGGCTAGTTTAGCGGTTTACTAACAAATGTCTCACCATATTAAACAGAAACAGGAGAAATGATTTTAACATCAGAAAAAAACTGCACACATCAGCTTGTAGGGTTTACATACTTTTGCAAGGCATCACATGTTCATAGTCAGTTAGTAAATATAGTTCATGTTAACACTCAGTGAACATGCCTGTCAGTAGTGCTGAGGACAGCAGAAATGACAGGTGTAATCGTTATGCGAACTGATAAGTGTTCTTGTCCTTTGAGATGGCATATTATTTTTTAAGATCTATAATTACGTTCTAGTAACAAGGGATGTGTTCATGCAGTTGAGGTCATAAGTTTATATACACCTTGCAGAATCTGCAAAATGTTAATTATTTTACCAAAATAAGAGGGATCATACAAAATGCATGTTATTTTTTATTTAGTACTGACCTCAGTAAGATATTCACATAACAGACGTTTACTAAAGTCCACAAGAGAAAATAATAAATATATAATAATAAATATATATTTTACAAGAGAAAATTATAAATAAATTTATAAAAATTACACAGTTCAAAAGTTTACATACACTTGATTCTTAATACTGTGTTGTTTCCTGAATGATCCACAGCTGTGTTTTTTCCCCCGCAAATTGTTTGTGTATTTGAACTCTTTCCAACAATGACTGTAAAATTTTGAGATTCATCTTTTCACCATGAGGACAACTGAGGGACTTACATGCAACTATTGCAGAAGGTTCAAAAGCTCACTGATGCTTCAGAAGGAAACACAAAGCATTAAGAGCTAGGGGTGAAAACTTTCTGAATTTAAAGATCAGGGTAATTTTAACTAATTTTGTCTTCTGGGTAACATGTAAGTATCTTCTGTAGCTTCTGAAGGGCAGTACTAAATGAAAAAAATATGATATTTAGGCAAAATAAGAAAAATGTACACATCTTCATGCTCTTCAAAAGTTTATGTCCCTGGCTCTTAATGCATTATTTTTCCTTCTGGAGCATCAGTGAGCGTTTGAACCTTCTGTAATAGTCCCTCAGTGTGAAAAGATGTCACACTGTCATTGTTGGAAAGGGTTCAAATACACAAACATGCAGAAAAAACAAATAATTTGTGGGACCTGAAGGATTTTTTCTGAAGAACAGCGGGCAGTTTAACTGTTCAGGACAAACAAGGGACTCATGAACAACTATCACTAAACCAAAAAAACACAGCTGTGAATCATTCAGGTAACAACACAGTATTAAGAATCAAGTGTATGTAAACATTTGAATGGGGTCATTTTTATGAATTTTTATTTTCTTCTCTTGTGCACTAGATGTAAACATCTTTTATGTGAAATATCTTATTCAGGTCAATACTAAATAAAAAATAACATGCATTTTCTATGATTCCTCTTATTTTGCAGATTCTGCAAAGTGTATGTAAACTTTTGACCTCAACTGTAGGTAATACTAAACAGTGTATTTTGACTCAGTGGAATGATGGGCAGGCAGTGTGAGTTAAGGGTTCTTGGGAAAATGCCACCAAAAGTAAAAAAAAAGAAAAAAAGCAGAGCAGAGACAATAATTTCCCTGCAGTGCAGTCCTATTTTATAGCAGTTACCATCCTTATATTCAGAAAAACAGTGCAATATTGTCATGAATCCGTCATGATTCATAAATCACCGCCATGAATCAGCGTTTTTGAATGAATTGCTAAAGTAAATGAATCCATGACTTGCTCATAAAAGCAGTCACTTGTTTCATTCCTTAACACAACAATGTGTTTGAACGAATCATTTAAATTATTAATTCAGTGATTGACTCATAAAGACAGTCTGCTCTTTCTGAATGAATCAGCGTTTTTGAACAAATAATGATTTATAAAGACAGTCGCTTCTCTTGTATGATTACTCAAGATCTACTTTATATTAAGTGCCTTTAACTACTGTTTTAACATTTAAATTAATAATTTGATAAAATGCACTTATTGTATACTTGCATGTAATTACATCAGTAATTAATATCTATCTCTTAACCCATCCTTAAACCTAACCATACCATGAAACCTGTCCCTAAACTTACCCGTATCCCACCTTTATAGCAGCAAAAGTGTTTTAAAACAGCATGAATTTGAACACTAAATTAGTTTGACACAAATACATAGACACCTAATATAAACTGGGGCCATTCATCATGCCATCTAAACTAAAATGTATGTATTACTATATTATTGTAATGTGAATTATTTACAGCTACTTTTGATGTTGATTTGACTTTATAAGTAACAGCCATTCATGTTCTGATTGAGAATGTTAATTAAGCAATAGATTAAACTGAAATGCATGATGTGTCATGTTTTATATGGTTAGAAAATAAGTATGTCTACTTGAAATTGCTGGAGAAGTCCACTTCCAGAACGGCAATTTACAAATAATGTAAAAATATATTATTACAAATAATGTCTCCATATAATGGACTGATATGGTGCCCCGATTCTGAACTTCCAAAATGCAGTTTAAATGCTGCTTCAAATTTAAAAAGTATTTAAATTGTATTTTTTACTGAAAATAACCGATCGTTTTGCTAGATAAGACCCTTCTTCCTCGGCTGGGATTGTTTACAACTGCATTTGGGGTCGTTTAAAGCCGCATTTAAACTGCATTTTGGAAGTTCAAAATTGGGGCACCATAGCAGTCCATTATATGGAGAAAAATGCAGGAATGTTTTCCTCAAAAAACATAATTTTTTTACAACTGAAGAAAGAAAGACATAAACATCTTGGATGACAAGGGGGTACATTATATTTGAATCTTTGTTTTAGAAGTGGACTTCTCCTTTAATAATACAGTTGATTTGTGACACTGGAGACAGGTAGCAGTTTCTGCCGTTATTGATCGCCACACGTCTTTATTCAGATAATGGAGGCACTTGTTCTTTGAAATTGTTTTAACACAATACACACACGCATCCTCACATACGCTGACAAACAAGCTTACAGTCACAGTCTTTGTGTGTGTTGGGCAGTTTGAAATGATCAATGCATGTCTGTCCTTCCTGCCCCTGGTAAGCTGGCCAATGAACAAAGTGGCATTCTGTGAGTAGCAACAGAGACAGCAGTATGAACCAGCACACTACCTCACAATCATCACCCACTTTCTCCTCTCTCGGACACATTCAAGGATTGTTTTCAGTCACATGTGTAAACATATCTTGGGCACAGGCCACCAAGCTCTCACATAGGACATCATGCAAACAAATTTCCCACAAAAAGCACACAAAAACATAGATTGTGAGAGTTTTATGGCATAATGAATATGCATACCATCATTTTCACTCTGTATTCAATAATGGAGACATTTGTGAGTTCATCTCTTCTGAATTCATCATTCATCACAGATATATTCGTCTTCATGTTCGCACTACAGCACACACGGCTATAAGCATTCTTGAGTTCTCTGTGCACCTGTGCAATGTGACACCTGACTCTAGGTAATAGCGTAGCTCCACAGTAACAGCAGGCAAGTGGAACAGCCACACATTCATACACGCATACATTCTAGCCTTTTACCCAGATATATCAACAAGCAGGTAAGCCTTTATTCTTGCGTACTCCTTCGACCATATATATGATCAAGCGGTTTTTCGTGTAATGCATGTTGCATGATAGCGCTAAACACAATAGGCCTCTGTTCATGAAACTGCCATTATCTCTCGCCAGCCCCACATCCTCAAAGGCTCACTGTGTCTTTCTTATTGTATGAATTGTAATGAAAATGGATGTATGTACATGTAATGATAGCAGTGTGTTAGAACCAATGGCCAGTAGCTTTTTTTGTTTAGTTTGATGCAAAATATCATACATGTGTATTAAATTAAGCTTTTTGTATATCATTTCTTTATTTTATAAGTTTGTGTGTGTAGATACATATATAAACTGTATCACATGATGACACTACAACTCTTGCCCTGAATTTTTCTTTCTTTAATAGTTGTTTCCTCATACTATATATATTTTTCCTTTTCTTTGTGTATACCATTTAAAAGACTGGGGTAAATAAGATTTTTGAAGAAAATACTTTTTTTTTTTAGCAAGGAGACATTATGTTTATCAAAAAGTAACAGCAAAGACGTTTATGATGTTGAAAGTTTTAAAATAAATGCTGTTCTTTTGAGCTTTCTCTTTACCAAACAATCTTCAAAAAATGTGTCTCATATAAGCAGCACAAATGTTTTCAACATCAGTAAAAATAAGTTTTTCTTGAGCAGCAAATCAGCATGTTAGAATGATTTCTGAAGGATCACGTGACTCTAAAGACTGGAGTAATGATGCTGAAATTTCAGTTTTGCCATCACACGAATAAATTACATTAATATTAAAACAGAAAACAGTTTTGAATGGAAGTAGTGTTTCCAGTATTACTATATTTTGATCAAATATATGCAACGTTGAAGAGCATAAGATACTTTCACATTAAAAATGTTACCGATCCTAAATGTTTGGAAGAGTAGTGTATGTATGCAAACTGTATAATATCCAAAGTACAGATTATTGTGCAGTTAATTATAATATTGTATTTCAGAAGCTTTTGGAATATTTTTCCTCTCCCCAAATTTGTCACTACCAAAACACAGTAATATATAATTTAAATTAGAAAGGTTATATTGACTATTAAGATATAGATTTTGCTTACATCTACCTTGTAAACATATACAGGTCCTTTTCAAAAAATTAGCATATTGTGATAAAGTTTATTATTTTCTGTAATGTACTGATAAACATTAGACTTTCATATATTTTAGATTCATTACACACAACTGAAGTAGTTTCAAGCCTTTTATTGTTTTAATATTGATGATTTTGGCATACAGCTCATGAAAACCCAAAATTCCTATCTCAAAAAATTAGCATATCATGAAAAGGTTCTCTAAACGAGCTATTAACCTAATCATCTGAATCAACTAATTAACTCTAAACACCTGCAAAAGATTCCTGAGGCTTTTAAAAACTCCCAGCCTGGTTCATTACTCAAAACCGCAATCATGGGTAAGACTGCCGACCTGACTGCTGTCCAGAAGGCCATCATTGACACCCTCAAGCAAGAGGGTAAGACACCAAAAGAAATTTCTGAACGAATAGGCTGTTCCCAGAGTGCTGTATCAAGGCACCTCAGTGGGAAGTCTGTGGGAAGGAAAAAGTGTGGCAGAAAACGCTGCACAACGAGAAGAGGTGACCGGACCCTGAGGAAGATTGTGGAGAAGGACCGATTCCAGACCTTGGGGGACCTGCGGAAGCAGTGGACTGAGTCTGGAGTAGAAACATCCAGAGCCACCGTGTACAGGCGTGTGCAGGAAATGGGCTACAGGTGCCGCATTCCCCAGGTCAAGCCACTTTTGAACCAGAAACAGCGGCAGAAGCGCCTGACCTGGGCTACAGAGAAGCAGCACTGGACTGTTGCTCAGTGGTCCAAAGTACTTTTTTCGGATGAAAGCAAATTTTGCATGTCATTCGGAAATCAAGGTGCCAGAGTCTGGAGGAAGACTGGGGAGAGGGAAATGCCAAAATGCCTGAAGTCCAGTGTCAAGTACCCACAGTCAGTGATGGTCTGGGGTGCCATGTCAGCTGCGGTCAATGCAGCTAGCTATCAGGAGATTTTGGAGCACTTCATGCTTCCATCTGCTGAAAAGCTTTCTGGAGATGAAGATTTCATTTTTCAGCACGACCTGGCACCTGCTCACAGTGCCAAAACCACTGGTAAATGGTTTACTGACCATGGTATTACTGTGCTCAATTGGCCTGCCAACTCTCCTGACCTGAACCCCATAGCGAATCATTGTGAAGAGAAAGTTGAGAGACGCAAGACCCAACACTCTGGATGAGCTTAAGGCCGCTATCGAAGCATCCTGGGCCTCCATAACACCTCAGCAGTGCCACAGGCTGATTGCCTCCATGCCACGCCGCACTGAAGCAGTCATTTCTGCAAAAGGATTCCCGACCAAGTATTGAGTGCATAACTGAACATAATTATTTGAAGGTTGACTTTTTTTGTATTAAAAACACTTTTCTTTTATTGGTCGGATGAAATATGCTAATTTTTTGAGATGGGAATTTTGGGTTTTCATGAGCTGTATGCCAAAATCATCAATATTAAAACAATAAAAGGCTTGAAACTACTTCAGTTGTGTGTAATGAATCTAAAATATATGAAAGTCTAATGTTTATCAGTACATTACAGAAAATAATGAACTTTATCACAATATGCTAATTTTTTGAAAAGGACCTGTATACATTTTGCTATTTTATTAACATTTTTTCAGAGGTAAATCAATAACAATTTTAACAATATTTCAAGTGTAATTTATGAGATTTGTTGTATTTTAAATACAATTATTCTTCGTACAAGGCAAAAAGTTGACCATACTGATTTCAAAGTTAAGGATTCATTAGTTTGAATATACACTGAACCAAAAACTATCATAACATTTTAGTTGATAATTCAGTACACTTTATTTCTGACAAAACATCCCATGTTTCGGTAGTGACTGCACATTTTCGGAAATGACAGTAATGCTTTGGTAGCGACTGCATCACATTACAGAACTTTAACCCACATACAAAAACACTACTAAAACATTCCAAATGACACAAAAAAAAATTGCATACCTGTACTAAAATTTAGTTTATTTCCCTCAAATATGAGGATTATGTGTTCCCTTTTATCACTACTTGAAACAATGATGACATGTTTCGGTCGTGACTGTTTTTAGTAGTGACAATTTTATGGGATCACACCCACAAAAACAAAGATGTCACTACTGAACCTCCACCAAATGTTTTGGTAGTGACTGTTTCGGCAGTAACAAATTTAGATACTTTTGAACCTAGCTGAAAGATGCTGGTTAGCTAGCACAGTTCTGAACAGCTGTACACATATAAAAACTAAACGTTATGAAATAACTCCCCAAAAAATCTGCTTAATTGCAAAAAACTGTTTGGTAGTGATGTTCCTTAAAGTTACACACAGACTTTTGAAACTTTTGAACACATTTACCTCAAAATTATGGAGCATATACTCACACCTTGTATCTATAAGGGGTCACAGAAATATTTCCTGATCATAAATGTAGGGATGTAGTTAAAATCAGACTCAGCCAATGGATTAAAACATACACTGTTTCATTAGTGACATGAAAATGCAATAATTTACAAAGTAATTTACAAAATATATATATATATATATAAAATATATATTCCTTTTTAAAAGAAATAAAAAGATACTTTTAAAAACATTAAAAAAATGTAGGGGTTAGGGTTCGGGACAGTCACCTCCCAATTGGAAGTACCCAATAAATGATACTTTTATACATTTTAAGCTTACTAGTATTTTAAATATTATTGTGGATTTCAATAGATAATAGAAGGATCTTAGTAAACATCTACGATTTTAATACTTAAATTATTTTTAAATGTGTGTTTTTGGTTGGACAGCAGTTTGAACCAATGCTGTAGTATGGCCCATATAAATAATAAATCATACCAAAAGGAAATTCTAGATTTGTGCATTACAGTATCATTGTTTTTCCAAAAAAAAAACAAAAACAAAAAAAACACAACAACAACAACAAAAACCCTAGACTAGTCTCTTGCAGATTCACACAACCAACCTTCTGCACAGTTTTTTTTTCCTTTCAGTCGTAGATAAATGACTTTTGTTTGTTTTGTTTTTTTTGAGAAAAAAAGACAAGGGCTGACTATAGAGCTTGCTGATGTCTGTGACTGCAGACTGAGTGCTGAGTGAAAGTAGTTGCATAAAATGTCTGTTTGGTGGATTAGGAGTCTAGTAAAGTGGTGTAGTATTAAATTAGTGTTTAAAATAATTTGCCATATATATTATATACTTAATATATATGTTATATTATAAAAGTGAGACCGGGACTCGTTGTCACATGGGGAAATTGTCACAATGGCAATATATCTCACTAAACAGGTTTTTACAATTTGTACTGAAGCTTGTTTGGTAGCAGTTGTTCGTATGTTGGATTCAAACTGTTAAATCTTAAAAAAGAATAATTTTAAACAAAAATGTTAATATCAGTATTTTTTGTAACAACTAAAAAGATTGGAACTAAGTTCTACACATTTTCATACAGTTATTACAAATTATATGTTGGTGCAAGTGTCAAATTTTGTATGTTATAATGTCATATAATTTCAGTTTTTATTGTCTAAAATATTTTACATGTATATTTTGTTTACAATTTCCCAAAGTGACAGCTTAACCCATAAAGAGCAGTACTTTGTTTTTCCTAGGCAATATTGTTCAAATCAACCTACACTTAAGTAAAAAGTGTGACAACTAGCCCCGGTTCCTATTTATATTATTGCAAGTTACGCAACGTTCAGTTCATAAGAGTAACGTTTGGATCAGAATTGCCTGGTTCATCATGCTTTTAAAGGCAACCCTGACATCCAATGAGGTCTTATGGGCTATTGATGAAAGATCTGTGTTCATCCGATCTCCATAACCGTCATTCATCCAAAACCAACATAATTAGATTTAGTAGCCTTCATACTCCAATAAAGCCTTTTAAGATATGGCATGCTGTTATTGCTACTTTTAATAGAGCTCTGTAAGCTGTGATTCAATGGTTGTGTTATATTTTTCCCTAAAGCACCAAGGAGCAGCAACAGAGCTTTGTAAATCAAGGTGCAGAGGGTTGAATCCATGTTCCCTAAGGTTTTCCTTCAGTGGTGTGCAGCTCTTTCCAGCTGCGCGGCTGAACTAGGTAAAAGTGTGCTTTTGTGCTCGGTAAGCACAGGCAGCTAGACAAGCTTTGCTATACGCTGTGCAGTCAGCCATCCCATTTTGCTTCAGTGATTTCTAGCTGTTCCTTCAAGCCGTCCCATTGTATGAGTAAAGCTAGCTTGCTATTGTAATAATATATGGCCCTTTGTGCATAAAAATAACATTCACACTTTATAGTTAATGCATTACATGTTATTTGCTTATAACCCTAAATGTTGCTATTGGCATAGAAATAACCACACAAGTTGTTTTCTATTAGCTACAGAAGGCAACATTATGCCAAAGAATGGCCATAAGCAATTGTAAAATTGTGATTCCTGTGCCTCTAGGCCACATTACAAACATTCATACTGTATAATCTGCTTCAAATGCTCACTGTAAAAAACACAATTTGTTGAGTCAACTTAAAATAATTTGTTACCATGCTGCCTTAAATTTTTAAGTTCATTCAACTCAAATAAGTTTAGTTAACTTGAAATGTTAAGTTGTACTAAAGACAACTTAGATATCTGGAGTTGTCTAAACTAAACATTTGGTTTGTTATACTTAAAACCTGGGATTGTTACCTAGCTGCCTTAAAATTCTAAGTTGAATCAACTCAAATATCTAAGTTGTCACTTAGTACAACTTAACATTTCAAGTTTTTGAGCTGACTAAAGTCAAAACTTTAAGGCAGCCAGGTAACAAATTATTTTAAGTTCACAATGTATGCTTCTTTTGTGAAATTAAGATTGCTTGATCAATGCTAATCCTTCTAAGATAGCATCTAGAAAGTCTGCCATTCAGTCAACGCTCCTTCACAAGACAGTTTGTCTTATTGACCCCAAATGTTTGACCTGTATTGTATGTGGCCTTAGTCCCAACTTTTAGCTATTAGCCACTGCAGCGATCACTAGCGTCCCCTTATCTTTAATAAATGTTATTTGCAGTATTTAAGAACACTTGTTGGGTGTGTCATCTTGGCTTTTCAATCGTTTTATGAGGGTCATTATGGCCCCTCTATTATGACTTATAATAAGGAGTCATATCTTTTAGGTTCAGGAGTTACAGGGCACCATTGGTGACGAAGAGTCGGAGGCATTCCAGGAATCCACTTACAGCTCATTTTATTGCCTGCTGGTTTGGTCAGACAGAGACAGGTCTGAGCTAGAAATTATTGTAATGATAGTTGGTGATATAGCCTAGTAGTGAGGTCAGCCTGTACCATTAAACGTCAACAGGAGATTAAATTAGCACTGTAGTGGCTAATGCTAGCTTAGCAGCTAAACTACTGTAGCTCTGCTGCTGCCTTTTTTGTTTGTCTGAGGTATTTTCACTGTCCTGCTGCAGTGCATGTGGCTGTGACTTGCGCTTCTGCCATTGTCATTTTGTCTGGAGCTTCTATAATGTATGCCCATGAGCTAGAACATGACAAATATGCACAGTTTTGACCACGTGTACACTTGTGTCGCAGATGTGCACAAACACATCTGGACCAGAATCAAAAACAGATACACACACACATTGATCTGTTTAAATGAAGCTTTTTTGTCACAGCTGAGCCTGTTCAGACAGAGAGACATTCAGGATGCCCCTGTGAGCCATTAGAGGACAGTCTTCTTATACAAAGAGAAACAATGCACTTGTACATAAGAATGATGTAAGACTGTAATCATTTACAGTTTGCTGTGTTTAACAGTTAGTGCAACACTGTGCTGCCAAAAGGTTTTTGTCTGCCAAAAGGAATGCAGGTTTTGAGGCGATGTGTTTTAGAACCCAACGACATTTTAAATCTTGGCATTTTCTGTTCTGGCATTCTGAATGAATGCTTCCAAGAATCCCAGCAGCAATATGAAACAATAAATGTTTTTTGGGGAAAAACATGCTTTATTATGACTGACCAGTCAAATTGAACTGAATCTGTGGTAATCTGTTGACAAAACAGTACACATTTTTGCTATTTCTAATGTGCTGTATCTTGCTCTGTAACTTATATGCTGGTTCCATTAGAAAAAGTGCTTCTTAAATAGCCATTACTATAGATTGCTGACCAATATGATAATGTGTTAATGCATTCTACTGTACCTATATGGAGGTAGAGTGCACACTACAAACAACTGTGATGCTCTTCACAGACATAATACGTTGCAGTTATAAAAGAAAAACACATACACACAAGCACAATAAGAAGCTTGTTCTTCAACTAGCACGTATATGCATGTCACCAAAAAAAATTAAAATAAACAGGTGTGCCACTTTTACATGCATGTATATATATATATATATATATATATATATATATATATATATATATATATATATATATATGAACAATATCATACTCGTGTCGCTGTCGAACTGTTGTATAAACGCAATATCACACTCGTAGCAGTGCAATATGGCTGTATATCAGCATGCTGTGATTACCTATGGCACTTGACCTGCAAGATATTGCGTTTATGCAACAGTTCAACGGCACAAGTGTGTAAATACATAAGAAACAACAATACAGTGTCTTTAAAAACCCTCTTTTGTGCAAACTACTCAGTCCTCGGCCAAAACTATTTGCTTTGAAACAAATAATAGATTAATGAGAGCAAAGACTGTCCGTTAGATTTGAAGCTCACATCTCCAAAATCATCTGATTAAATGTTCAAATAGATGTTATCTTTAGTAACAAACTGCATATTTGAAGTCTAAACAAATACAAAAAAAAAAAAAAAAAACACACACAAAAAAAATGTATAAAATGATGTTGGATTTGGCCAATCAGATGCGAGGACCAGAAAGATCTGTTGCATATATATATATATATATATATATATATATATTTCAGTAGTACTTTTTAGTTTAGTTTAGCAATTTTAGTTCTCCATTTAAAAATTATTTCAGTAAATTGCTAGCATTTCAAATTTTTTTTACATTTTTTCATCTAATATTTATATTTTACATACAGTTTGTTTTACATTTAGTAAACAATAACAATGCTGGCTGCCCCACAATCTAGTGTAAAAAAACAAAAAACAAACAAACAAACAAAAAAAATCCCTGTATGTTGAAATCTAGAATCTGAGGGTGCAAAAAAACAAAACAAAAAAAAAAGTTCAAATTAACCTGTAAATTTGTCCAAATTAAGTTGTTAGTAATGCATATTTGTTTTGATACATTTACGGTAGGAAATTCACAAAGAATCTTCATGGAACATGATGTTTATTTAATATCCTAATGATTTTTGGCAGAAAAGAGATATCGATCATTTTGATCCATACAATGTATTGTTGGCTATTGCTACAAATATGTGCTACTTATGACTAGTTTTGTGGTCCAGGGTCATATATGTGAATAACATACAGTCAGCTCATCATCATCACAAAAAACAAATCCCAAAAAGGTTGTCAGGATCTTATGTCATCCCAAAGAGGTTTATTGATGACCAAATGATTGAATATTAGCCCATTTATTACACTGAATATTTCATATTTAAGTAGCAATAGTTATAATATATCTTGTAGAAATTGCAGAGAGATATGACATTATATAATACAGCTACATAAGAACAATCAGCTATACAGCAAACAAAAGATGTTTGTGTGCATTTTCTATTGATATTGTCAGCAGTACATTATTTAATTATAACTAAAAAGCATTATAACGGCGTGTATATCCAGACTCAGACTCAGCTAAGTAAAATTTACAGTCCCGTCAAGATACTGCAATCTTCAATTCTTAGCAAATTCCCACAGAGAATAAACAGTCCTGTTATTCACAACCAAGTGATGTAAAAAAATAAGGACTAAAAGCAGACTATGTACAAGCACATACAGACTATGATGTTAATAAAAGCTAAAATCAAGTATTTGAAAAGAATGGTTTCATGAAATAGCGTTTGAGAGCCCAAGTGGAATAAAAGGAAAAATAATACAAGTGTATTGTCATGTCGTGATCTCTGTAAGCCATTTTCTTTTCAGACTTGCACACACAAACACATCAGTGAAGAAAATAACTCAGTGTTCACGCTTATCCCCCCCCTACCCTTGCTGCAGACAAAGCCCGTCGTAACCATGGCGACGGACAGTAAGGAGGCTAAGCTTGACGCGCGGGTAGAGGTAACAGTATCTGAAGGCCCAGGTAAACAAAAACAGAGTGAGGATCTTTGCAAACGGCCTGCTCTTAAAGTGACAGTGACCAAACAGCTAAAGAAGTACAATTTCTCTCTTTATATCAGCACTGTCTCTTTAAGAACTGTGTGGTGTTTCAATAAGAGTCACAAAAACGTCAAGAATTGTGTGCTGTGTCTGCCTGTGTCTTTAAAGGAAGAGTTAACTCAAAACTTACAATTCTGTCAATAGTTACTCACCCACATGTATAATAAAACCTATACAGACTTTTTTCTGTGGAACACAAGGAGAAATTTTTATAGATTTTCTTTGAAGTTGTTTTCCATGCAATTACAGTGAATGAGGTTGGGAGGATGGGAGATTTCAAGCCTTAAAAAAGGACGCAAATCCAACACAAAAGTGGTTCTTCAAACTAGGGCTGGAACGATTCTTCGTCCGAGTTCTGTTAGATCAGTGGTGTCCAGTAGTCGGCAAAATACCGCATTCCACGTTAAACCTTTTTAAAAAATCATAATAAAGCATAATGCTATTAAGAATAAACAAATGCTACGATTTAATTTAATAAATATATGAGATGCAAGGTTAATATATGTGCTTTAATTATTAATTAACATCTTGAATTATTTTGATACTGTATTTAAACTAATTACTATTGCCTCATTGCTATCATATGTGTATTTTAACTCATTTTAAAGGCTATTGTTCACTTAGGTCTATTTTTATTGCTACAAAAAAACTATAACTATCTGACTAATCGTCAGATTAATCGATTACCAAAATAATCATTAGTGACAGCCCTATTTCAAACTTTGAGCTAGACCTCAGCTAATTCATGCAATGAGAGTTACATGCCAGATTTCTTTATCTTAAACTTTGATCTGTTGGCTTCAGAAGTCTTTAAAATCAAGTCACATGAACCACTTTTATGGTGTTTTCACACTGTTTTTTGTGTCACCAGTCTTTATTCGTTGTAATGCATGAAGCAGAGCAACCAACACATTCTCTAAAATTTCTCCTTTTTGTACCTGGGAACAATGAAATCCTACAGATTTGAAACAACATGAGCGTGAGTAAATTTTTTTAATTTCTGTGTGAATTATTCCTTTAAATATGACCTAATCACGTTGCTGTCCAGGGTTTACACACCTTTCGAGTGAACCTTGTGCCCTTAACCTTTACAACCACATTTAACTTATTAACAATAAGTCTCACGTGTGACTAATTTCATTCTTTCTCAGTTTGTCTGAAGTGTGGCATGCTTTAGTTTGAGCTTGTTTCTTTATGTTGTTACAGATATATTTCAACGTTAGGCTGCTGACAAAAGGAACACTGCTAATTATGTTGTTACTTATGATAAATATATTAATTAATCATGCCCTACTGCTGAAATTTGGAGTCAGGTTCAGGTGGGCATTACACGTGGTGCAACAAAAAAACAAGTTACTGGTTTTGCTGTGCTGGTGAAAAACATTATATGACGAGTGGGAGGAGCGAGGTTGAGTACTCTTATGTTGTCAAGTAGGACGGACGTGTGTTTTAGCTTTTGTGAAGAAGTGAGAGGAACAGTCAGGTCTGAGTGAATGTATTTAGCAGTACTGACACTCATACAAACAGGAGGGCCGTGTTTGAGCGTATAGTGGTTGTAGTATGGAGGAGTACAAGGGAGACACATCGAGGGCTGTTTCTCTGGCTGAGTGGTGTCCACTCACATCATATGCCTGAGTGATTGAGGACGCCTGCAGCACTGCATTGTGGGCCAGAGAAATGGAGTAGTAGCAGCTGGGAACAGATTGTGACTTTAACGAAGCTTTGACAGGGAAATGATGAGACAAAATAGGAGAAATCATAAAATCATCCAGTCATAGACGCTCATAAAGCAGTAAACTCTGGAACGGTAATAGCTTCAGGAATTCAAAACAACAAAAGTGGTCACCGACGGCAGGTACTACACGTCTTTACTTTCTTTGTTATTGTGCCAGTGTGTTTTGAGCAGGAACACACTTACTGTGTAACTCCACACTACTTTCCACTTTTAGCCTGTAACAGATCCACGCCGATCTCTGGCTGAATTTATCTACTCTGTGGTGTAGAGTGGCCCTGTCACCCCAGCCGTTTCACTTGGAGCTCCTACAACACAGAGAGTCAGTCAAACATGCATTCGTGAGCCTTAGAAATTCACACAAACGTACATAAAAACAGAAAATACTGTCTGGAGATATTTTAGTTGGTGGAGTGCTTATGGTGTGCTTATGGACCAAGAAGAGACCTGCAGGCTGTAATAGACAAACTTCACACATACACATAGAGAACAGAAGGAAATTGAATAATTAAGGTGGCTGATTATCAAAAAGAAGAAGTCAAAATCTCTAATTATGTGAAGTTATAATAAGTGACAGTAAAACATATAGATAAGATTAGATAAGATTTCTATTTTTACATAAATACTGAACTTTCCCTTCATCAGAGTATTCTAAAAAAAAAAATCTTAACCCTGACACCACACATACATCATGGAGACATCTATTTGACATCTGCATTTACATCTTGAAGACATATTTTTTTTAGAGTGTTTTGCTCATCTGCAATACGTCTATAGGATGTTTCCCATCAGATGTCAAATAGACGTCTATTAGATGTCTTTAAGATGTTAATGATTTATAATGGATGAAAAACTGACATTTTACAGACGTCTGTCAGACGTTTGTTTGTACACAGCAGATGCTTTCCAGATCAAGTGATCTTTAACAGACATCTTGCAGAAGTAGGTGTGCTATCTGGGAAGCAGCATAATTGAACCAAATTAGCATATGAGAATGATTTCTATGTAACAAATGTAATAAATTACATTTTAAACAGGAAATAGTTATTTTAAATTGCAATAATATATCACAGTATTGCTGTTTTAATGTATCCTTTATCAAATAAATACAGCCTTGGTGAGACTTCCTTCAAAAAAATTAAATGTTTTTTCTTTATATTTTGCCTAAATATAATATTTTTTTCATTTAGTACATACTGCCCTTCAGAAGCTACAAAATATACGTAATTCAGATACAGAAGATACATGTTCCACAGAAGACAAAATAAGTTAAATTTACCTTAATCTTCAAATTCAAACAGTTTTCAACCCCGGCTCTTAATAATTTTTTTTCCTTCTGGAGAATCAGTGAGCGTTTGAACCTTCTGTAATAGTTGTATATGAGTCCCTCAGTTGTCCTTAGTGTGAAAAGATGGATCTCAAAATCATATAGTCATTGTCGGAAAGGACTTAAATTCACAAAAACACTGAAAAACCAAAGAATTTCTGAGACAGCGGGCAGTTTAACTGTTCAGGACAAACAAGGGACTCATGAACAATTATCACTAAATAAAAAAAACAGCTGTAAATCATTCAGGTAACATCATTCACAGTATTAAGAACCAAGTGTATGTAAACTTTTTTAAGTCTTTTTATAAATTCAACTATTATTTTCTCTTGTGGATAAAATAATTAACATTCTGCAGATTCTGCAAGGTGTATGTAAACTTTTTACTTCAACTGTAGCTATTATTTGATCTGGCATGTTTTATATGTAATATCATTCGTGAACAGTGCTTTCTGAGCTGCTCTTATCTCCAGAATGTTTATGGTTCTTAATCACTTTCTATTGTCAGGAAGTGGAGACTTAGACACTCTTTACAACCCAAAGGTCCCTTGCCTTATCATTGGTTTAATGCCGTTAAATGGTTCAGTCATGCCAGAGACACTTTGCACTCACAGATTTCAACTTCAGCTGGTAGGTTGAGAGTTATTCTATAAATGTTTTCTTTATAATTGTTTTGGGTTGTTTTTTTTAGGTTAGGAAATAGTTGTTTAAACTTTGGTGTTTAATTGTTGGTAATGAAGCTCAGATCAGTGCTCCTCAATGTTTTTCATAAGTAACGGATGGGAAAGAAAGTAGCTTATTTAGCATTAGGTAAATCCTAAACCCAGTATACTTTAAATTATTTGTATGGCACCTTACAATACATATCTATCCAAGTAGTTTTAAAAAGAATATTTCCTATCAAAGCCTCCAGTGAGCAGGCTGAGATGTTTAAGTAGATTGTGAGGAACCTACAACACCCCCCTGTGATTTCACCCCTGAAAAATCTGAACAGTATTCAAGATGCTCAGTTGTTTATTCATGTATTCATGTTGTCTGTTTAGGTGCTTTTAAAAGTTTTGCAGTTGCTGGCTCTATTGCGTCTCATCTATGATTGCTGATGTGGATTACAGTGACAGTGATAAATGTTACTGATAAAATCTTTATAACACTGACTTTGTAGCAAATGGCTTCTAATTGTTGGCTTTCTCTTTTACCTTGATGCCTTTTCAAGATCATAGAGCTTTGTAGCACCTTGACATTATTGGATGTTTAAACAGGACATCTGGTCACCATAATTATAAAATCCTCTCTCAAGACAAAGGCTTTACCCCAATAAAACCTGACGCCATAGCCTCTGATCTGGTCCTCCATTTCATGGACATCAATTAAAAATGTTCACATTTTTGTACATACTGTATGGTTATTGCTACTTATTGACTATTTGTCACCTTTCTTTTCCCCCACCGACCCGACTTTATAGCAGAGCGGCGACGGCAGGGCAAATTCCAGCCATTCCGGCGACTATTTGGGAAGAAGAAAAGAAGGGAAGCAGAACGTGGGTTTGAGGGATCTGAACTTAAACCTAGCCATTCCACTGACGATGTTTGCAATGGGGTGGTCTCAGTTAATGAGGAGAATGATCAGCATCTAAGGTAAAACTTTATAACAATTTTAGCTTGGTCTGCCATTTTTAATTTATGCTAAATGTATTGCTTTTATTTTGTGCTGAGTTTATTTGCTGAATTGTGTACTGAAAATATTCATAGAAATGCTGTAATTAAACAGTGTGCTCATATCGTGTTCACAGGGAGTTAAACACCCTAGGGTCCCGAGCTTTTTCACACGAGAGTGTATTTATCCCAGAGGACTCAGAGAAGACATATCCAGGACAGACAATGTCTCAGGAGAACGTTTCAGACAAAGTTAGGAACATTCAGGTGAGATTTCTCACACAAACAGCATAAGTAAAAATGTTCATATGTGCAAAATTAAGTCTTGCACCAAACTTTACGATAATACTTCAGAACAGGGAACACATATTCACTATTAAAGGGAACCGTGAGTATTAAGACTTGAATGGCTTAATATAACGTGAACTTACTAAAATATGTAGTAGAAAACCCATTAAAGATTTACGTTATTGTTTCATACATATTTCGGACTATAGGGGGTGGCATAATTTTGATGACACAAAAGGGTTGCACTCAGTGAGCTACTGGGCTACCTGTTGTTATTTTTACCGCAACACAACTCGGACAATAAAATACTGTGAGACAGTGCTACATTGTGCAGCTTTTGGTAGCAATTTTCAGTCAAAGGGAAACAAGAGAAACGATGCAAGACTTCACTGCTTTCCTAGCGATAAGAAGTGGAGAAAAGAATGAGAAGATCCCTCTGACAAAAAAACTTCTTAAAGACCCACGTCGGTTCTCTCCACTTCAGCCCTGATGCCTTTGAAGCTTTTAGTAGACCACAGCTATTGAAAGAGCTTACAAACAGCAGAGACAAGAAACACTAGATGCCATCCTGGCAAGATGTAAACACACTTGTTATGATGCCGCAGCCACTGATATCCAGGGGTGTTTAGACTCCTTATGGGGAAAATCGATGATACGACATTTGGTTTAAAGAAGAAGCCCACTTCCAGAACAACAATTTACAAATAATGTACTCACCCCCTTATCATTCAAGATGTTCAAGTCTTTCAGTCTTCAGTCGTAAAGAAATTATGGTTTTGGAGGAAAACATTTCAGGATTTTTCTCCATATAATGGACTTCATTGGTGCCCGATTTTGAACTTCCAAAATGTGGTTTAAATGCAGCTTCAAAGGGCTCTAAACCAAGGAGGAAGGGTCTTATCTAGCAAAACGATCAAATAAAAATGTTTATACTTTTTAAGCACAAAAGCTTGTGTAGCACTAGCTTTGGGATGCGCGTCCACAATGCTATTTACTACAGAATCACGCCGAAAGGTCACACGGAACGTAAGAGGAACTACAGACCCAGCGTTTACAAAGTGAACGCACAAAGACTAAGGGGTGCAAGAAGGTCAAACGCTGTTTACAAACAAAAAGGTACAACTATGTCGGATAATTCTGAATTCTGAAGTGCTTAAAAAGTATACAATTTATTATTTTTTTTTTCGCAAAAAAAAAAAAAGGCAGATCGTTTCGCTAGATAAGACCCTTTTCCTCGGCTGGGATCGTTTAGAGCCCTTTGAAGCTGCATTTAAACTACATTTTGAAAGTTCAAAATCAGGGCGTCAATGAAGTCCATTACATGGAGAAAAATCCAGAAATGCTTTCCTCAAAAACCATAATTTCTTTATGACTGAAGACAGAAAGACATGAACATCTTGAATGACAAGGGGGTGAGTAAATTATTTGTAAATTGTTGTTCTGGAAGTGGAGTTCTCCTTTAAGCCTGCGCTTATATCCATAACCACCTATAAGCTCTTTCAATAGCTGTGGTCATCGTATCAGTATTTTATTTTCCGAGTTATTCTAAGTTGCGTTGTGGTAAAAAGTACAACAGGTAGTGCCAGTAGCTCACCGAATGCAACCATTTCATGTCATCGAAATAATGGCGCCCCCCATAGTCCAAAATATGTATAAATTATGTAGATTTTTTAAAACGTTCCACTACATATTTCAGTAAGAGACATGAGTTACATTATATTAAGACATACAAGTCTTAATACTCAAGGTTCCCTTTAAGTGTTTTCCCTGAACAAGGACCCAATTTGCTGCTTCTTAACAGTTAGTAAAGTTTAGGTATGGGTAGGATTAAGAGTTGTAGAATATTGTCATGCAGAATAAAGCATTAGTATGTGCTTTATAAGTACTAATAAATAGCCAATATGCTAGTAATATTCATGCTAATAAGCAACTAGTTACTAGTGAGAATTGGTCCTTAAAATGTTAAAGTGTTACCAACCTTACCAACACCAATTTTATACGAGCATTGCACCGAATTTATAAATTTTATTTTATATTGTTTTGCTATGTTGGTATCTTCAGAACTTCAAGGCAGGCAGCAAAACAAAGAAAGAAACAAAACATTTTTTTTTTTACTCTCTATGCTTTTGTTGACAGAAGCAAATTGGACATAATATTAAATTTGGTCAGAGACCTCCTTCACTTAGAAAGAGTGAGGGAGATGAAGGTAGCTCAGATGAAGAAGAGGTACCACGAAGTCCACTGAGGGTTCTTGCTCAGGTGGAGAATGAGCCACCAGAACCCGAAGCTAAGGAAAAAGTAAGCCCTCCAAATTATTATATAATTATCATCACTTTTATTGAAAGCAACTTATAGTGCATTCAAGAAATACATTTTGTCAGTAACCTTGTTGCTAATGGCATGCTCTAGTTAATCTGCAGGAAACTGTGAAACTGTCAAACTATAAATACATTGATTCCCCATACATACACTTTGGAATCCTGATCTCCCATTGTCACAAACTTGTGTTTTTGCTTTACAATTAGGCTGTCAGCCATGACATGGTCCAGCACAGAACTCCAGTCAAATCCCCACGCACTAAGCGCCCACCTCCCCTTGGCACAATTGAGTCCATCAATCTAGATGCTGTCCCTCAGTCTGTCCCACGGTTGGACAACACTGCTGCCAAACATAAACTGTCTGTCAAACCGAAGAACCAGAGGGTGTCACGCAAACACCGAAGGTTCACACAGGTAAAGGAGTTATTCTAAATGCGAACAGTGTCTGTTAGGATAGTTTTTACGTTTGAAGTTATGTTAAAGAGCTCACAGAAAAATTAGGGTTTACTTACCCTTACTGTTCATACAGAAAGTCAGCGTCTAAAGTAATAACTTCTGTAACTTTAATGTATTTCAGGAGTTTCACGAAGAGGATCTCGCTGAATTGCAAGAGGAATCTGAAACACCAAAGGACGAAGAAGTCTTTGATTTGTCAGGAGAGGACTATAACATTATCCACAGAAGCAAAGAGGATTATGAACCCACAGAAAAATCGATGAGACGAAGATTTCATGAGGAGGAGCTAGAACGGCTTGAGCTTCAGAGAAGGGAACAAGAGGAATTCAGGAAGATGGAAGAACAACGAAGGAGAATCGAGGAGCAAAGGCTAGAAGAAGAAAAGCGCCGCAGAGAGGAAGAGGAAAGGCTGCGAAAGGAGGAAGAGGAGAGGAAGCAACGAGAGGAAGAGGCGAGGAAAGAAAGGGAAGAGGAAGAAAGAAGGAAAGAAGAGGAAGAGCGAAGAATAAAACTTGAGGAAGAGCGAAAGAGGCAAGAGGAGGAAAGATTGAGAAAAGAGGAAGAGGAAAGAAGAAGAGCAGAGGAAGAGAGAAGGCAGCAGGAACTTGAAGCAGAGCGTCTTCGCCTTGAAGAGGAAAGAAAAAGGGAGGAGGAAGAGAGAAGGAGAAAAGAGGAGGAGGAGGCAGAACAACGTAGGATTCAAGAGTTAGAGGAGAAACGGCAGAGAGAGGAAGAGGAACGCATCCGTGAGGAGGAAAGAATCCGACAAGAGGAGGCTGAGAGGAAAAGACTGGAGGAAGAGGAGGAAAGAAAGAAACAACAACAAGAGGAGAAAGCTGGAGGTACTGACCTGGAATGGAAAAGAAAAGCAGAAGAATTGAGATGGAGAGAGATGGAGGAGAGACAGAGACCTTTTACTTTCAAAGTCTCTTCGGGCGAGAAGCAGATACTATTCCAGAAGGTCAACCTCAGTCCTGTTACTCCATCAACTGGCCAGCAGGGTGAAACAACAGCTGAAAGCAGGGAGGGAGCCAAAGCTCCTTCACCAGGAGGCACAGATTCCCCAACTCTGTCTTCATCTCTTTATGTCCCACATACTGCAATACTTGTGACAGGAGCTCAACTTTGTGGAACTGCAGTCAATCTAGATCAGATCAAGGACACAGCCTGCAAGTCCCTTCTTGGCATTTCAGAAGGCAAAAAGGCCATGGGTACTCCTCCAACCAAGAGCAAGACTTCGCCAGATTGTAAATCTGGAAAAACCAAATCCTTATACGAGTCTTCCTTATCTGCAGACCAATCCAATGCTGCTGTGCTGGCAGAATGGGCAAGTATCCGATCCAAAATTTTCAAAGGTGCTGAGGACGGAAAATACCCAGAATACCCAGATCAGAGTCGCAGACCGATAAGTGAGGATTTAAATACAGTGCCATTCTCTCACACCAACCTCAGGAAAACCATGTCAGCCAGTGCTAAGTTTTCCATCACACCAGCCAGAAAGAAATTTGCTGATTCCAACAGGAACTCAGAAAGTTTTGGGCAAGAAGACAAAGATGGTGTGAAAATAGAATCACCTTCTACAGAAACTCCCCCTGTCCTAAAATCAGAGTTGCCCTCTTTAGGTACCAAGATCCAGAGCAGAGGAAGCAAAGTTGTCCGCATCGCAGATAGTGCTGAAGAATGCATGTTTGCCAAAGACCTCCCCTCCTTCCTTGTTCCCAGTCCGCCACATGGATCTCCCAAGTCGCAGAGATCCGAGGCCGGATCTTCAAGTCAGGCAGAATCAGAAGACTTTGATGCAAAGGATGAAGGGGATAAGAAGGATCAGAGTGGTGATGAACGGCCCTCACCTTTTGGAATCAAGTTGAGAAGAACCAACTACTCTCTTCGCTTCCACAGTGAACAATCGGCAGAGAAGAGGAAGAAAAGGTACAGTGCAGGAGACAGTTTTGAAGGCGTCCCAGTGCCCCTCACCTCCATTGACCAAGACTCTGACACTTCTACACTTTCCGAAAAGTCTAGCCCTGTTTCTCAAGAGATTATCGGATTTCGAACCACTGCAGCACCCAGTAAAGAATCTCGAAGTAAGTTTAGCAGAAATACTCTCCCTTTGGCACGCACCGAAGCCGACAACTTTGTCCCCAAGCCTCCACTTTACCAAAAACCAGCTACCTCCCCCAAACCATCTGAAGGTGCCACACCTCCACCCTCTCCTCTTCTGAAACCTGGCAGAAGGACTTCAGGGGACATGATTTCACAAAGGACAGTGCAAGCAGAACAGGCAGATACTGAGCAAAGCAGTGATCATAAGGAAGAAGTTGCAGCATCCGTACCATCCCACAAAAATGGACAAGGAGAGGAGGAGCTTAAAGAAAAGAAGTCATTTTTTCCATCCATCAGCATCCCATGGAGAGAAAAAACAGATCGCAGGACAGAACTCATTAAAAAAGGTTCGAAATACTCAAGCACCGTAAAGCTATGATTCAAACCTCAATTTTCCCAAAACTTAAACTAACAATATTCGTATCCTACCTTATAAGCATTTCTATTTTCTACATACTATTTATGTAGAGCAGGGGTGCCTAAACTTGGTCGTGGAGGGCCGGTGTCCTGCAGAGTTTAGCTCCAACCCCAACTAGAAACTTCCCGACAGATGTGTCCAGACAAGTTGAAGCTAGATTCAGGACCGGCCTTCCAGGACCAAGTTTGGGCACCCCTGTTCTAGGGAGTACAACACTGGACAAGTTTGCCAGATTTTCACACCAAAACCCAACCGCTACTCAAAACTAGTCCAAAACTAGCCCAATCACATTAAGGGATGCCCCGGTAAAAATCGTATTCCGCAGGGTAAAATACACATTGTTTTTGGTGGGGTTCCTCTGATAAAATTTGCATTCCAGGGGCTAAATATCATGTTATTGGGGGTGCTTCAACCCACAGACATGAAAAATAACCTGCGCCAACAGTGTTAAAGTGGCCCAATTCCACAGGAAAACCAGACTTGGCAACACTGACAGTAGAGTAGAATGTCCTAAAATAGTTTCTAAACTTTCTTGTCAATTTGACACCTTCTGCATTTCTTCTCCTTCACAGAAAAACCCTCTCTGCAGGCCAGGCACTCTCTGGACAGCTCACGGACACAGGAGAAAGAGACAGGACCACTTTGGATCACTCTGGCACTGCAAAAACAGAAAGGCTTTAGAGAACAGCAGCAAAACCGAGAGGACAAGAGGAGCCAGAGAGAAGCTAAGCTGACTGAGAAACAGACAAGGGACAGAGAAAGTGTATGTATATGTTATATAGCCACACAATATATTATCATTAAAGGGATAGTTCACCCAAAAATTCTGTCATTAGTTACTCACCTTCATGTTTTTTTCGAACCCGTAAGACCTTCCCTCATCTTCGGAACACAAATTAAGATATTTTTTATGAAATTTGAGAGCTTTCTTGACCCTGCTTAGACAACAACGCTAATAGAAACACAAAAATAAATTTATTTAACATTTATTCTCGTTGCTTCATAAAATTAAGGTTGAACCACGGATGTCACATGGACTATTTTAATAATGTCCTTACTACATTTCTGGGCCTTGAATGTTTCAGTTACAGTGCTGTCTATGCAGGGTCAGAGAGCTCTCTGATTTCATCAAAAATATCATAATTTGTGTTCTGAAGATGAACAAAAGTCTTACGGGTTTTCATAGACATGAATGTGAGTAATTAATGGGTGAACTATCCCTTTAACCATCTACACTGTTGGTACTACTTGTAAAATTGTAATCAAAGTGAGTTTTAACCAGCTGGAATCCAATATAATGCAACAAACAATGACAACCTTCTCGTTCACATAAATTTTACCAGCCATGACAAGTAACATTTTGTTGATCAATGTTTTCTATTTCTATGGTGATATGCTGGTCGTCCTTTAGGAAATTTTTTAGGTCAAAATTCTGCTCCATATAACTACAATATGGTGTTGTTTGTCTCTGAAAGCCTGGAATGGTCAGTCCCACAGACGATAAAGGCAATGGAAGTTCCAGCCCTCCCAAGCCTCAAACAGCAGATGAGAACAAGAGACCAGACACACTCCTGGCCCGTTTTGAACGACGCGACAACTTGAAGAAAGCCAACACCTTGCCCAGCTCAGTCACCGGTAAAAAAAAAATGTATTTGATTAAATTTCCTTTTAGTAGCTTTATACTAGGTTATACTTGCTTTTGGTAACTTTGGGTCTTGATGCTTAACTGTTATGTAGGCTTTGTGGGATTCAGACATGGTTCCCATCATGATGTGACGCTTTTAAAAACGAGATATTGAACCACAACAAAAGCATAAAAGAGCAATCTCTAAGTCTTCATAGTGATTTTCTTTCTTTCTTTCTTTCGACAGTTGAAATTACAGACTCTACACCATCTCCGCCAGCAACAAAAGATGTGACAAAGCGCTTCCCTCCTGGTGACACTACCCAGGTTTCAACCGAGCCTGCCTGGCTTGCTCTAGCAAAGCGTAAGGCCAAAGCCTGGAGTGACTGCCCACAGATCATCAAGTGATCAATTACTACTGACCAGTGAAAACGCAAATAAGTCATCTCCTTCATCCACATCACTTAGCCATCACTGCACTCCAGCTCTCCTCTTACTCTGAACAAAAAGTTTGTACTTTTAAGCAATCAGGCATTTCTGAATAATAGTGACAAAATATTGGATAAACAACTACATCAGCCCGTCCCTATGGTTTTCAATATACAAGATTATTGCAATAACATGCATCACACATATATTTACTCATTGTGTCACAGCCAATCAAACAAGCCCTAGAATCTTCAGAGAAGTTGCAGCCCTTCATATCTTTAAAGTTGCCAGTGGTTAACTGTGTATATACACAATGCATGTCAAGCTGTTGATTCTAGATATTACTAAAACAATATGAGTGGTTCACATTAAGTAAAAATATAACATTTCAAGTAAAACAAGAAAGTATGTTATTGCTTTGGTGACTATTCTGGGAAGCAATTCAAGGGCTAATAATAACACAGCTGATGAAACCTTCACAAATTTCACTCCTCGCTCCCACAAGCATGTAAATCGGATAAACGGTTTTGTAATTTTTCTGGTTTTCTTTTTCCATGTACACACTCAAATGAGTTGGCACTCTTAGACCTTGCCGACGGACAGACATTGTCACTTTTTTATTTTCTAACTTATTAAATTTGATATCTTGGCAAAGTAAAAAAGATCTTCACTGTGTCCGTGACAACTGTGAGTACTGTCATTTTAACTATTGCTAAATATCATCACGATAATGACACGTCAGCACTGTTTACTCATGTAATTAA
This sequence comes from Labeo rohita, assembly GCF_022985175.1. Classification (NCBI taxonomy): domain Eukaryota; kingdom Metazoa; phylum Chordata; class Actinopteri; order Cypriniformes; family Cyprinidae; genus Labeo; species Labeo rohita. The sequence continues at coordinate 16,542,255 of NC_066888.1, read as the reverse complement.
CTAACGATGAATTTTTCCATGACAACATAGTTATATATGCACTTGAGCCGTGCTGTCAATTGATGAAAAATCTACTTCTTGCAGTGTCTATACCCGCCTGTTTCTGTAGAATTGGTTGCCTGGGATCCGCCTGCTTGCTGTAACATAAACAATGCTATCCTGGCGTAGCGTGTGCTAGCATCTCTTTTACTGCTAATTAGCAAAACCTGCAACACGGCTAAGTGATGGGAGATCAGTGTTTCAAATGCAACGTCCCGGGGTGGAGGGGAGTAAGAACAAGAGGTCTAGCCAATGGAAATACCCTTTACAAAAAAGGGGGCATTTCTAGCGAGTGAACAAATGGACTATTAACGGACATCACCTCTACGTCCTTGAATAAGGCAGCTAACCCCAGATCGCTCCAGGGGGGATTGTCCTTGTAGGTGAAGTTGCTCTGGATAAAAAGCGTCTGCTAAAAGATGGAAGTTATCAAACGGAAGCCTTGATCTCTCAGCAGAGCCACTGACTCCACTATCTAATGTAATGTTGTATGTATGTAATGTATGTAGGTATGTATGTATGTATAGAGGTGAAACGAAGCAGACTGTATTCCTTTGGAGATCTCCTGAACTGCAGTCGCGTCACTTTGTTTTTACATTGGTCGTGTGCAATAGTGTAGCGTAAACAGTGTTGTATGTGATATAAAACAAAAAGTTTGTTGATAATTGCACTTTTTTTGTTTCACTTTAGAAAAACCCATTACAGAAAAAGTGACGCAAATGTTATGAAATATGTAGAGAACATTAAAGGAAGCTGTTTGAACTCGGTGGACTGAAACTCCTGTTTTCCTGCACAAACATGAACGTTAATGTTAAAGGATTAGCTCACTTCCAGAGTAAATATCCTCCCAAAAAAATTACTCCCATGTCATCCAAGATGTTCATGCCTTTCTTCTTCAGTCGAAAAGAAATTAAGGTTTTTGAGGAAAACATTCCAGGATTATTCTCCATATAATGGACTTCAATGGTGGCCAATGGGTTAAAGGTCCAAACTGCAGTTTCAATGCAGCTACAAAAGGCTCTACACGATCACAGCCGAGGAATAAGGGCAGATCTACCAAAAAAATCTGTCATATTCTAAAACAAAATACAAATTGTACACTTTTTAACCACAAATGCTTGTCTTGCACTAACTGTGATTAAATGTGTTTACAAAAAAAGGTAAAACAACAATGTTGGATGATTTTGAAGTTGGAGTAACCACGCGTGACCTTTCCAGTGTGATTACGTAATGTGCAAAGTCACACATGCGCAACGCAGAACTACTGTAAGATGTGGTTAAAAAATATACAAATTATTTATTATTTTGAAAATGACAAATCGTTTCATTAGATAGGACCCTTATTCCTTGTGTAGAGCCCTTTGAAGCTGCATTGAAACTGCAATTTGGACCCGTTGGCTTCCATTAAAGTCCACTATATGGATAAAAATCCTGGAATGTTTTCCTCAAAAACCTTAGTTTCTTTTCGACTGAAGAAAGAAAGACATGAACATCTTGGATGACATGGGGTGAGTAAATTACAGGAAATTTTTGTTCTGGAAGTGAACTAATCATTTAAATACATTTATGTATTTTGCAGGACATATATACATATAATGCATACTGAACATATATCCATGTAATTTTTTTAATAGGCAGATTTAGGAGTTGTATATAAAAATATACTTCAGATATACTTCCAGTTGCACATGGGGTCATCCTTGTGATTAATCACTTTTTGGTCAGTTCTAGACAGTAGACATAGTCATTACGACATCCCACCACTAACTTGCGCCCCCATACGACGGGAGAAGAGAAAAGTTCGCCTGGCAATGACAAGGTGGCCTTCAGTGTGCCGGTTTCTCCATCTAAAATCCACACCTTTCCATCAGTGGAGCACACAGCCACTAATGTCCTCAAACTCCACGGATTGCCGTCAAACACAAATGGAGTAGAAAACACCTTGCCTGTGGTCTGAAACTGCCACAGTAATGATCCATTATCAGTATTTATACAGTACACATGACCGTCATGTGACCCACATGTGACTGTGGGACTGGGTGATGTAGAAACCGGCTGATCAGTCCAAAACGTCCAAGAGGAAACGCACGGTGATGAGAAGATTGGTCCTTTAGTGGTGAATTCCCATAACTGCAAAATAACAAAACTAAAATCAAACTAGAGCACAAAGTGCAGTCAAACAACTCTAAATCACTGTAGACATTCTCATAATCATCTCTACACTGCAATTCTACTGGGTTATATCTGAAGAGTAAAATAATATTGCGATAGAGCCTATTTTTAATTAGCTAAAAATAAGCTAAAGGGAATTAACTAAGGTTTGAATTATGAGTGCAATATACATAGTAGATTAACAAAGCGTTGTTGTTCATTGCTTTACCCATTAAGACCAAAATATTAAAAAGTAAGAATTAAAATCATGATTATAGTCATATATTTCATTTGTCCTCTCTTAGGAAAACTATTCCCTTTTTCTCTCACCGTATCTCCAGAATGGCTTATTCCAATAATATTTCCATTTACTGAACCAATGAAGACAGAGGAATCAGAGCAGCGAGGAGAAGAGAAAAACGGGACACTGCTGGAATATGTCCACAAGAGTTTTCCACTGTCCTGGACAGACAATTAATGAACAACGGCAAGACATTTTTACCTTTTAAACATGCCCTTTGACCCTCCACTGCATTTAATTTAACCAGGATTAGTTCAGGATTAGATTACTTACTGGATCAAGACAGTGGAGATTCCCACTCAAAGTACTACAGTATAACTGTCTAAAAGACAAGTGGATGCAAGGGGATGAAAACACTGCACCTCCTCCACAATAGTGCTGCCATACACAAGTCTTAGCCTGGGAGAAATAGAGACAAGTATGAGAAATGTCAAGGGGACAGACAAAATCTGCAACATAATTACCCAAAACAGAGTACAACTAATTTAATACACACTTAGCTGTAGCAACATTGTTATTGCTAATTACAACAAACTAATCAAAATATGAAAAAGATGAAATTAACAATAGATATACTCAAACATAAAACTTGTATGAAAATTAGACTAACTTAACTAAAACTGAAATGAAAAGCTTAACAGAAATATAAAAACTAATAATAAAAATGACAAATGCACATACAAAATTACTAAGTTTCAAATTAAGAAATATAATAAAATAAAATAATAAAAAAAGAAGTATTTCTCTTGTATATTACCAGTGGCTCTAATGCATAAACAAAGCCATCATGAGACCCTGCGAAAACCAGCCCAGATTTAGGGTCTACAGTAGGAGAACTTTTCACCACATCCCCTGTTTCAAACGTCCACACAGTGTCCCCACAGGAAACATCCAGGAAATATATCTGTCTGTCATAGCAGCCTAAAAAAAAAAAAGAGTTAAAGTCAGGTTACAAATGTACAAATTCTTAAACTTCTAAAAGTCAAGCGAAAGCAGTTAGAACTTAATTTTCCCATGTTAGTTTCTTTAAGTACAAACCTACTGCTACAAGGCTTCCACATTTGGAGACGGCAGCTGAAGACTCAAGCCGATCTCCGAGGATACGCTCCCAGATGACCTCTCCGTTGGACAAGTCAAGAGCCTGCAGTCTGTGCGAGTGAGAGCCAATGAACACGGTGGTCCTATCAGGACCCACCAGCAGCACTGGAGAGGCATCTACACACCTGCCCGTGTCTGAGCTCCAGAGGACCCGCAGGCTTAGCGGCAGGAATTCGGAAGGACCTTCACCTATACCTGTGCACTTAGTGACGGGTAAGATCTCAGTAACTTCTTGAGGAACATGGCGCTCTGTGATCTTCTTAATAGCAGGATTAGATATTAAACCCACATTAGTGTCTTCAGAAGTATTTGTCACTGTAAATTTGATCTGGCTTGCTCCTAGTGCATCTGAGAAGTTTTTCTCCTGTATTTTCTGAATACAACCCCAATCTGTAACCTCACCAGCTCGTCTCACAACTACAAATCCCACAGTCCTTCCCACTGAGGGAACTACAAAACCCTCTGTGCTTTCTGTAGCATTCTCTGTGGATATTTCCTTGTGTTGTCTTTTGAGTGAAACTTTAGAGCCTGAATCATCCAGCAGTCTCTTCTTTGATGGCTGGATTGCGTTGTTGTGCGTTTCTGTCATGACGTGGCTAACCACATCTGAGAAAGAGCCATCTAATATGACCTCAAGCAGGCCCACAGAGGTTGTCCCCATGGCAACAGTGATCTCATCACAGAGACGCAGGGCCTGAAGGGAGTCTCCTCCACTTAACATGAAGTGTGCATCTTCCTCAACCACCACGTCATTCGGCAAGCCAATACAGTCCTAATAAACAGAAAACCACAATGGCAGTTTCACTCAACAGGCAAATGGGAAAAATATTATTTATGAAATACCTCCATGTGGCAAACAATTAGAACTAGTACATTTTGTGCAAAAAGAGTTCATGTTGTTTATACCTTCCACAGCGTCTTTAACTTCATTCTCACAGATTCAATGTCTTTCTGTATGTTTTTTGTATTTATATCTTGTTTTTGAGTGTCACACATCCTCATCAACTCATCAGTGGCTATTTTACCTAAAAATACACAACAGGAATATAAAAATGACAAAAATTATTTAGACATCAGGTATAATTTTTGTACTAGTGGATAGCAAAATAAAGTAAACTGCGACATATTATACCCCAAAAAAAAAAAAATCACCATACAGTGGACTACCAGTAAAATGTGGGACCAAAAATTATTCAGAAACTTTGACCTGTCCATGTTTTGCTCAAGTGTTTTTCTTTAATTGCTAATGTGACCTTTTTACACCACAGACTGAACAAAATTAAGCATTGCTTGGTAATTGGACAACAAAGTATTGATAGTTGTGTAAATATTGTCATACTAACAGTTGTATAAATTTTTGGTTTGACATATTCTTCCTTCTAGTTATCTGACATTATCAAGATGAATTTGTTCTGAAACAGTTTAACTCTGAGTTCTTGTCACATTTTATGAGCATTTTCTAAACTATAGCGAAAAAACTGTAATAAAGTGAGAAATGTTGAAGGCGTCTGAATAAATTTTGGTTTGACTGTATGACCACAATGAAAAAACATGTTTGACTGTTTATTTGTGATAGAAATACCAATTAAAATGTCTAAATATAATAATATTCTAGAACATAATGTATTTTTTATTTAGCCTTTTATGTTTTTTATTGCTTTAAAAAGATATTTTAATCATTTCATATTCATGAATGAAGAGTATATAAAACATTCATATATAAAATAACATTTCTATATAATAAAAAAGTATAAAAGCATAAATGGCAACATAAAAGGTTAATTTAATTAAATTAATTATATCCGTGTAAGTTAACATTAATTCAATTATTAGTGGTACTCCACAACAACATATCAAAATACAAAATTCGGTTTAACTTGAAGAAATTGTGACAGAAATATATTACTTAATGTAATGATAGTACTACTACTGCTACTAATAAGGTTATTATTAAAATGTTATTTTTTTTTTCAGGAATATTTGCCAAAAATTGTATTTAAAATGTATATGTATTTTATTACATTTGCATATGTATTTACATTTAAAATGGAAATAATATAACACATTTCATTAGAAAAACTTTTGATTATTAAAATGTAATAAAACCATTAAAATTGAATCCAGAAAAATCTTGGTAAAAAATAAAATTTGAGAGAAAAATAATACATATCTCATAGGGCCTTAAAAATTAATTTTTTTATTAAACTTTAAATAAATTGCAGTTAAATTGTGTTTAAGTTCCATTATTTCAGTTAGACATGCTTTTTGATTAATATATTTTTTTATTTAACCATTAAATAAGAGTCTATAAAAAATTATATATATATATATATAAAACAGAATTTGGGAAAAAATAAAATAACTGTTATCACAGTTATCATTCTTAGTGTGAACAGGCCTTTAGAGGATGGTGCTCACTTGCCATGAGAGGTGAGTGGAAGAGCAGGGATGAAGAATATCATGTCTGGAATGCTGTGACTGGCCAAAAGCTGTGATAACCTCTTGCGAATCTCATCTTCAACAACTCTGAGCGAGGGGGAGGTGGAGTTTTTTGACATGTCGCCAGTGGCGAGGTCTTCAGAAGACTGTGAGGAATGTTGGAAAGGTTTTTGATGAGGAAATTCAGAGGATGAAAGGGTTCCTGGTTGACCCGATGCGAGCACTATAAATGCCAGCAGCCTGTCACCCTCACTCAGGCTCACTGCACACGCCTCCACCTGAGACAAATTCTCAATGATCTGAGCAGAGAAAGAAATAAAATTATTGTGTAAGATGACCTATGTACTTTTAAATGCTCTTGGATTTTATTATATATACATGCCAAAAGTTGTTACATGACACATGGGTCATATAACACCTACCTGCTGCAAGGCATCTAGGTGTACGCGCTGACCAAAGCGTTTAATAAGCCGATCCTTCCTGCCCATGAAATACAACTGGGAATCACGCACCTGCACCCAGTCACCAGTAGCACGCATTGTTCCCTTGACTACAGTTTCTTCATCATCAAGCAGACACACCCTCTCCTGACCACCTAAATAAAATGACAAAAATTCATGGTACAAACACAAAAACTAGCAAAACTGAATGTGAAAGCAAGTACACTACCATTTAAATGTTTTTTTTTAGAGCAAGGATGCATTAAAATGACGCTACAAAAATTATATTTAAAATAAATTCAAAATTAATGATAATACATGTTTCTGGAGCAGCAAAGGATAATGTGGACACTAAAGGATCATGTGACACTAAAGACTGAAGTAAATGAAGAAAATTAATTTACCCTCAGAGAAAAGTATATATTTTAAAATACACTTCCAGTTTTTGAACAGTAAAATTTTTTTAAATGTTTTTAAAGTAGTCTCTTCTGCTCACCAAGTCTTCATTTATTTGACCCAAAGAACAGCGAAAAAAATACAATTTTGATTTTTTTTACTATTTAAAATAACTGTTTTCTATTTGAATATATTTTTTAAAATGTAATTTACTCCTGTGATTTCAAAGCTGAATTTTTAGCATCATTACTCCAGATGATACTCACATGATCCTTCAGAAATCACTCTAATATTCTGATTTACTGCTCAAAAACATTTTATATTATTATTATTATTATTATTATGTTAAAAACAGCTGAGCAGATTTTTTCTGAAATAGAAATCTTTTGTAACATTATAAATGTCTTTATCATCACTTCTGATCAATTTAAAGCATCCTTGCTAAATAAAAGTATTAATTTCTATAATCCCTCCCCCACCCCCGGCAATAAATAAATTAATAAATACTTATATGATTTCTGAAGGATCATGTGACACTGAAGACTGGAGTAATGATGCTGAAAATTTTGCTTTGAACACAGGGATAAATTACATTTTAAAATATATTCAAATAGAAAACAGTTATTTTAAATAGCAAAAAAACAAAAAAAAAAACAAATTAAAAAACAATTCAAAATATTACTGTTTTTGCTGTACTTTGGATCAAATAAATGCAGGCTTGTGAGCAGAAAAGACTTCTTTAAAAACATTTTAAAAAATCTTACTGTTCAAAAACTTTTGACTGGTAGTGTATATTAAAATAGATAACAGTTATTAAAAAATTTACAAATATTTATGTTTTAACTGTATTTTGTTTTTATTACTGTTTTAGACAATTGTACTATACCAATGAACAGTTGTCCTTCTCCTTCAGTGACGAGACATCCTCTCTCATCTCTCACCTCCAATACGGTATCCAACATCGGCTCTCCAAGGGGCACAAATTCATCAGTTCTTTAAAACAATACATATGATGCATAAACAAACAATGCAACACAAACAATGGCAGAATAATAATAATTTAGCATCATATTTTATGTCAAGTCAAAGTAATGCAGAGGACCTTGAGACTGTTAATATGACTGTTTTTGTGCCTAATGCATTTTTACTATAGATTTTTTTAGACTTATTTACATACTATTAGAGTTTTTATTTATATTTTGAATATATACGTTTAGATTTTCAGTTTTCAATTTTAATTAGTTTAATTTTTAGTAATTTTGTTGGTTTTATTTTATTAGTTTTTAGGTGTCACTCACATGTTCTCCAAGCACAGCTGTTCATCTGGGACTTTGTACCAGCTTGCCCAGCAAGAAACTTCTGTGGTACCGTAAAGATTACAGATATGTGTGTCATTGCCTTTTTGCCTCCAGTTCTTGAGAAGACTTAGAGATGGACATGGCTCTCCTCCAAAAGCCAATAACCTCAGAGATGAATTAGCACTAAGCACCTCCTCCTGAAGGACACGCTTTCCAAAGCGCCTCACAAGAGTGGGAGTGGCCTGAAAAAGAATTAAGTCAATTATTATACTACTTTAGTATAGAGCAGTACTATATGTTGTGTATGTCATCTCAGACTTACAAATGAGTTACAAATGTTACAGTCAGAAAAATGTTGTTCAGGGTCCACCATGATTAACTTGTCCTACTAGTTAATGTCCAATAACAAACAGAGGGACTACCAAGGTAAAGTATTACTGGAACAGTTATGTGATTTCAACATGGCCGTCCCCATGAAGAGACCCACTCGTATAAAATAAACCACTTTTATTAGGATACTGATATAACTATTCTAAATCTCTTGCTAATGTACACTACCAGACAAAAGTTTGGAACAATAATATTTTTAATGTTTTTTTTTTTTTTTAAGTCTCTTCTGCTCACCAAGCCTGCATTTATTTGATCCAAAATACAGCAAAATTGATTATAGAAATGAACACGTATTATATATTTATTTAGCAAGGATACTTTAAATTGATCAAATGTATAATGTAATATATAAAGACATAATGTTACAAAAGATTTCTATTTCAGATAAATGCTGTTCTTCTGAACTTGGAAAAAATTCTACTGATCTTCTATGATTCTATTATGATAATAAATGTTTTTGCAGCAAATCAGAATATTAGAATGATTTCTGAAGGACCATGTGAGTGGAGTAATGATGCTAAAAATTCAGCTTCGAAATCACAGTGATAAATTACATTTTAAAACATATTCAAATAGAAAACAGTTATTTGAAATAGTAAAAATATTTCAAACTTTTACTGTTTTTCCTGTACTCTGGATAAAACAAATGCAGGCTTGGTGAGCAGAGGAGCCTTCTTTAAAAAACTTTAAAAAATCTTATTGTTCAAAAACTTTTGACTGGTAGTGTATATGTTTTACATTTTGTGTATAAAACTTGTGCCCCTAAAGAACTGAAGTGTGAAACGAAATTAAGAAATACTGAAAACAAATTGTTGGTGCATGTAAATAAATGAACAAATGCCAAAGAACACACTCATTATCTCATGTAATCTGCATAATGCAGAAATTTCAGCTTACTACTCCCACTACCAATGTTGATTACAGGAGCTTCATCTCCTCCTCACAGCATTTGCACATTCATAAGAAAGATAAATGGAGAGATGAAGTGATTTGATTATTAAAATCTCTAATTAAAGGCTGTCACAAACAGAAGCTCACGACTGATGGATCGGTAAGGAGCAAAGTCACTTGCCTGTAAGACTGTTGTTGTGTTTCGTTTAAATAGCACATTTGCAAGTCTGCGTGGCATCTTTTTAACAGCAGAGGGGACAATTAGGAGACACGCTCCGGAGGACAGGGCCAGAAACATCTCCACCACGGAGGGGTCAAAGGTTAACGGAGACGATAGAAATACAACATCTTCTGCAGTCATCTTAAAAACAGATCTGTTGAGACAGTATTAAAAAAAATTCATTATCTCACCTTTATATGAACATTGAGGCTATATCTTAGTCCAGTTACACAAATGTATGTTTTTTAGCATTGATTTTATAATTTGGTTTCAAACACATGAAATTAAAATTCTCAAATGGCTCAAAATGCTCTTAATTAAATTTTTAATGAAGTCCATCCTCCAAAGTAAAATTTCAATGCAACATTTTTGCTATAGAGTGTTTTCACGGCACGTCATCAATCTGGCGGCACTAAACGTAAACAATGCCACTGAACTGAACGGAACCTGCTGATTTTGCTGATTATTCCTGTTGAAAATGGTCAATTATTGTCATGTTTTGCGCTGTACTAATCGGTCAGACTGGGAAAAACATTTGGAGAACTATAGCCAAAAGTTATAGCAAATCAAGGACGAGAGTGCAAAAAACTATCTGAGGAACAAAAGGCGTTTGTGATTGGCCAAACTGAACTAGGATTTCCAGGGCAAGAATTTTGACAACATTCGTGCTTGTTCTTATCATTTCTGGTCAGGTGGGTGAAATATTAGGCTAATATCTTAATTAATACTGCTCGTAAGTATCTTTACCATCTATTAACTTTAGATTGTCAAAATATTGCGGCCTTTCCTGCTTACTAGATTCTTCTCTATATGATTTAGCAGCTTCCACGCATTTTTTTCTGTGGATTAGACAGCATAAATTAGAAGAACAACATGTTCAGTAATACATTAACGGTGCAATCCATGCTGTTGTTTACATCCGAGTAACTCCAATATGGCTGCGCATCCAGGAAACTGACCAAAGTGTGACTAGTAAACAAGTGAACACATTAAGACCACAATGAAGTACATTCAGGTAAAAATCAACTATATAATGAATGCAGATTTCAACTAAACATTCAGTGTGTTCTTACCTTAGATGTGTAATATTAGGCACAATACACCTGTGTGGGACCTTGACTATTTTTGGAAGCCCTGTTGTTCCAGATGTGTGCAAAACATAAGCCAAAGTCTCCCTCTGTTGGATGTCTTTGGTCATAACATTGGCGTTGGACGGCTGATCGGTCGTTCGAATGTTTGCGTCCTGCTCACTTTGTATTTTTATTAAAGTGAGCCTATGTGAGGACAATGTGAGACATATTTCCAGGGACAGCAGGTTGAAAAATGCGCTCTGGAATTGCTGTTGGTTATAAAACAATAGTATTTTAATAATATAATATAATATAATATAATATAATATAATAATACAGTAAACCTACATTAAGCAATTCGTTTTGTATCAAGCAGAAGTTCAGTCTGCACTTGTTTATCATTCTCAGGTTGCACAAAGGTGGTGATGCAGGATCAAGAGGCACATATGCAGCAGGAAGCTGCAGAATACTGTTCAGAGACATAAACATTTGAATTATGCACTGAACTCAAAATATTTGTTTAATTTAATAATTAGCTACTAGAATAACTCCATAGTCATGTATTATATACTGCATAACTTGAATCGTACCCAAGAATCCAGGCGGGAAGCAGGACATCTGCATGACAGAATAACCCTATGATACCATCATGTTTCTGGACATGAATGCGCAAGTGTCCAGTTAACTCGTTTGCTAGGGAAATAACTTCATCATATGTCAAACATACGCGCGCTGCAATGCTGCTATCGAACTCGACAGCTGTTTTATTACCGTGAGCACGCGCTGCCTCGTGCACCAGCTCATGAAGAAATACTGCTGTCATATCTGAGAAAAAAATGATGTTAAGTCATAATTTGAGAAATTGCGACGTACATTTAATTTCTGTCTAGCAATTTAGGAGCGCCTATTTTGCAAACTAGCCACAACCAATTCGTGAGCAAATTTGAGTCGAATGGGTTTTGAACCGGTTCACAAAGCTTTGAACGACTCGTTCACGAATCAAACTGAATCGCGGCATTTTTTCAGTCCAAGCAGTTCTCGACTTAACGACTTACCTTTTCATTAGATAACAGATTTTTTGTATTGTTTGATACCAAAGTATATTTAGGTTACACTACCAGTCAGTACGTTTTTAAAAAGAAGTCTCTTCTGCTTACCAAGCCTGCATTTATTTGATTTTAAAATACAGCAAAGGCTATTTAAAAATGTGGTCTTGTGATCAAAGCAATTTTTTTAGCATCATTACTCCAGTCTTCAGTGTCACATGAACCTTCAGCAATCATTCTAATATGCCGATTTAATGATAACAAACAATTATTATTATTATTATCAATATTTCAAACAGTTGAGCACATTTTTTCAAGTCTTTGATGAACACAAAAATCAAAAGATCAGCATTTATCTGGGTTTTTTTGGATGCTGATCCAAAGATCAGAATCCTTGCTAAATAAAAATGAATAGATCAGCATCCTTGCTAAATACAAATTAATACTCTTATTTAGCAAAGATGCTTTAAAGTGATCAAAAGTGATAATAAAGACATTTATAATGTTACAAAAGATTTCTATTTCAGATAAATGCTGTTCTTCTGAACTTTTTATTCATCAAAGAAACCTAAAAAAATTTACTCAGCTGTTTTCAACTGAATAATAAAAAATGTTTTTTGAAATCAGCATATTAGAATGATTTCTGAAGGACCACTGAAGACTGGAGTAATGATGCTAAAAATTCAGCTTTGAGATCACAGGAATAATTACATTTCAAAATATATTCAAATAGAAAACATTTATTTTAAATAGCAAAAATATTTGCTGTAATTTGGATCAAATAAATACAGGCTTGGTGATTATGTGCTGAATTCTGGCTGCGACAACACATGAAATTACAATAAACAACCTTTCTAACAAAACGTCATCGAAAAAAAGTCATTTGCTTATAAAATTGTCGAGAACCACGTGGATACGCAACGACAAGAATCTCTTTTGTGCTCACTTTTTTAAACGAACTGTTCGAAGGAACCGATTCATGGAGATGATTCGCGCTTTAAGATGACGTTGTCGTGCTGCTTGAAAGAACGTCCAATCACTGCTCGAGTTTTTCACTCTGGGAAAAATTTGAATGTTTAGGCGAGCCGCTGGCTGAGTGTTCATTCTTAATATATGTTAGTCAAATAAATTATTTTGCAATATATTTTGTTAATGCAACATGTCGACAAAACATTTATATGCAGATCAATTCAAGAAGAATGACGATGTGTTCAGAAACACGATGGAAGCTATTTTTCAGAAGGTACGTAACGCTAGTGTTACAGCAAACGTACGTAAATTTAAGATAGAGTAACTTTACGTTTATTGGCGCATTTCTTACCAAATGTTGTGGTTCTGAAAGATTGTAGTGAATCCATTTAGTAACGTGTAACTTTAACACAGCATGTTTATTACGTCCTTTGTAGTATTCTAGTCTCAGTGATCATGGGATAGACGTCTGTCTGAAAACAATGACCTGCAGGACTGGTAGAGGTAAGCTGTAACACTGAAATTGAAAACTGATATCTAAGCATTTCTACTGGCTTGGTGGGTTATTAAAAATAAATAAATAAATAAACAAACTAAAAATAGTTATTGTGTTTATTTTAAATATTTGTATTTGTTTCTGAGTTTGTATATTATATGATTACAGGTCCTGTCCCCATTGACAGTGCAGAAGGAGAACGTGAGTTGGAAGCATTAAAGGTGAGAGTAATATTTTCTGAAATATTTAGATTTTTCTTAGCCCTGATGTGTGTAAGTTTGCACAATGCCTCTATTGGGATATAACATTTCTTTTCTTATATGCAGACTCGGGTTAAAGGTGACTGTTCGATGAGGGGTAAGGCACAAAATGTTGTGATTTTTGGGTAATTTTGTATCTGTTGGTTGGAGTATAATATTTATCTTCATTTTTTGTGTTTAATCTTTTTATCTTCTTGTCTTTTACAGAGTTTGAGTACCAAGAAAATGATCAGGTAGTAAAAAGAAAATTACAGATTGTAAAAGCACAAAATTATTATTGTTTTTTTAACTTATATTTTGTTATTTTCACCAGTTTCAGATGGACGTGTCAGGAGTGACTGAAGACGATCTTAATGGCTCCGGTCAAAAAGAAAACAATGAAAATCTGTGTAAGAAACAAACAAGTAACCCTTGACATAAGTACAAAATAAACATTTCAGTTAGTATTACTGCTATTTACAGGAAAATATTTACATTATGAACAACACTACCAGCCAACAGTTTTTTTCTTCTGCTCACCAATCCTGCATTTATTTGATCCAAAGTACAGCAAAAGCAGTAATATTGTGAAATATTTGTACTATTTAAAATAACTGGTTTCTATCTGAATATATTTTAAAATGTAATTTATTCCTGTGATCAAAGCTAAATTTTCTGCATCATTATTCCAGTCTTTGGTGTCACATGATCCTTCAGAAATCATTCTTGTATGCTGATTTGCTGTACAAGTAAAATATTTTAGTATTATAATTATCAATATTTAAAACAGTTGAGTACCTTTTTTCAGGATTCTTTGAATAGAAAGATCCAAAGATCAGCATTTATCTGGAATAAAAAGGTTTTGCAACATTATAGACTATAGCATTCAAAGGCTTGGAATCAGTACCATTTTTTTTTTTTTTTATTGGGAAGAAACGATAGAAATTGATACTTTTATTTAGTAAGGATGCTTTAAATTGATCAAAAGTGATGATAAAAGACATTTTTTAACAGTAATAATAATAAATGTTTTCTGAGCAGCAAATCAGAGTATTAGAATAATTTCTAAAGGATCAAGACTGGAGTAATGATGCTAAAAGTTCAGCTTTGAAATCACAGGAATAAATTACATTTTAAAATTTAAAATATATTCAAATAGGAAACAGTTATTTTAAATTATAAAAATATTTATTTTAATAATTTTTGCTGTGCTTTGGATCAAATAAATGTAAGCTTGGTGAGTAGAAGAGACTTCTTTAAAAAAACATTAAAAATCTTACTGTTCAAAAACTTTTAACTGGTAATGCATGTATTGAAGAAATGCACAATCATGTTTAGTGCCGAGTCTGACATCAAAATCATGTCTCAATGATAATCTTCCAGGGCACGGAGGTGAATCATTCCAGCTCTCTATGAATCTGAATAACACACCTCCTGATTCTCTATGGGGTGAGTCGTCTCAGCCTGAGGAAGAGGATGAAGAACTAGAGAAAACACTGAGCAGCCATGGCAGTACCCTCCTGGATGTCTATCCCAGCATGCTTAACCAGATCGGCGAGGCATACCGGCGACAGCACGTGACTGATACGGCGAGAGCCGTGGTGCAAAAGTACCGCCGCAAACACTGGCAATCTGCCCCGACTCATCGCAATGCATCCTCTAAGAACAGACACAACTGCACTCTGAACAAAACAACAGAGATCTCATTTACCAGTCAAAGTCCAGATCGAAGAAACATCAGCGACTGTTTCAAGAGCAATGACAAACTACAACATTTGCTCAAGAACAAACCAAGGTCTTCACCACTTAAAAATTCATCCTACGAGCCCAGTGCTTGTTTTTACTCACCCAGGAGGAACACTGCGGATGTGAGCGGTGTGACGGATGAGTGTCAGTGGACTGACTTGCATTTAACCAGTAAAGCTGCCCGTGTGATTGACTTGTCCACACCTCCATATTCGGGTTCCCCCTCATATAGTGACCAATCTCCAGATCTAGACCAAACCTATGATGTTGGACCAACATCTCATGCTGTTCCAGCCTCATCAGTCCTTGCTTCTCCACGACGAAGCAGAGCAGATGTGTCTATTATTGACCAGAGAGGATTATCGGTCACCTCCCGAACTTCCTCATTGGACAAAGACTGTTTTAGGGACCGCCTGCACTCTCCTGTCCCCTCTCCTCAGCGCAGTCTCGTTGGTGTTTTATCTCCAACTGGGAAAAGTAGCTTCAGACCTAGTGTGCTGATCATGGAAAGGCAGTTAAACTCAACAGCAAGTCCAAAGCGAAGTGCACCTTCTCCTTCGCACCCTCTATCCCATTCTGAGGTCCTCAGATCTCCTTATGGTGTCAAACAGGTGCCATTGTCATCACCCCGGCGGTCCATTTACAACCACCCTGACCAAAGCTTATCTGAAGTAGAGAAACCATCCCGTTTTACTCCATCCCACCGTCAGCGCTCTCTTTCTGGCCCTCAGTCCACGTACTCTTTCACCGAACCTCAGATTGATATCGAGTTTAGAAAACTCTATCACCACTTCATCTGTCGTGGTACATCATCGCCGTGTCCTTCCTCCCACTGTCACCTGTGTGAGAGACACCTGAAGGAGAGGTCTCGAAGCCCCAGCTTTTCCTCCTCCAGCATGTCTGCTCTCGCTCTGACACCCCTGAGGGCCAAACTCAAGAAACGCCGCCGTCAGCCCGAAGTGGAGGAGTCACTCCGATTTAAACGCTTCCGAGAGAGTCGTTCTCCACTTAAACATCTCCAGCTGAGAGACCCATACATGTCCCCTGGAATATCAGAACCTACCGAAGACAAACACACCTGGGATAGGGCCGTCCTGCTGCAGTGCCCCAGTCCACGGTTCCTCAGTGGCACCGGAAACCTCAGAAGAATCAGGGAGGCTAAATTAAGCATGCAAATGAACCCACGTGCTTTGTCTTGGGTAAGAGCATTAGTGATGTGACTTGCGTCTTTTGTGTATATGTGTGACCCTGGAACACAAAACCAGTCATAATGATCAAATTTTTTTTTTTTTTTTTTTTAAATTGAGATTTATACATCATCTGAAAGCTGAATAAATTAACAATTGTTAGGATGGGACAAAATTAGGCCAAGATGCAACTATTTGAAAATCTGGAATCTGAGGGTGCAAAAAAAAAAAAAAAAAGAAACAAAATATTGAGAAATTTGCCTTTAAAGTTGTTCAAATTAAGTTTTTAGCAATGCATATTACTAATCAAAAGTTATGTTTTGATATTTGCAGTAGAAAATTTACAAAATATCTTCATGGAACATGATCTTTACTTAATATCCTAAGGATTGTTGGCATAAAAGAAAAATCAATAATTATGACATACAATGTATTGTTGGCTATTGCTACAAATACACCCATTATACTTAAGACTGGTTTTGTGGTGCAGTGTCAGATATGTAGTATTTGAAACTACCATTTAGTTTGAAGGTTTAGTCATTTATGTACTTCTCACCAATACATTCCAGCTTTTTTCAGTTACTTTCCAAGACAGTATTTCTAGTTTCTGTTTGAGTTTTTGATCTAAGATTTATATTATTTCAACATATTTAACAAAAAGGACTTTTAATAGTTTATTTATTTATGCAGTAAAACATTGGTTTCTCCACTTCCTTTGCAGAGAGATGCCCCAAGCGGAGTCCATCCAGTAGGAGGTTTGTAGTCACATGATGATCAGCATGACCTCTGTATCTTGCTTGTAGATATTACAAAATGTTTGTTTCATCAATATTTTTTATTTCAACAGCTGTGTCACCCATGAGACTGATTAATCAGGGTATCTCCCCACTCTCTCCTAGGTAATTTCAGCACAAAATACTAGTGAATTTCTTACAGTCTTCATTTTAACTACTCCACAAATCTTTTTTTTTTTTTTTCTAGTGATGTACCAATATTAAAATTCTGTCTGATATAGTTGATATTAAAGTGTTATGTTGTTATTATTATAAAAATAAATTTGGCAAAAATTAAAGGGATAGTTCACTCAAAAATGAAAGTTCTGTCATTAACCATGTTGTTCCTTCAGACTGACGACAGAAGGTCCTGGAACCTTGGCTGCTTTAAAGGAGAAGTCCACTTCCAAAACGAAGATTCACAGATAATGTTCTCACCCCCTTGTCATTTATGATGTTCATGTCTTTCTTTCTTCAGTCGTAAAGAAATTATGTTTTTTGGGGAAAACATTTCAGGATTTTTCTCCATATGGTGATATGGTGCCCCGATTTTGAACTTCCAAAATGCAGTTTAAATGAGGCTTCAAATGATCCCAAATGCAGTTGTAAATGATCCCAGCTGAGAAAGAAGGGTCTTATCTAGCGAAACGATCGGTTATTTTCATAAAAATAATACAGTTTATATACTTTTTAATGTCAAACGCTCATCTTGTCTTTCTCTGCCTGGACTGTTTTTTTTCCGGTTCATGACAGTATGTCGAAAAACTCATGTTCTCTCTTAAAATCACCCTATATTGCTGTTTTACCTTTTTGTGTTAAAGGTGTTTGATCTTCTTTGCATCTACACTTACTGGGTCGAAACTTCTGCAGCAATGTAGGATGATTTTGAAATGATTTTTGAAGTTGAGGGAAAAAATACAATTAAGTTTTTTGACATACCCTAACTGTCTTGAGGCAGAATACACAGAGTTCAGGGAGAGCAAGACAAGACGAGCATTTGAGATTGAAAAGTATTTAAATTGTATTTTTTAAATGAAAATAACCGATCGTTATAGTAGATAAGACTTGGCTGGGATTGTTTACAACCACATTTGGGATCGTTTGAAGCCACATTTAAACTGCATTTTGGAAGTTCAAAAATGCTGAAATGTTTTCCTCAAAAAAACATCATTTCTTTACGACTGAAGAAAGAAAGACACGAACATCTTGGATGACAAGGGGTGAGTACATTATATGTAAATCTTTGTTTTGGAAGTGGACTTCTCCTTTAAAAGGCCAAGGCTCGCCCAAAAGGCAATATGACTGACAGGTTAAGCAACCAATCATTTTTCGTTTTGTGCCACGTTATGTTTAGGGGCGTGGAAATGTCACCGGTTTGTAAAACTCCTGAAGATACATTAAAGATTTTGTGCCACAAACTTTTAAGTATTTCACATACTTTTGAAAATTCAGCGTTTAGTTAATCCTGATAAGTGCTCACTGTCACAGTTGTAAACATGGTGGCTTTCTTCATTCGTGAGGGGGTTTGGCATCACAACGTCATTCTTTCCAGGTGGAATGCTAAAGAACGCGACACGCGTCTCCAATAGACCAATCCGATGTTGATTTTAAAACTTCTAAAGTGTTTCCACTTTTGTGTGCTGTATGCATCAGATGTTTAGCCAACAGTCTGGTTGTAATGTCTAAGGCTGAGACAAACCTGTAAGACCTTCATTCATCTTTGGAACACAAATTAAGATATTTTTAATCAAATTTGAGACTGCATAGAGGGCAATGCATCTACCACGTTCAAAGCCCAGAAAGGTAGCAAGGGCATCGTTAAAATAGTCCAAAAATAGTTTTGTTTTCTTTGCGTACAAAAAGTATTCCCGTAACTTCCACTGATGTCACGTGGACTATATTAATGATATCCACACTACCTTTCTGGGCAAAGAATGTGTCAGTTGTGTTGCTGTCTATGCAGGGTCAGAAAGCTCTTGGATTTCATCAAAAATATCTTAATTTGTGTTCTGAAGATGAACGTAGATCTTACGGGTTTGAAACGACATGAGGGTGAGTAATTAATGACAGAATTTTCATTTTTGGTTAAACAATCCTTTTAAATAATGTTTAATGCTATAACACGTGAATTTGGACATTATAATGTTATAATGTACAATATAAAAAAAAAAAAAAATTGAAAAAAAATTACATCTAACAATGCTTATAAATTGTTTAAATACACAAGTATTAAAAAAAAGACAGAAAAAATCTCCAGTACTAGCCAATAACTGAAATGGTGACATTGTATTGCTTATCCTTGAAATTTTCTTAGTTGTTCCTAAAATATGAAGATTTTTGTGTTTTGTTATTTGAGAATGATCAGATGTTTATTTAGTCTTTAACACAGTGATGCTGTTTTCTTCAGTCTTTCCAGGAGGCGACTACAGTACGGTCTTCTGCAGTGATGAGCTTTCCTGTACACATCCCACAACCTGCATTTCCCCATGTGGGATAAACACATCATATATATATATATATATAAAGTTCACCCTAGTGAAAAAGCACAGGGTGGCATCAGTGTGTAGACACAGTGTTTTCTTCTGTTTCTGTCTTCTTGTTTAAAATATATGTACATGTAAATGCATCTGTGTGTTACAATGCTGTTGTGTAAATATATTTCCATCATTTAAAACAGCCTTGTGTTTTAATATAATCAATTTTAATAGAACCCAAGTTTTTTTAAATAGGTGTCCAGTTACTTGTGCACTGATGAATGGTATGTTTGTCTGTAAATAATTCAAATGTTTTGTTTCAACAAGCTTTTTAATAAACAAATATGCGCATTTCACATACAGAGTTCCATTTTGTGCGTTCTTGAAGACGAACAAAAAAGCAAAACAATCAGTTTCCTTAAGAAACGTGACTGCTAAAGCTCACATTGACTGAAAAGAAAAAAAAGTTCAGACGCTTACATGGATACAGAAACAGATCTTATAAAATAGTGTAGATTTGTACGAAATGTAGTAGTAATACTACACAACAATCTTGCCCAAACTAGCAGTTTGAAATCTGACAATAACAGGACTGCTTTTAATGCAACTCTTAAAGGAATGTTTGAGAATACAAAAAGAAAAAAAATTAAATGTTTTACTTTAATTCTAACACTGCCTTTTATGAAAGCAGCACCACAGTTTTAATTAGTTTTTAGTGAAATTAACAAATGATTTCAAAAGACAAACAAAAAACCCTACTCTATTTCTAAATGAAGAGACATGAATGTGATCAGCAGTTCGGAGGGCAGAAATTTACCACTCCAGCTCCACTGGGTATTTTCCTGTGAGACAGGCTGTGCAATGACCAAATCTAGTGGTCTTAGTGTTGATCCTTTCATCTTTCCCACGTGACTCTATCCCACCTTGAACTGCAGATACCAGGCCTTCAACTGACAGATAACGGACACTTGTAGCACCTGTTTAAAGCAAAGAAAAAAATCAAACAATGAAACCACATGCTTATTAATGGGAAGTGTTTTTATGCCCTTCATAATTTGTGCATTCTTTACAAAACCTTAGCGATTAAGCAAACCTCCGTTCCTGACTTACCAATGTAACCCGCTATATCCTTAAACTCTGGTTTGTTAGCAATTAGCTCTTCTTTGGTAGGAATGTTAATGCCCATGTAGCATGGGAAGCGGATTGGAGGTGATGCAACTCGAATGTGAACCTGTGAAGTGTCATGTGACATGGTAAAGACACTGTGCCTTTGAAAAGAGATCAAAACAGCAAACATACAGTAGTGATTGAAATATATTTTACCTCTGTTGCACC
This sequence comes from Labeo rohita, assembly GCF_022985175.1. Classification (NCBI taxonomy): domain Eukaryota; kingdom Metazoa; phylum Chordata; class Actinopteri; order Cypriniformes; family Cyprinidae; genus Labeo; species Labeo rohita. The sequence continues at coordinate 16,521,257 of NC_066888.1, read as the reverse complement.
TGCTTCCTTCAGTAGTTTAATAATAGGGGAGATGGTGTTGCCCCTCACAATCGAATCATCAATAAGCACCACTCGTTTGCCAGCAAAGTTATCGGTCAACGCACCGAACTTCTTGGCAACTCCAAGCTGACGTAGGCGAGTGTTTGGTTGAATGAAAGTTCTGCCCACATAGCGGTTCTTACACAGCACCTCTACATACGGAATGCCAGACTGAGAAAGAAACAGGAATTAAAACTTAGTAATGCCCAAACATGAACCAATAAAGCATTACGACTGATGCATCCTTATTACTCACTTGCTGAGCGTATCCTAATGCTGCAGGTGTGGCTGATTCTGGAACAGTGCTCACTACATCAGCATCAGTGGGAGCTTCAATGGCCAACTGCCGTCCACAGCGCTGCCTCACTGTATATACCATCTGACCTATAACACCAAAAACCCCAGTTATTTCACCTATTACTACATAATTATATCATTTTCTATTATATAAGGAATTTTACCATTTTCTACCATTCCAATTTTTTAAAATTTTTTAAATAACTCGTTCACTGAATAAAAAATAAAGGTAATTGTGACTTTCTATTTTACAATTTTGACTGTCTTTTCCTTAAATGAGTTTAAAATCTCAAAATTCTGACTTTTTTCCCCAGAAGGGCGTAATACAAATAGCAATTATGACTTGCATCACAATTACGAGAAAAAGTCAGAACTGCACGATATAAACTCGCAATTGCGTTAAAAAGTAAGAACTGCGAGATACAAACTAGCATTTGCAAGAAAAATTGTTAGAATTGTGAGTTTTTTTCTCACAATTCTGACTTTATTACTCGCAACTGCAAGTTTATATCATGCAATTCTGAGAAAAAAGTCAAAACTGCAAGATACAACTCGCATTTGTGAGAAAAAATTGTCAGAATTGTGAGTTCTGGTAATTCTGACTTTATTTCTCACAATTTTATATCATGCAATTGCAAGATGTAAATTTGCAACTGTGAGAAAAGACATAATTGCAAGATACAAACTCACATTTGCAAGAAAAAAAAAATTGTCAGAGTTGCAAGTTTTTCTTATCTCTTTATTTCTTGAAACTGGGAGTTAATATCATGCATTTCTGGGAACAAGTTTGTATCATGCAATTCTGAGAAAAAGGTTGAAATTGCGAGAAAAAAAAAGTCTGAATTGCAAGAAAAAACCTGCATTTGCAAGAAAAAAAAAGAATTGTGAGTTCTTGCAATTCTGACTTTATTTCTCACAACTGCAAGTTTATATCAAGTCAGAATTGCTAGTTTATATCGTGCAATTATGAGAAAAAAAGTCAGAATTGCAAGATACAACCTTACATTTGTGAGAAAAAAATATGAACTGCGAGATACAAACTCACTTTCTGAGAAAAAAACGGTCAGAATTTTGAGTTTTTATCTTGCGATTCTGACTTTATTTCGTTATTTGATTTATTTGATTGATTTATTTATATCATGCACTTCTAAAAAAAAAAAAAAAAAATCAGAATTGCAAGATGTAAACTCTCTTGACTTTCACTTTTGATCAGTTTAAAGGGTAAATTTACTGCTGGCAAGATGGGTTTTTAATAAAAATTGGTGTTTTTTTCCCATAAGTGACTAGCTTCATTATTTTTTGCAAAAAATAAACATCAACACCCATAATGCACTGTCAGATCAGACTGTCTGTAAGCTGGGATACAAAAATGTAAAAGCATGATATGAAATTTTACCATATGACAGAGTTTAACTGAAAAATAAACCCGGAGATCTGAGTGCAGGTAACATGGAGAAAGTATACACATTGTTTATTTATATACTACTGACATCTGTAAAAATAGAAGGTGGTACTGACCTCAATCATTTGGTTTAAACCAAACATTACTGTTATATCTCAATCCTTCTTTTCACTCAAAACATAAGAATGGTTTAAAACATTATAAACTTGCCTTCAAATATGGAGTCTGGCCGGGCAAAGTAAACATACTCAAATATGCAGAAAGCAGGAGGGTCTCCCTCAGGCCGTGGAACAACACTCAGGCTCTTCACTCCATTTTTAGAGATCTGGACGATCTCTCCAGGCTGTACTTCACGATAATACCTAAAACACAAGAGAAAAATGAAAACACATACACAATAAACAAACTAACTGCTAAAATATGAAGCAAATGTTTGTGAGCTTAGAGATGGAAACTATAAGATTGTTTTTTTTTGTTGGATTGATGTGAACATACTTTGCTCCAATGGACTGGAAGCTACAGGACTCAGAAGAGACAACCCAGCCTTCTGTGTCTGCTTCTCCAGTACCTAGAGAATGAAAAAAAAAGTTTAGCATCATTCTAGACTTAAGGTACAGCACAGACAGGTCACATGCACCCATTCATACACATACTCCACATTCCTAAACTCAGGTTCACCTCAAACCGTTTCCCTCACTGCTGAATCACACACCTGAGCTGTGCAGTTTGGAGATGGGCACTAGACGTCCAATAGAAAGAGGCCTATTTCCATAGGGGTCTCTCACAGCGTAGATCACATCTTTATACATCACTAGCAGTGAGTACGACGTAGGCGTCTCTGTCATCAGATTCTTTATACTGAGAAAAACACAATAAAAATACATAACAATACGATTACAGAAGTGGATTTCTATAGTTCTTCTTCTATTGACAGGGTTTAACAAATAGTGATCCAATCAGATGTTGTGATGCAGATGGACTTACCGAGCCACCCAATCAGGAGTGTCTAGCTCCTCCATGGGTGGAGTCAAAGCAAGGAGCTGGGTAATAAGTTCACTATCTGAGCTGGTGGAAAGGCCAACGCCATGTCTCATAACCTACAACACAAATACTTCATATTGAACAAAAAAACAACAACAAAAAAACTCCCCGTTCCCCTGAAACTGTGGTCTCAAGTAATCCCATAGAATTAAAGCCCACCTTCTTGCGCAGTGCGGAGGCATTGACCAGTTCTCCATTGTGAGCCACTGCAATCTTGCCATGCAGAGTGTCTACCACAAAAGGCTGGCAGTTCTGCAGCTCAGAGATGCCAGTGGTGGAGTACCGCGTGTGTCCGATGCCCAGGTTACCATTGCGCAGTTTCAGCAAATCCTCTGCTTTAAAAGCTGTATTCACTAAACCCATGCCCTGTGAGAAGCAATTATGTCAGGCATGTCTAATCTTGCATTCATTGCTGTATGTTGAAATGTGCTAGCCCATGGGACAGGAACAAATCATGTTGTAAGTGAGAGGTAGATGCTGTATGCATCAAAATGCTGTGTTATTCCTACATTACCTTCAGGGTGGTGTATATTGGTGGGTTTGTTCCAGTACTCGTGACAATACCAGCACTCTCCTGACCCCTATTGAACAAAGAGTATTGTAAAAAGAGTTTTTTCACATCAATGATCTACAATAAATTGATACAATGAATACAATGATCTAAATGCAGATTTAGCAATTGTTTTACATATATTTACACATAACAGAGTCAATTTTTTTAAACAATTTTATTCAGCAAGGACACATTAAAATGATCAAGAATTACAGTAAAGACATTTATAATACTGGTCTTTTCAAATCCTTTTTATGAAAATATTTTTTAATAGTGCTGTCAAATCAATTAATCGTGATTAGTCACATCCAAAATAAAGGTTTGTGTTTACGTAATATACGTCTGTGTGCTGTGTATATTTATATGAAGTTTAAATGTCACACCAGTGTCACATGATCCTTCAGAAATCATTCTAATATGAAGATTTGGTTCTCAAGAAAATTTCTTCCTATTATTGTTTAAAAATAGTGCTGTAAGGTCGGCACCGATAGCCTTGTGGGCAGCTATGGGCGTCCCGAGTTCGAATCCCGGCTCGAGGACCTTTCCCGATCCCACACCCTTCTCTCTCTCCCACTTCGCTTCCTGTCAGCTATGATCTGTCCTATCGTAATAAAGGCAAAAAGTCCAAAAATAAAAATCTTTGAAAAATAGTGCTGTAAAGTCGATTAATCGTGATTAAACATTCAAAATAATATTTTGTGTTTGCATAATGTACCTCTGTGTACTATGTGTATTTTATGTCACAGCAGTGTCACATGATCCTTCAGAAATCATTCTAATATAAGGATTTGGTTCTCAGGAAAATTTATTTTTATTATAGTTAAAAAATAGTGCTGTAAAGTTGATTAATCGTGATTAATCACATCCAAAATAAAAGTTTGTGTTTACGTAATATACCTTTGTACTATGTGTATTTATGTGTAGTTTATGCCACACCAGTGTCACATGATCCTTCAGAAATCATTCTAATATAAGGATTTGGTTATTGTTAAAAAAACCCCCCAAAACATTATTGTTAAAACAACATATACATGTATATATTTAAGAAATATGTAATGTGTAACATGTATTTACACAATATAAATCATATAAATATGAATTATATATTAGTGTGAACGGTCTATATTTATTATACATATATAAATACACAAATATGCATGCATACATTTAAAAAAAATTGTTAATATATTCAATATATTTATATATGATATAAATTATATGTATATACATGTAAATATACACAGTATACACATATTATATAAACAAAAATGTTTGTTTTGGATGCGATTAATCGTAATTAACCGATTTGACAGTAATTTTTTAAACAATAATAAGAAGAAATGTTTCTTAAGAACTAAATCTTCATATTAGATTGATTTCTGAAGGATCATGTGACAATTGTGTGAAACAAAACTGGAGTATTTTTTTTCCCCATAGACATTAAAAAAATCTTACTGAGTCCAAACCTTTAAAAAGGTAGTGAAGGACACCTAGAGATGTGAAAAAGACATCACACAAACATTTTCAGTTACTGAATATGTTGTAAAAATGATCTATTTACAGTCAGGCATGATTCATCAGTGTTCATACCAAAAGTAAAGCAGTCATGTGATCTCAACAAAAAGGTTTTTTTAGGCTTCTAATATGGCTTAAGTCTTCACCTCATGTGCTTTTAAACAGATTTTTAAAAGTACTATTAATTTTTTGATGTGCTAACCATTTTTGAATAAGGGAATGTTCTTTTAACAGAAAAAAGAGAGTGCAGATATTGAGACATACTGATGGTATTTGTTGATATTGCATGTGGTAATTCATTAGAAAACATGTCTTTGCAAGACTAGAGTCTGTATAGAGAATGTGTTCCTCCCATTCTTCCACGTGATTTTACACCAACAAAACCAAAATCAAGCCAAATCTGTTTTTATGAGTGAATGATTGCACAGTGTGTGACTAAAGCAGATCAAACTGGTTTATGTGAAGCGGTTAGCCAGAGAATGAGAAAGAGAAAGAGAAAGAGGGGGAGGGGAATTAGAGTGAGAGAGAGAGAGAGAGAGGGGGAGATAGAGAGTGTGAGTGAGTGAGTGAGTGAGTATGAGAGAAAAGGAGAGCATGTGAGAAAGCATAGACAGTTGATCCCAAAGATGTGACCAAATAACCACAAAAGACCTTCAAAATAGACGTGTTAGCACAGCCAAATGTCTCTGAGCCTTTACCACGTGTTATTGAGTAAGATCGACGCAGCAAGTGCAGCTCATTCGCCAAGCCACTTCTCACATTTCCTCCCCGGCCCTCCCCCACCGCACGCAGCTTAAGCCAGTCATGAGGCTGTTCTCTGTCACGTGGCTGTTCCTAACTGGCTCAGTCGTCTGGTTGCCTTGGACACTGAGCTTAAAGTCAACAGGGAGGGGGAGGAGAGAGGATAAAGGCAGAGGCGAACAAACAGAAGCCATTTCTAGGCAAGCTTAGAAACATGGAGCCTGAAACAGACCAACAAAGGCATGCTGGGGAGGACAAGAGGCAGAGGGACACAACTGGACACTGGAAGGGGGAGGACGTGAAAGCTCTGCTGTCCGTGTGGAGGGAGAGACAAGCCTGGGAAGAGGAAGAAAGCAGGGCCAAGTATGAGGCCATCTCAAGCCGTTTGAGAGAGCTTGGGGTGTGTAGAGACTGGCTTGACTGTAAGGCCCAGAGCAGAAGCATGGCTCTTCCAGACTGGAGGCCGACGCAGACCGTCTACAAGCACTCTTCCGCAGATAGCAGGCCGCCGACCCAAAGGCCTTACGTGGCAGATGAAGAGCCCACGGCTGCCAGGAGAGAGGAGCCTGCTTCACTGCCAGGACTTCAGGAAGGTAACACTTACACTTTAACAAAACTACAATCACGAAAATACAACGTTTTTAAAAGAAGCATTCGAGTTACCATTGAATTTTTGCTCTTTTTTGACATTTTATATGTAGCTTACATAATTAAATAATTACAAAACTGTAAGTACATAATATATAATTAAGTTAAATTTAAAAAAATATTTTTTTAAATTTTCAGTAGGGGCCTCTAAATGACCTAAATTATTTAAAATAAGATGAAAACAAGCATTAAAATGTCAAAAGAAAAAACAAAAAAGGACAATATAAACAACAATATAAATAAATAAATAAATAAAGATAGTTCTTAAGTTAATTCCCCCTCAACAACTTCTTTGAAAAAAAAAAAAGACTTCTATGGCCTTGAAAAACTTTTGCTAATAATTACACATCATGTCACACACTAAAATTGGGTAAAAAATTGTGACTAAAAGAATATTTTTTAAAAATTCTCATCCTCATCCAGAAAAACAAAAATTAACAAACTGGAAAAGTCATGTGGCCAAATTTTGTTTCGAAAATTAAACAAAATAACGTAATTTACTAGTGGTTCTGACAAAATGTTCATTGCTTAAATAAATAAATAAAGATCTTATGTTAATTCCCCCTCAACAACTTCTTTGGAAAAAAAAAAAAAAAACCTTGAAAAACTTTTGCTAATAATTACACGTCATGTCACATACAAGAATATTTTTTAAAAATTCTTATCCTTCGTCCTCATCCAGAAAAAAGAACAAAAATTCACAAACTGGAAAAGTCATGTGGCCAAATTTTGTTGTGGTCTATGGAGTGCCCAAGTCTAAAAAGCAAAGAAAATGTATTTTAAAGTGGTCATGAACAGCCTTTTTTATTATGTTGAACTGTTCTCTGAGATCCCCTTGTAATAGGGGTGTGACGAGACACTTATCCCACAAGACGAGACGAGACACGAGACTGAGTTCACGAGAACGAGACGAGATTTTTCAACTTTTCTTAAGAAATTCTCACAGATGAAATATATAGGGAAAAATAGTATTTTATTCAACTGAAAAAACTAAATACAAAAAAAATGTAGGTGCATTTTGAACTTTATGAAATTAAACTTCCATTTTAATGAATTATATGCAGTAATAAACAACATTTAAACGAGTTTCGCGTTTCTGGATAAATTGAGAATTCCAGTTGTTTTTAAAAAAAAAATTGAGAGCATGATTCTCGCACGATTCAGGAGAAAAAAAGATGAGAAAACTAAACAAAATAACGTAATTTACTAGTGGTTCTGACAAAATGTTCATTGCTTAAATCTTTTAAAAACATAAAATAATAATAAAAAAACATTCAGTAATGGTGGAGTCAGTTTCTCACTTCATTAAGACTTATTTAACTACTGAAATCTCCTGAATAAATGGTTCAATGACATACTTTTTTTTTAAACTGGCAGTTGTCGCCACCTCCTGGCGGAAGAGGATAAGCGTTACTATACATACAAGTGTTAAGATATTTTCGTTTTGATCGCTACTGTAGAAAATAAGTGTTTATGCCCAAACTATAAACTTTTATCTCAGTACTTATATTATTTAAATGCCTGTAACCCAGAAATAATGATTATAATGTGGTTGAAAAGACTGTTTGTGTTGTTTTTCTGCATTCACATTTATCCCGACCCTCTGATTTATTAACATGGGCAGCGACAAAACGTGTTTCTCATGCTCCACTGACACTTGTCATGTGAAAGAGTTGTAATAGAGTTAAATCGTTGTCATTCAGGAATAAGATCGCGTGGGTGTTTTAATCCAGATCTCGATATTTGTGCAGCTCTAATGTAAACACTGCAAAACGTTTTGCGAGGATATCGTAACGAGTTCTCGCGAGATCCGACTGGATCGCCAAGTCTGCTGTTTTCCCGCGGAATTGGGCTACTTCAACACTGTTGCCCTGGGTTGTTTTTCATGTCTTTGGGTTGAAGCAACTCCAAAAATGTGATATTTATCCACTGGAATGGGAATTTTACCAGGGGTACCCCACCAAAAACCATGTTTTTTTACTTTGCGGAATGTGGTTGGGCTAGTTTTGGGTTAGTTTTCAGTAGCAATTGGGCGGGTTTTGTTGTAAAAACCCAGCAACCCTGTTCCTTATATATGGACGCTGCTGTGATTTCAGTAAAAAATGCATAAATACTCAGTACATATCAAACGATTTGTAATAACAGACAAAGCAGTAGTGACCACGTAATAAAAATAGTTACACTTGTGTTTTAGTTTCAATCTTTTGAAAAATCCTGCGTCGAATTGTGCCTTGTTTGTAAACGAATATGTGGGAAAATAAAGTGAACAAAGGGTCAAGTTCTAACTGACACGATCAGGACTTCATTAAAAATAAAGTTAATCCACTAACATTGGGATCAGATAGCCCCACTATCTTTTGGCAGACTGGCTTAAATATTAGTTGTTTTTAGATTAATGAGAAAATTGAGTTCTGAAACTTACAGGATGTTTTTATAGTACAATGACCTCTTATATGTCAAAATATCAAGGGAATTTAGGTTTTTTAGTTCATGGAATTTAGGTTTTTTAGTTAAAAACCCACCTGGTGGGTGTATAAATCCCGCCCCTGTTGTTTATACTAAACACTAATGTTGCCAAACCTGTTGTTAAGCTACAATCAATTTACTTCTAGGGCTGGAAGGAGGAAGGCACTGGTCTGACAAGGAGGTCCGGGCTCTCCTTACGGTTTGGGCTGACAAGGAGGTTCACAAGCAGCTCCAACGTTCCCACAGAAACAAAGCCATCTTCCAGGAGATGGCACGCCGGCTGGAGCACCAACACGGCGTGGTGCGAGATTGGAGACAGTGCCGCACCAAATACAAGAACATGAAATATGACTACAAGGTCAGCAAGAGTCAAGGCCGTCCGATAAGGTTCTTCGCTGAGCTTGATGCTATAATGCAGGGCAAAGACATCGAGGGTGGATTTGAGGAGGACGAGTCATCTAGGAACATACCAGATAGGGAGAAGGTCGCCATGAGACGTGAACCTGTCGAAGAACAAGTTATAAAGATCGATGACGGTAAGTTTTGTGTTTTTGTTTACAACAAAACAGTGATGGTTCGGGTTTGTCATCTAGAAACTAACTTTGTGCCTTTGTTTAAGATGAAAGTCTGGCAGAGATGCAAACAATAATGAATGCAGCAACTCATCCACTGATTGCAAGAGACACAGGTGAGTTCTGATATAAATGAAAATGTTCAATGTTGTTTCAACATCTTGAGCTTTTTAAAAACTGGTTTCTTCTTCAGCGACAACAGCAGCAGCCACAAACGAGATGAATATTATCACAGTGCACGACTCGGGCAGAAACTGGAGTGAAGAAGAGGTGGCCGCATTGCTTCAGATCTGGGCCGAAGAAGGGATCCAGCGACAGCTACAGGGCTCAACCAGAAACAAAGACATATTCGTCCAAATTTCACGCAGGCTTCTTCAGCAAGGCGTGGAAAGGGACTGGAAACAGTGTCGCACCAAGTACAAAAACCTGAAGTACCTCTACCGTTCTTTGCAGAGAGGAAAAGCCGACATCGGCGATCCTCGCCGCGTCATGAGATTTTACGAACAGCTGGATGCCCTTTTGTCCAAGCCTCCTAGAAGTCGAATGAGCTATGCTGAGTTTTCCGACTCAAATAATTTACTGAGAAACTCTAGGATGTTTACTCCGCCATCATTTGAGGAGCACTCCATGGGTGGACTTCCACAGGATGACAACGACATGGTTGCGCTTAGATATGACCAGCCACCTATGGATGAGGCTGCTTTGAGATCTCCTTCCATTTCTGCAAGGGCCTTTCAAAACAAAGTTGAGACCGAAGGGGTTTTAATAAGACCAGAGGAAGTGTCAAATGTTGAATATGGGATGCCTGAAATGAATGCCGCTATAGTGAGGTCAACTGGCAGCCCTCAAATAGAATATGAACAGCATGTCTCCTCTGACTCCATCTCTGCTGTTATATACGACGACAGTCAGAAGTACAAAAGGATCCCAGGTAATAAAATGAATTATACCAGTGGTTCTCAACTGGTTTCACATCAGATTTGAGATTTGATATTATGTGGTGACCTAAGTAGAATAAAAGTTCTAAAAATTAAATACAAAACATAATCAAAGATCAATCATCCTTCTCGAATCTATATTTGTTGTAGCCTCAGTCATATTTTACTTTTACTGGCAATGTTTTGTTCATGGTTTTTGATAATGAGGGCATGTTTGAGAAGGATACCGTGGCCATGTCACATTTTCTAGCAAGTGGCAGATGAATTTGTGCCAAAATGACACTTGATCAAACAAAGCTTTTGACGTTAGCAACACAAGATATGAGAAGCATTTCCCTCCCTTAAACAGATAAGCCTATTTATTTTGCTATCCTAATTACACTAAGTTGCTTTTTATTGTTTGTCACAGTGTTGTCTCTTTCTCTGCTGCTAGCGATGTTTTCAGAACAGACCTTTTTTTTTGGTCAAGGCCCAACAGTTGAGAACCACTGACTTCTGATCATTTTAAATGCAGTGTTTTATGTTACATATATGTTTATAATGCCATTTACTTGCTTTTTCTTAATATGTGTGCATGTATTTACAATGTAGACAGTAGCGACCAATCGTACACGAGAGGAGAGCAAGTGGCGGCTACCCAAGGAAGAAAGAGGAAAGCTGCAGATGAAGGTTCTTCCTTGTTTTCCCATTACAGAGACATTCTCAAATTTGTAAGCAATGCGCAGAGTGAGAGTCAGGTGTGAGTCGATCCTGTGACTTCAGTTTGACTAATAGAATCATGACAGGAATAACAACACATTGACAGGATACATGGACAGCAATTCATAACAGATGAAATGTGATTTTTAAAAAACAGTCCTGAACTATTCAGTCATCTGAATGTCGAAACTAAAAGAAATTAGGATGAAACCAAGAGTGATTAGACTACAATAAAAGCAAATATACAGATTTCTAATAATATATTAATTATAAAGTTCATTCACTATTATTAGCGTCTTTAAATAAAGTAGAATATTAAGAAATTGTCAGTGTACAAACAAGTTCTTTAACCCATTTAACATTATATCTTGTGTGTTTAGGGGATCGTTTGCTTTGTAAACAGTTTCATCAGAGCACTGACGATGGAGAAAGCAGCACAGATTGGTCTGAGAACATAGACTTTCAATGCAAAGAAGAGGAGGATCAATACATTCCGATCATGGAGATCACCTCTGTGTGTTCAATGGCATCTAACGCAATCACGTCTGAACATTCGGTGAGACGGCAGGACAATGGAAGTCTATTGATCTATGATTTAACTGCATAACTGCAGGGCACTGCAAACCATTACTGCATGTGTGTTTTTTGCACTATGAGCTATATCAGCATTTGTAATACAGTGTAAGAGTAAGAAAACAGAGCAGGCAATTACAAAAAGTTGCACCCAGGTGAATTATGCATGTTCATGAGAAAGAGCACTGTATTAGTTTTAGTTTAGTTAGTTAGTATACACTACGAGTCAAAAGTTTTTGAACAGTAAGATTTGTAATGTTTTTTAAAGAATTGTCCTTTGCTCACCAAGCCTAAAATACAGCAAAATCAATAATATTGTTACTGCTTTATATTTGAACATATTTTAAAAAGTAATTTATTCCTGTGATCAAAGCTAAATTTTCAGCATTATTTTCAACATAATAATAATAATAATAATAATAATAATAATAATAATTTTGAGCAGCAAATATTAGAATGATTTCTGAAGGATTGCGTGACTTGTTATATGGTGCTAAAAATTTTGCTTTGAAATCACAGGAATAAATTACATTTTAAAATATATTCAAATAGAAAAGTTATTTTAAATAGTAAAAATATTAAAAAAAAAAAAAAAAAAAAGATTTCCTGTTTTTGCTGTACTTTGGATTAAATAAATCCAGGTGTGGTGACTTCTTTAAAAAACATTAAAAATCTTACTGTTCAAAACCTTTTGACTGGAAGTGTACATGAAACTCTGGGTTCATTTGCCTCCGAGCCTTTGATTATTTGCTGGTCTTAACTGGAGTAAACCAGTCTTTTAGCCTGACCAACTGACCAAAACCCCTCCAAAATTAGCCTGACCAGACTGGGAAAACAGTTAAAACTAGCAAACCATCTTAGATAAAGCATTTAATTGCCAGTAGAGATATATAAAGCATATGGGACATAATGTATCCTATATGCTTTAAAAACCCAAAAAGACATTTAGAAATAATAAATATATAAAAGTCTATTTCTAAATGTTGTACATCACTAACTTACAATCTGTTAAGAATTATAGAAGGTAATGATTAAGATAATGCTCACTAAATATTAAGCTATCTAGATGAACTGGGGTCCGGGGTGGGTGGTCCTTATGGCTGTAACGTTACAGGGAAAAAAAACTGATTTAAACGCTTTTTAATTGTTCAGTTCCTAGGTGAGATGCAAATTAGGTCAAACAGATCCCTGCTGAAAAACCATCTTAAACCAGTCTAAGATGGTTTGCAGGAATGTTTTTTTTTTCTATAGTAATAGTCTCTATACAATAAAAGTCACCTGAGTAGGAGCAGAACTTACCTGTGTTGCAAAGCAACAAGTCCTAGTGTCAAAATCTGCGCGACCTCCAGTTGTGTTGGCCATTCTCCCGCTGCCACACAGCCGAACACCCCGCATTCCTCCCCAATGCCCGACTCCTCAAACTCCATGTCCTGCTCCCTACGGCGAGCTGAATGGGTTTGTAGTGTTAGCCTGTATTTCCACGCTGGCTGGAATCACTGGAAGCACGTGTTTCGTCACACAGCGGAACATGCGGCAGAGGATCTGGCAACACAAACGCTCATATGAACAAAAAGCCAGCTCTGAAGTCCAAGTTAGAGAAGATGAAAAAATAAAAAAGTTTTTGGGAAGACTTTTTCAAGTTTTGTCTTGAAACGTACAAAGTCTAGTGGGTAAACTGTAACGAATGCGATCAATATCTTGCGCAACGCGCCCTAAGGCCAATGTTGTTTGCAAAGATTCAAGATGATTGTTTGCTTCTAAATAATATCAATAGATAAGTCTTTTGTCTTTTAAAGAATGCAGATTAAGGTTTTGCCCACGTGGTGAAGATGGCATTACTCTGATTGGTTTTTATGAGTCGGCAGAGTGTCGTAACGCGTTGCTCTCGTGAAAATAAATGAGTTGGGTCTCACTCCTCCTCGACATACTTGATATGAGCCTTTCTCTGAAGTTCAAGTAGTTATTGCAACGCTTGTTTTAAACCCAGCGACCAAGAATAATCAAGTTTCTGATCTTTTTTTTGCAGGAAAAACGAAGCTCAACAATAATGTCGAACGCAACAGGTAAGTTTGCTTTTATTCGTCTGTTTGATTATTTGTTAACCATGTTTTACCGCTGTGCAGTTGCGCAGTGAATAAAATGCACCCATACGGCATGGATTAAATACTTCAGCCCTTTTGCCAAACAGAATTCGTAACATTACTTGAGGTAGTAAAAGTATTTTCATAAATCAGAATATGGGTCAATCTCAAGTCTGTAATGAAGAAGTGGAAATCTTTTACAAATCTAGTTCAAATCACGTGACAAGTTTTTAGAAATGTCTTCTGTTGGTGTTTAATAAATGAAAGCACTTAAAAATTTAAGTAGCTGGTATATCCATAATGAAGAAATTACTAAAATAAAATACCTTCTTAAAAAAAACACCTTTTCACAACGTAACCCCATTTTTAAAACAAATAATGAATATTTTAAATAAGAAACCATGAGGGTCTAAAGGAGACCTTCTTGTTTTATGTTTTTCTGAAAAGGGAAAAAAAGACTTCCCAGTGTTGGTTATACCATGTTGATTTTAATTTGATGTACTTTTCTTTTATATATGTGACCCTGGACCACAAAACCAGTCATAAGGGTTGAAATTGAGATTTATAAATCATCTAAAAGCTAAATAAATAAGCTGATGCATGGTTTGTTAGGACAGTATTTGGCCGAGATACAACTATTTGAAAACCTGGAATCTGAGCGTGCAAAAAAATCTAAATATTGAGAAAATCATCTTTAAAGTTGTCCAAATTAAGTTCTTACTAATCAAAAATTAATCTTTAATATATTCACGGTAGAAAATTTACAAAATATCTTCATGGAATATGATCTTTACTTAATATCCTAGTGATTTTAGCATAAAATAAAAATCTTTTATTTTTAACCAATGAATTTTTGGCTAGTGCTACTTATGACTGGTTTTGTGATTCAGGGTCCCATATTAGTTTTAATTATTTTGATATAATATTAAATGGCTTGACAAACTACCTTTTTTTAGATAGAAAAAAAAAAGCATGTCATAGACCCATATGTGCTTATTCACTATAATTTGCAGTGATTTACATCTCAAAGTCGCATACATTTACATCAATTAATGTGTTTTCTCTTGATTTTTGTATGTAGAACTGAATCTAGGTCAAAAACTGAATGAGGGTAAGACCAAGCAGATCTTTGAGCTTGTGGATGAGCCAGGTCATGTTCTGGTCCAGTCTAAAGATCAGATCACAGCGGGCAATGCGGTTCGGAAGGATCAGATGGAGGGCAAAGCAGCCATTGCCAACAAAACCACCAGCTGTGTGTTCAAACTTTTACAGGATGCTGGTGAGATTTGTTTTTTTTTTATTCAATCTTATGGCATGCTGGTTAACTTATTTGCACTGTCACAAACAATATTCATTCAGAATGATAGTGGAGTACTGTAAATGGGCAAGCAGGTAGTGTTGGTCCACAATCACATGCTGTTTATTAAATACAAATTTAGGAATGCAATAGTGCACAACTCTTGCATAAGTTTCTTTGTAATCTAGTGGAAGACATTCATGAGGTAGGCCCAAATTCAAAGTTGCACGAGGGCATTTACTTTTAAAATAGTTCCCACAACCTTAGCAATTTTAGTGAATTAAAGTTGGTGTGTACGCCATGTGCAGCTCTTGATGAAAGTTTTACTCTGGGAAAATGACTGCCTTGTGACAGCCATGCTTCCTTTAATTCAACTGAATGTTACACACGTGCTTGTTGTGTTCAGGCTATTAAGATTGCTGTCACCAGTTTTACTGTGCGAAAGCATGTGTCTTTTGTCTGGCATACCTATACTCTGCACAGTCAGTGTATCACTGTACTCTTGAAAATGCCATTAATGTACTAGATCAATAATTTTATTTCTAATAGAATGCACACAGTAATGCAAATCATGACTGTTCCACTTTCTTTCAGGGTTCAAAACGGCATTTGTCAGGCAGCATTCTGAGACTGCTTTTGTGGCATCCCGATGTGAGATGATACCTATTGAGTGGGTCTGCAGACGTATAGCCACTGGGTCCTTCCTCAAACGCAACCCTGGGGTCAAAGAGGGCTACCGCTTCACTCCTCTAAAAATGGAGATGTTCTTTAAGGTGAGGTTATGTTATTTAGAAATAAAGTTGTTGAGAAGGTTTTTTTGTCAGTTGCATTTCACTATGTATCATAATGTTTTGCCATTCACATTTCCCATATTGATGCCTTCAGTTTGTCTTTTATTGTTCTTTGTTCAGGATGATGCCAACAATGACCCTCAGTGGTCAGAGGAGCAAATTTTAGCAGCTGGTTTTGAACTGGCAGGTTTGACTATTGGCCGGTGTGAGGTGGACATTATGAGCAAAAGCACTGTGGCCATTTTTGAAGTCCTGGAAAAGGCTTGGGCCACACAGGACTGCACGCTGGTGGATATGAAAGTAAGAAACCTGAGTGTATTGAACTAGCACTGTTGAAGGTAGTTTCTGTTAGGGGTGTGTGATTATATTTAGAGTTCATGTTTTCACTGCATGATTTAGTCTATTAAAATGCGTTTAGAATTTGCCCAAAATTCAAAATAAGGGTGCAGAAATACCCGCGTATGACGACTTATGTCGTTTATATTTACATATTTAATTATGTTTTCATAATCAGTCGGACAGGCGGAACTGAACGTAAACAATGCCACTGAACCAAATGAAACTCACATATTTTGCTGATTATTGCTGAAAATGATTAATAATTTCATGTTTTGGGCTGTACTAATCGGTCGGTCCGGGAAAAACGTTTGGAGTAAAGTTATAACAAGTCAAGGAGAAGAGTGCAAAACTGTCTGAGGAACAAAAAGCTTTTTTGTTGGCCAAACTGAATCAGGATTTCCAGGGCAAGAATCTTGACAACATTCATGTTTGTTCTTATCATTTCTGGTCAGGTAGGTGAAATATTAAGCTAATTTTTTCTTAATTAATACTGCTCGTATGTATCTTTACCACCTATTAACTTTAGTTTAAAAAAAACCTAACATATTAAACTAGTTTTTTTCCATGGTTTAGACAGCATAAATTAGCAGAAGAATGTGTTTGGCACTACATTAACCGTGCAATCCATGCTGTTCTTTACATCCGAGTATCGCCAGTGTGGCCGCGCATCCTGGTAACTGACCAAAGCGTGACGTAAGAGCAAACTCTCAATATAGTTAACATCACACGCAGAGTAATGTTTTTTCACCAAACACAGCACAATTGCAAATGTTACATTAATTTGATAAACAGCTCAAACAAGAAGTTAATATTAAGCGACTTACATTTTAGACAACTGTTCTTGTTTTTGCTGCATTTCCATAATTGAACCCACAACAGAACAGTTTTGGTTTTCTGAACAACACACAATGGTGTTTAATTACTCATCAGTCAACCATATGAATAATCAGTTGAAAATATGACTCACTGACTCACTCATGCAGTGATTTGTCGCTACCCTCTGGCAATTTTAGATTTATATTTAAAATATGTTTTCCCATTTTTCTCCCCAAATAATTTCAAATTTCAGCATTCAACATTTTTTAAAACATCAAATCATGTCCTGGATTTAAATGGTCTTTGTAAATGCCACTTCAGATGCAGATTCTGTGCCACCTCTGCACTGTAGAATTAAATCTGTATTGTTGATACAGATTTAATTTGATTAGTAACAGCCCTATTGTGTCTTACTATTTGAATCTGATCAAATGTAAGGATTTGACACAAAAATTATGCATACATTGAATTAGTTTAGACAAAAATTGGCCTTATAAAGGTAAAATGCAAAATTTAATTTAAAAATTAATTTAAACTGACTGGAAAAGTTAATTTTTGTTACTCCTGCAAACTAAGCACTGGAGAAAATATGAATATCAAAAACATTGGGAGTCAGCTGTCCACAGCAGTCCTAAACCCAAAGTACCAGCACAATATCAGCAAAATATTGTATAATTATCGTTAAAATATTGAGATGCTATTTTGTAGTCATTATCGCACACCCCTAGTTTCTGTTAGTGTAACTGGTGGTAGTGATATTTGCTACTATTGACTTCTACAGTAAATGTGTAATGCCCTTAAACTTTAATTTTAGATTGAATTTGGTGTGAACGTGACCACTAAAGAAATTGTGCTGGCTGATGTGATTGACAACGACTCGTGGAGGCTCTGGCCTGCTGGGGATCGCAGCCAGCAGAAAGACAAACAGGTAAATGGCCAAACATCTGTACATGTCAGGCATGGAAATGATTACACTACTTCTCAACCTGAGTAAAACTCACAGCCACTGAGAGTTTGGTATTAATTCTGACAAAGCAGATGTCCTTCTGCTATGATCATGCTGCTTAGAGAGAATTAACCAACCTGTAATATAATCTATATGAGTATGACTGTCATTTCAAATGGTGTTCTCTGTGAAGGTGTACCGTGACCTGAAAGAAGTCACTCCTGAGGCCATGCAGATGGTGAAGAGGAACTTTGAATGGGTTGCAGAGAGAGTCAAGGTACAACGTTTACAAAATGATTGATTCTGATGTATTTGTTTAACTTGCATCTCTACATTATTGTAGAGGATGCGAACTGTAACATTAGTGACTGATGGGAATCTGTTTGTGTGTGTATATAGCTGCTATTGGAGGCACAGGCGAAAGGAAGGGTCGTAGTTCTAATGGGCTCTACTTCAGATGTGGCTCACTGTGAGAAGATCCGTAAGGCTTGTTCCTCTTATGGCATTCCCTGCAACCTTAGAGTCACTTCTGCCCATAAAGGGCCTGATGAGACGCTCCGCATCAAAGCTGAATATGAGGGTATGACCAAACACAACTAACACTAAAATTACACTATTGCACAATTAAATTTAATTGCACAAATTAAATTGATCAATGTTTTTCTTCTCAGGTGATGGAGTACCCACCATCTTTGTTGCAGTGGCAGGCAGAAGTAATGGCTTGGGTCCCGTGATGTCAGGAAACACTGCATATCCGGTTATTAACTGCCCCCCCATTACCCCCGATTGGGGTGCTCAGGACATCTGGTCATCTCTTCGCATGCCTAGCGGTACAAACTGATTTAAACGTTTTTAAACATAATGCAATTATCTGTTTGTAATTAGTACGTCAAACTTTCAAACAGTAGTGTACACTGTAGTATTGTGTTGTGTAATACAAAGCATTATCTCATTCTTACTCTTTCAGGACTGGGTTGCTCCACGGTTCTTTCTCCAGAAGCTGCTGCTCAGTTCGCAGCTCAGATTCTGGGTCTAAGTGACCATTTGGTTTGGGCCAGACTTCGAGCATCCATGCTGAACACCTGGGTCTCCCTGAAGCAGGCTGACAAGAAGCTGCAAGAGTGCAGCCTGTAATAAACCAGCAATTTCATTCCTTTCAACCGCTTTGTACATTTCCGCTTACATTTTTGTGTATGCCTTCGAACAAGCCTATGTGAAATGCTGACCTAGAGCTTATTTGCAATAATGCCATTTCAGGTGTACATTACGTCAATAAACATTCCTCAGTTACATTTGTCTTGGTGGTGGTTGTTGTCAGCAAAAATGAAAACATAACAAAAGCCAACACTGTTCTAAATCATATTATCCAAGATTCACAGGAAATGTGCGTGCTATATGAAACTGAATCCTTGTGAAAAAATAAAATGTGTCTCCTCCGTATAGAATGGTTGATAGATAACTGTGTAACTTAAAGGCGGGAAACGTGTTTGAGGTAAACCTACAGTGAACGCTTAGTAAACAGCGCCATCTAAGTTTCAGCTGTCGGCATAACACTGCGTATATGGATTACATGTCGTCGTTTCTGAATTTATCGGTAAAAACAATTTACTCATTAGCATATCTATTCTGTATGATTATAATTTTTCAAAGACCTTAAATGTCTTATGTGCTGAGTGTATGAGTGCATCTAAAACTGTAATTTATAATTGCAATGAATAATTGGAGATGTCCAAACATATCAAAAAGTAGGCATAACACACAAGGACCCCAGTTTCATAAATGGAAAATGCTTGGATATTTAAAAGAATGTTAAGTTTTCCACATCATTACCATAAATTGATCTGACACCAGAAAAGTCCATGAGATAGAAAATATGCCACTGGAGCTTCCCAGTGGTCATGAATGCATACACCAGTACCTCTGTTACTACTGGTACGTTTTCACTTTCAATTTTACGTAGCCAAGCATTCTTTTCCCATCCCACTCAATGTGCTTCATAATGGCCATTTCATCCATCATTAGAGCACAGAGTAGGCTATCTCCTGTTCCTTCACCTGTGCTGCAAAAGCTTTAGTTTGAGAGAGGATAGTACCTCTTCAATGAATCCAGGATCTCTGTTGTTGCTGTACCATCTCCTTATTGTAGATGGGTGAGTTAACCCTAAGTCAAAGGTCTCTCTGACAGAACTGTAGGCCTTAGCTCTAGAGTAACAGAACTCTAGAGTAAGCGCCAGTGATTAAAGAGCTGGATGATATTTTATGTGACTACATTTCTCACTCTTTAGCATTTCTAATGGCATATCAGGGCAGTTTTCATACATGAATGCTCCATTTACTGTCATTCTCCTTTTCTTTTGCTGGTACATCCTAGATTTCCTTTTATGGTGTTTGATTGGTTTGATTGCTTTAAGAGCAGCTTTCCAGTGAGGGTCTTTGGACTGCCAACGCAGTAGCTGTGCTCATTTCTTATGGGAGCCTGAAGATGGACCTTCTGTTGTGGAAGTATCAGAAGTTTCCGCACTGCACTGCCTCTTTTTCCCATTATTCATGGGATGTGCATCTGTTCCTGAAAAAGAAGTTTTGTTTTGTTTCTTTTGAGTTGGAAAATTATATTCTCTATCTCTGCTCTTACACTCTCTATATATACAATGTCTTGCGAAAGTATCCATACTCCTTAATTTTTTTTTTTTCACGTTTTGTTATGTTGCTGCCTTATGTTAAAAAAAAAAAAAAAAAAAAAAAAAAATTGAAGTACATTGCATAAGTATTCATACCCTTAACTTGGCACTTCAACATTTGGCAGTGATCTGCCATTCTTCACCTCTCAAGCTCTGTCAGCTTGGATGGGGTCTGGCAGGCATTTTCATCTCCAGAAATGTTTGATTGGGTTCAAGCCCAGGCTCTGGCTGGGTCACTCAAGGACATCCACAAGTGGCTTATAGGAGTTGTCTATAAGCTACTCTTGCTCCGTGCTTTGGGTCGTTGTCCTGTTGGAAGGTGAACCTTTTGCCCGGTCTGAGGTTCTGAATGCTCTAGACTGGGTTTTCATTAAGGTTATCTTAATATTTTGGTGCACTGAAAAACAGCCCCACGGCATGAGGCTGCTACCAGCACACTTCACTTTTGGGATGGTACTCTGCAGGTGATGAGCATTGCCTGGTTTCCTTCAAACATAATGCTTGGAATTGCAGTTCTTCAGACAACAGAATTCTATTTCTCTAAGTCTGAGGGTCCTTTAGGTATTTTTTTTTTTTTGCAAATTCCAAGTGGGTATTCACATGTCTTCACTGAGGATAGGATTGAGTCTTGCCACACCACCATAAAGCCCATATCGGTGGAATGTTGCAGTGATGTTTGTCCTTCTGTAAGTTTCTCCCATCTGCATATATATGATCATGGAGCTCAACTAGAATTACCATAAGGTTCTTGGTCACCAGTCTAACCAAAGCTCTTCTCTATCAATTGTTCAGTTTGGTCAAGAGGCCAGCTCTAGGAAGAGTTGTGATTGTTTCAGACTTCTTCCATTAAGGGTAACGGAGACTACATGCTTCTGTGAACCTTTAGTGCAACAGAATTTTTTCTGAACTCTTCCCCAGATGTGTGGCTTAATGCAATCCTGTCCCTTACCTCTACAGGCAGTTCTTCTTTTTTACCTCAGGGCATGGTTTTTGCTCTGATATGCATCAGTCAACAGGGCCCAGAATTCCTAGCGATGGCCTTGCTTGAAGTGTAGTAACATCTACGAGTAATATGAATGCTTCTGAGCTAAATTTCAACTGTCCCAGATAAGGGTATGAATACTTATGCAATGGAATAATTGAAGTGTTTTTATTTTTTAATAAATTTGCATAGATGTTAAAAAAGAATACATTTGCATAGATGTTTTTTTTTTTTTTTTTCTTTACCATTATGGTGTATGGAGTCTATACTGATGTGAAAAAAGTCATAAGGCAGAAACATAAAACTTGAAAAAAATGGAGTATAAATACTTTCACAAGGCACTGTATTTAGCTAAATAATGATGTCTGCCTTTTGCAAATGTGAAGGGAAACTGAATAATGTTGGCACACCTTCTGATTGAAGCCTGACTGTCCAGTTGTACTGAAACACTCAGCAGTGAAGGGAACAGCGTAGAGGCAGACTGGCAGACAGCCTTAACTTTTGCCTCCTGAGCTTCACCACCTCTACTCTCCTCCTGACTGGATCTTTTGGAAATATACAAAGGAGATGCATACAAAAATCCAAATTAAGTTTTTATTTACAGAACTTTAAGCACATGGTTTGACAGTTTTTAACATCACTTGATTACAGCAGTTAAAAAAAAAAACTTAAAAGGGCATATATTATAACAAATTAACAGTAAAATGAAACTATGAAAAATGAATGTCTGTGTCAGTAAATACAAATTATGTGTGCATGTAAATAAAAAATATAATTCTTACTGTTCAAGATTATATAGTGATTTGTTTCAATAAAGTAATAACAGTAAGCTAACAGGTAGTAGATGTTCAGTACATTTATATGATGCAAATGACATGGGTTAGAGACGGTGCGTCCACCTAAAACTGTCTGATGGTGTCGCTATTGGACATTTAATACAATAATTAATTTACAAATTTATACCTTTAAATTTATATTATTTTATCGTAATAGTTTTGAAGAGGCACTACTCTTGCCTTGAAGAAAAAAGAACTCTGCAAACTTAAACATATATTACAAAAACTACTTGAATTTAAACCGTTTTTAAACAGTTTTAGTAAACTTTGTGTCATTATACAACTTTTTACCTTGCATTTGATACAACTGAATTTAAGACATTTTCACGACTTTTTTTTTAGATTTATTTTGTTCCCCTTTATGACTTCATGGTCCTTTTTTCCAGCGGATTTATTTGTAAATATTTTTGTTTAAACCACCAGATAACCAACTATTTGCCAGTCTACACCCAATCAACCAATAACAGGCTAAAATGCATCATCATGTTTGCATTCGCGTTTTGCATTTGTTTTTCTAAATATTATTGAAATTTATAAAATTATATATGTATTGCTTGTTTTAGCGTGGCACTGCACATAATTCATATGGCTTGGGACAGTGAGTGGCCCCCAGTTTAAAATCCAAGCTGGGCTCCACACCCGCTGGTGGAGAGAAAGTGAAGCGCTGCAGCAGAGAAGAGAAGAAGAGGAACAGCTCCATCCGTGCCAGCTGCTCCCCAAGACACACTCTCTTTCCTAAAAAAAATGAGAAAAATGGTAATAATAATAGGTTTCTTTTTATAGGGGCTTCTAAAGAACTGTTAGCATACATCTTTGTATTATTTTCAAGGAAACAGAGTTATCCCGTACCTAGAGAAAAAGGTAAAAAGGCATCTCTTCTCCTGAATTTGCCCTCAGCATCCAGGAAGTGACCCGGGTTAAAAGAGTGAGGCGTCTCCCACTCGGACTCATCAAACAGCACTGATGTCAAACTGCCGGTCACTATTGTGCCCTGCAGAAGTAATATTACACTCTTAATATGCTTAAACTAATAGATTCTAAAAATAAATAAATGTCCATTTTAAAAATGCAAATGCTTAAACTGAATGTAGTAAACATCACTAGACCAACCTTTGGAATAGAGTATTCTCCTATCTGAGTGTCTTCCACAGTAGCCCGGACCACATTAATTGGGATAATATTTCCAATCCTCTGTATCTCATGAATAACAGCATTGGTGTAGGGCATGTTGTCTTTGTCTGATAAAGATGGCTGCTGTGACCCTCCAACAACACGATCGATCTCCTCCTGAACTTTGGCTGAATATACAAAATAGAGATAAAAACTGACAAAACGGAGACTGAGTATATACCATGTTTTATGTGCATATGAATAATAAGCTCTCACCCTGTATCTCAGGATATTTTATCATGTACAGAAGACCCCAGTACAGAGTGGTGGAGGTGGTCTCAGTTCCCGCTACAAACAGATCCAAAGTACAGATGCACAAGTTCTCCACATCAAACCCAGCAGTGGTGTCGTCTTTAAGCTAAACAACACGATTGAGAGGCATTTCAATTCAATAGCCATACATTATTATTACCAAGGCATTTCAATTAATGATGCCCCCTAAGAAAATGTCTTACTTTTTCCATCTCAGCAAGGAAGCAGTCAATGTAGTCTCGAGGATTTGATGGATCATAATCCACTCTGTGTGCATTCACCTTCTCTCGAACAAAGGCAATCACCTCCTGCCACAGACTCATGATTTTCTTGTGCGGTCCAGGGACTCGCCGCATGAGCCATGGGAACATGTTATACAGCTAAAGAAAGAAAAAAAAAGAGAAGCTGAGCAGTGAAAGAGAGCTAAATTATCATGTAAAAATGTTAAAACAAAAAATGTTTACTTGAGCACAGATGCCTCCTTCCAGATACACAGCTTCATTAATGTTCTTCAACAGAGTCTGGAAGTCATTGTCACTGTACTCAAACCGATTACCAAACACGAGCACACAGATCACATTTGCGACAGCGTTGTTCAGCAGTAAACGAGGTTTAAATGGTCGACCTGGAACAGTACAAAACTGTGCTTCCGATTTCAAAAGTCATTTTCAGTTGTTTCCAGTAAACAAACCTCAGTAAATACCTTGTTCATTTGAAATGGCCTCATTCAGGAAGGTACATTCAAGACTGATGGACGGCTCCAGGCTTTTCTTTCCCAATCCGAAGTTTCGAAGAGTCGAGAGTGCAAATCTTCTCTGTTGCTTCCATTTATACCCACTGGCAGCAACTAAACCTGTTCACAGAACAGACCCTTTAAACTTAATTGATTACTGATCATCTGTGGTGACATGTTAAACTACCAATTTAACATTCAGATACTAGACTGACCTTTATCTCCAACAATCTCATAAAATAAAGGTAACATAGGTCGATCAGCAAGGTTGTCACCTTGCTGTAAATACACCTCCTTCACGAGTTTATACCCATCCAACACAACAATTCTTGGTCCAAGAATTTTGAGGCTGAAAATTTTGCCATATTTTTCTGCAAACTGTAAAATATGATTTGTTGTCAGAGCTCCTGAAATAACAGCATATCATGTTATCTACTATTTAGAAATTAAAACTCAATTCTTTATGCGTTATTATCACTGTTATTAATTTTACACATTTAGGATATCATTGCATTACGTAACACATTGTTACTGCGGCATCATATCTGTTCCCAGGGCTACCCTGATAATACACTTAATTATTTGCCATAAATATGAGGAACATAAAGCTCATGGGAACATCGGAGTTCAAGTTGTTTCACTTTATCGTTTTAGCAACTGTAAGTTAACTGTAATATGTTTATGCTGTGGATATAGCTAGCTGATTAAGCTCATGTAAAGCAGGTTGTTTTCGTTGCTTTCTAGGCGACTGACGCTGTTTGCAGCCACTTTATTTAGTTTAGATATAGCTGATATTGTAGCAATTTACTTCTGAGAACTGAAGATGAATCCTACTGGTGTCGATATGATGAAGGTGTCCTATAATCGGTAAAGACCATGGTCCAGGAGGAAAGTTCTTCGGCGCTTTATTTCTGATATAATCACTCAGCAATAAAAACACACACGAAAATATCAAAATACTCTTGATGTCGATCCACTCGTAAAGCTGCAACAGGTCCATGACTGACACGTCTTGGATTTCTTAGGTAGGTTTACTGTGTTAAAGTGCAAACAGGTATAAAAGAGGTCGGAGCCAGGAAGTCTATGTGGGCAGGGTCCAAATGGGCTGTACACATTTCATTGGACAGGTGTGTTTACGTACATCTTTTTACAGAGCAATGTGTATGTGTAAATCTAGATTTATTTGAAGAGACAAGATAATCTCACTGTATATACACTTTAAATTACTTATCCACCTTTTAGAGTGCCATTATTTAATAAAGGAATGGAGGGTAAAGCTTTTCTACTTTAAAAAAGCTAAATTTGTCTTATAAAGAGTGCAGTTTTTGCATATAGGTGATTATAAAGAAAGAATCCATGACCACCCCACATTAAAATACATAAGCTAATTAAATACTTTGACCTAAAAGTTAAAAGGAACTATCCACCCAAATGAAAATTCTGTCAGAATTTTCTCACCATTAAAGGAGAAGTCCACTTCCAAAACAAAGATTTGCATATAACATACTCACCCCATTGTCATCCAAGATGTTCTCCAAGATGTTCATGTCTTTCTTTCTTCAGTCGTAAAGAAATTGTTTTTTGAGGAAAACATTTCTGCATTTTTTCTCCATATAATGGACTGATATGGTGCCCCGATTTTGAACTTCCAAAACGCAGCTTAAATGCAGCTTCAAACGTTCCCAATGCGGTTGTAAACGATCCCAGCCGAGGAAGAAGGGTCTTATCTAGCGAAATGATTGGTTATTTTCATAAACAAAATACAATTTAAATACTTTCTCAAACGCTCGTCTTGCCTTGCTCTCATTGAACTCTGTGTATTCTGGCTCAAGACAGTTGGGGTATGTCGAAAAAAACTCCAATCGTATTTTCACCCTCAACTTCAAAAATCATTTCAAAATCATCGTACATCACTGCAGAAATACTGACCCAGTCTTTGTAAAGTAAACATGCAAAGAAGACCAACCCCCCTAACAAAAAATTGAAAACAGTGATATAGGGTGATTTTGAAGTTGAGGGAGAACATGAGATGGGAGTTTTTTGATATACCCTAACTGTCATGAACTGGAACAAAAACAGTTTAGGCAGACTGAGACAAGACGAGAAGAAATATTCTGTGGTGTGGTCCAGGTACTCGCCGCATGCGCCATGGGAACATGTTATACAGCTAAAATAAACAGGCAAAACTGGCTAAATATAAATTGGAATTTACTACAGTTTATTATGACCACACTGTATGGTGTCTATATGGACTAAACAACAAAAATATGAAGATGTTTACTTGAGCCCAGACGCTTCCTTCTAGATATAAAGCCTCATTGATGTTCCTCAACAGAGACTGGAAGTCATTGTCACTCGATTGTCAAATCGATTACCAAACACAAGCACACAGATCACATTTGCGACAACATTGTTCAGCAGTAAGCGAGGGTCAAATGGTCGACCTGGAACAGTAGAAGTTCTTCATCACACTGCTTTTGATTTCAAGTGTCATTTTCAGTAAATCAGTAAATACCTTGTTCATTTGAAAAGGCCTCATTCAGACAGGTACATTCAAAATGGATGGATGGCTACAGGCTTTTCTTTCCCAATCCGAAGGTCAGAAGAGTTGAGAGTGCAAATCTCATCTGACGCTTCCGTTTATACCCATTGGCACCAATTAAACCTGTTCACAAAAGATCTCTTCATTTTTAGGACAAAAGATCCCTTCATAGAATAAAAGTTAATCTAAAGCAGCAGATTAGGAACATTTTTAAGTCACATACAACGTCACTGTGCTTTAATTAGTATGAATCAAAAACTGATCATTTATGGTGAAAAATTTAAACCACCAGTTAAACTTAGACTTACCTTTGTCCTCAGTAATGTCATAAAATAAAGGTAGCATGGGTCAATCAGCAAGGTTGTCACCCTGTTGTAAATACACCTCCTTCACTAGTTTATATCCATCAAACACAACAATTCTTGGTCCAAAAAATCTAATGCTGAAAATCTTGCCATATTTTTTTAGCAAACTGCAAAATAGTTTGAAAATGAACAAATAGCAGGTTTATATGTGGCAAAACTGATGTTCCCTTTCGAGGGAACTTCGAACTGCGTCCTCTAGAGGTTGCTATGGGGAACACCTCGGTGTGACCGGTGTCCTGAAGCATACATCTAAACACGACAATAACATTGGGCGGCGACAGCCTATGACGTCACTACCGCTGCGACCACAGTATAAAGGGGCACCGGGAGAACACGTCAGCCTCTTCTTAGTCTTCACTGACCGTTTGTTTATGTTAGCAGAAGCTAAGCACGACTAGGAGTACATGTTCTCGCGGAGGCTTTGCTCTGATACCCGCAGTTCACACAGTTTGCGGGCTGTGTGTGTGCGTGGTGAAGAGCAAGCGCGTTAGGCTCTCGAGGGAGTTGGATGCGCCTGTAGTATTCATTGCTTAAGCATGCTCTGATATCCGCAATTCACACGGTTTGCGGGCTCTGTGTGTGTGTGGTGAAGAGAAAGCGCGTGCGACTCTCGAGGGAGTTGAATGAACTTGTAGCATTCATTGCTTAAGCTTGCTCTGATACCCGCAGTTTTCACATGGTTTGCGTGTTGTGTGTGTGGTGAAGAGCAAGTGCGTTCGGCTCCCGAGGGAGTTGAATGCGCCTGTAGTATTCATTGCCTAAGCATGCTCTGATACCCGCAATTCACATGGTTTGCGGGCTGTGTGTGTGTGGTGAAGAGCCGGTGCTTTCGGCTCCCGAGGGAGTTGAGTGCGCCTGTAGTATTCATTGCTTAAGCATGCTCTGATACCCGCAATTCACGTGGTTTGCGGGCTGTGTGTGTGTGGTGAAGAGCAGGTCCGTTCGGCTCTCGAGGGAGTTGAATGCGCTCGTAGCATTCATGCTCTGATGCCCGGCTCGCACGGCTTGCATGTTGTGTGTGTGGTGAAGAGCAAGTGAATTCGGCTCTCAGGAATAAGCATGCCTGATACCCGCTGTTTCACGCGGCTCTTGCGTTGTGTTTGCGTGGTGAGGAGCAAGCACGTTCAGCTCTCGATGGATTTGAATGCGCTCATAGATTTCTTTGCTTGTTTCTCGTGATGAATAAGCATGAATTGAACGTGCTTGACTCACGAGGAGACTGCTTGTGCATTGTGATGCATTCGCGGGACTACTGAGATGGGGAGGTGAGTGATTCACTATTTAGCCATGTTAGTACCCAAGTTTGCATGAGTGCGTTCGCCTCTCGTGGGAATAGCGACGAATCGGCTCCTTTCTGTGGGCAGAGCGTGTTTAGCTCTCGTGGGAGCTGAATAAATGCTGCACGTTGCGGTTGTAGTATAATTTCTGTCCTTTGCCCACGATTCGCGGTTCATAGGGCAATTCATGGAAAGGACCTGACGGGATATTTTTTCCCTTTCAGTAATTTCCTAATGAACTATAGGATGTGGATAATCACATTATATGCACTCCAAGAGCCCTTTCTCTCCATGCTCAAGTGTTGGCTTGCGAGCCTCCATGATGCTTACAGAAGCCGCCACCAGCCTTTTTGTCTATCAGGGTTGGGCAGGAGCCTCCTGCACTTGCATTGCAGTCTCTTATGTTGGACCTGCGCAGGGGCTGTGATGACGCCATATGCACCACTCAATCTATCGACTAATTGTGGTGATGGTCTCATCCGTCGGTACTGGATGCAGCCTGGGTAACAGCTTTTGGCCTTATGCTTTCTGAATTATGCAGCAGAGTCGCTAGGCTTCTGCGGGAGCCTCCATTGCCTTCATGTCCCCAGTATAGCGCTGCAACCCCAGGATTCACGGGTCCTCTGCTCAAGCTGAGCTTTCCGGGGTGTATGCTTCGTGATGTGCTCCCTGACGTCCTGCCTGTTGTTTGCTTCGAGAAGCTGCCCCAGCCAAGATGTGCTACTCATGTGTCGCCTCGAGGGGGTTCCTGAGATGTGAGTCATCCACTTAACCATCTTGTACCATCATGTGAGCTCCTCCTGCTGAGGTGTTGAGGGGCTCCACTCCTTAACTCCACACTGCCCTTATGGTCGAACCAGTGAATCGCCTCTCCGTGGAGTGGGCTTGAGTACACTGCTTTCCCGG
Organism: Labeo rohita; assembly: GCF_022985175.1. NCBI lineage: Eukaryota > Metazoa > Chordata > Actinopteri > Cypriniformes > Cyprinidae > Labeo > Labeo rohita. The sequence goes on along the minus strand of NC_066888.1, from coordinate 16,491,763 downwards.
AGGTGCAAGTGAGAGGTGTTTTTGCGGAAAGTCTTCATGAGTGCTTTCGCTCTGAGGAGCGGTAGCTCTTCAGGCATGAATGGACTGCCTTCTGGTCGAGCTAAGGTGTGCTCCCCTCACTGCAAGGGCTAGCTATGCACCTCCCGTTCCCAGTTTGAGTCGTAGGGAATGCCTTAGCCCGTTGGCTGAGATCGCTGCTCCCAGGAACTCTTATGCAACCATACAGAGTTGAATAGGCCTGTCCTGTTGCCTCTATTTGCCTGGCAATGCTCCCCTCACCCTAGAGGGTTATCTTTGAGCTTGCCGTTCCCGGTTGAGCATCTGAGGACTCCTCTCACCGGGTCCTGCACTCCCTGGAGCTCCGTTGAGCAGCAACCTCAGGTTGTTAGGCCCCTCTTGCCTTCCTGTTAGGTTGCTCTCTTGCTGGTTGAGCTTTGCAGTGCTCCCCTCACTCTAGAGGGTCACCTATGAGCATGCCACTCCCAAAACTGAGCGTCTGAGTTCCCTCTCATTCTGAGAGCTGAGTTCTTCACCAGAGCTCTATGAGTCAGCAACCTCAGGCTGTTAGGCCTCTCTCTGCTTCTCTTTTTGGTTGCTGGTAGGTTGCCTTATAGTCGAGTTAGCATTGCTCCCCTCACCATGGAGGGTCACGGTCACTTTGAGCATGCCACTCCCTTTTGAGCGTTTTCCTCTCATCCTGAGAGTTGAATTCTCTGCTCTGCGGAATCCACCATGCAGCCATGCCAAGGGGTCAGGCCCTTTCTCCTTTCTCCACTGCCAAACTCGCCATAAGAGCAGGCTAAGGGGGGAGTCTTAGGCTGCTCTTATGGCGAGTTTGGCAGTGCTTCCCCCTGAGCATTTGAGTTTCCCTCTCATCCTGAGAGTTTAGCTCTCTGCTCCCCAGAGCTCTGTGAGTCTGCAACTTCAGGTAGTAAGGCCTCTCTCTGCCTCCCTGTTAAGTTGTTCGCTTAAGTTTACTCTTCTCACCTAGGGGATCACCTATGAGCATGCTGCTCCCCCCTTCTGAGCGCTTGGGTTTCTCTCTTATCCTGAAGAGTTGAATTCTCTGCTCTGTGGGTTCCACAGCAATGTCAGGGAGTCTGGCCTTATCCAGCCTTCCCCCTAGACTGTTTCATGGTGAACTCGGCTATGCTTCCCCACTTCAGAGGGTTGTTAAGAATTTCCCCTCTACTTGAGCTCCGTGACAAGTTCTCTTGGTAAGTGTGCACGCTAGTCTCTGTGCACTTTCTAAAATCCACATTGTGGTAAGGACACACATTAAGCATCTTGTGTTCTTTCTAAAAACCTGTATGGTGTGGGACCTCGTTCCCATTCTTTGAGTTGGCTCAGGCCCCGATTTCCTTGGGGCCCACTTGGGTGTTGCTACCAAGGATCTGTTGAGGCAGTTCCTTAAGCAAGCTCATGCAGAGCTGGCAGTAGCCCCTGGGTGACAGGCCAGGGCCTAGTGACTTCCTAGGTGCTTGGCCGTATCCCCTTAAAGGAATCTCTTCTTCTGATTCCAAGGCTTTGAGCTCTACCCGGGGTCTGACCCCTAACAGGTAAGTCTTTGGGGTATGCAGCTCAGGTCTTTGGCCGAAGGGGATATTGTCACTGACAGCCATCTAGGCATCCTTGGGGCAACTCTTAGCTTGGTACAGTTGGTACTTAGTGCTTGGCTTGCGCTCAGCATGCACTCCCCTCAGCATGGCAGCGTGGGTATAATGTTCCCCATAGCGACCTCTAGAGGACGCAGCTCGAAGTTCCCTCGAAAGGGAATGTCTCAGGTTACGCATGTAACCATGGTTCCCTGAGAAGCCAACGAGACACTGCATCCTCTAGAATTCTCGACATGCTTCGGACGCAAGCTTCAGACGAAGAAACAGCTGACGTGTTCTCCCGGCGCCCCTTTATACTGTGGTCGCGCCGGTAGTGACGCCATAGGCTGTCGCCGGCCAATGTTATTGTCATGTTTAGATGTATGCTTCAGGACACCGGTCACGCCGAGGCATTCTGTCAGTGTCTCGTTCCCTTCTCAGGGAGCCATGGTTACATATGTAACCTGAGATGTTCTAAGGTGCTTAATTTTTGTAATAACAGTAGCCATAATTATAATTGAAAACGATTTTTGCTGGCAACAATGTGCAAAGAGCAAACTTTAGCCAAATAAAAAACAACATATTTTCCATTTATTTTTGGAAATATAATTTTTTGTATCATATATTGTGGACACTGCATAATCTATTAAGGTCAACGCAATCCGCCACTATTGTGGTTTAGTTGCAGTCTTCATTTTTATATCTTCTGCTTGCAATTCTTCAAAGTAAATAAGGAAATAACTGTATTCTGAGATCAAATTTTGTGGCATGAAAAACTAAGTTCTCACGAAAACAAGTTTCTACTCAGGTAACAGAAAAAATTTGATGGGAGGAAGAACTATATTTCAATGCTCTTGCGAGCCAACTGTTTGTCAGAATTTTTTTTTTTAGTTTTTTCAAGTTTTTTTATACCTAGAGAAAAAGGTAAAAACGCATCTCTTCTCCTGAATTTGCCCTCAGCATCCAGGAAGTGGCCTGGGTTAAAAGAGTGAGGCGTCTCCCACTCAGACTCATCAAACAGCACAGATGTCAAACTGCCAATCACAGCTGTGCCCTAAAAAATCAAAAATCAGTTTCAATCAATCAGTCACAGACAGTTTAAATCAGCTGTGTTCATTACTGTGAATTAAGCTTCAACACTAATTAAACACCAGCTAATCCAGGTCTTGCATAGTTCCAGAAATGTGGTTGGGAATCACTGTTCTACAAGAGAATTTCATGGAGGTGTGTTGAAACAGGTTTGAGTTAACGACATACAGTGCTCTACACTTATTAGTTCCATTGTACTTTTGGAATAGAGTATTCTCCTATCTGAGTATCTTCCACAGTAGCCCAGGGCAAATTAATGGGACAATATTTCCAATCCACTGTATCTCATGAATAACAGCATTGGTGTAGGGCATGTTGTCTCGGCCTGATAAAGATGACCCTCCAACAACACAATCAATCTCCTCCTGAACTCTGGCTGAAGATACAAAGTAGAGATTAGTTGGAGACTACTAAAATTGAGAGTGAATATGCCATTTCTTAAAGTAAGCTCTCACCCTGTATCTCAGGATATTTCATCATGTAGAGAAGACCCCAGTACAGAGTGGTGAAGGTGGTCTCAGATCCCGCCACAAACAGATCCAGAGTACAGATGCACAAGTTCTCTACATCAAACCCAGCGGCTGTGTCGTCTTTAAGCTAAACAACAGGATTGAGAGGGAATTCAATTCAATTCAATCCATACATTACTATAACCAGAGCATCCCATTTACTGATGCCCCCCTAGGAAAGGGTCTTACTTTTTCCATCTTAGCAAGGAAGCAGTCAATGTAGTCTTGAGGTTTTGATGGATCATAATCTCGTCACAGACAAACAAGCATACAATTACAGATTATATTTACCTTTGCCACCTGAGGATGAATCTTGTTGTGGTCGATATGATAAAGATCTCCAATAATCAGCAAAGACCATGGGTTTCATGTTTGACGTCACTTCCCGTTTGTTGCGGTCGCACGCTTAGAGTTTGAGCTCCGTCAAGTTAATTTCTTATTGTCTATTTTTCGATCTAAAATCAATTTTATACACCATCATTTTTGTTTCTTATAACGTGTGAATATACCCCTTGTTGTATTTTACAACTAAAACAACCAGATTGCCTTGTTATCACTAATTTTGTTTTGATTTCCTGAGTCCTCTAGCTTATAGCCATTGTTTACTCACTGTTACTTGCTTTAATGGCGAATTTGTGTCCACCTTTGAGTGCAGGTGAGGACACGTTCGAACTGGAGGCTGTGGAGAAGCAGATTCAGGAGCTGTTGGAGAGGCAGTCCGAGCTGAGAGAGCGGAGAGCCGCTCTGGAATCCTCCCGGGTAAGTATACAGCACGATACTAACACTCTGACCACCTCTACTCTGTGTGCTTCTCTGCACAGGTCCTGTGCACCCTGGACGCGATCTTCCCAAATGTCCTTCACTCCGGTGCCGGGACACCACGGACCCTGGGTGCAGCAGCAGCGGAAGACGCGAGCCAGGCCCCGTCCGAGGACCTCGCCCCCGCTTTTTCGACCTGCAATCCTAAAGGACGGTGAGAGCGTCGGGCGCGATCGTCCTGCACGCGGGGGTGAACGACATCATGCTGCAGCAGACGGAGGTTCTGAAGAGGGACTTCAGCAGCCTGATCAAGACGGTTCGCAGCACGTCGCCTGCGATGAGGATCATCATGTCAGGACCGCTTCCCACATATCGACGTGGGCACGAAAGGTTCAGTAGACTTCTTGCTCTAAATGAATGGTTATTGACATGGTGTAAAGAACAGAAACTGCTCTTTGTTAATAATTGGAATCTTTTCTGGGAACGTCCTAGGCTTTTCGGTGCCGATGGCCTGCACCCCAGCAGAGTCGGAGCGGAACTGCTGTCAGACAACATCTCCAGGACGCTACGCTCCATTTGACTAGTAAGTACATTCTCAGATGAATGCTATGATGGCTTTTGTTCTGAATGCTTAAATGATAGTACTTGCAGTATCCAATCTATAAAGACTGTGTCTGTTCCTCGAATAGTGAGGTCAAAACATAAATTTAATGCAGGATCTAGAAAAAATCTGATCGTAATTAAACCAGAAAAAAGCAAAATAAATGAACAGAAACCATTTTTAAAGCTTGGGCTCCTAAACATTAGATCACTTGCACCCAAAGCAGTTATTGTGAATGAAATGATCACAGATAATAGTTTTGATGTACTCTGCTTAACCGAAACCTGACTAAAACCTAATGATTATATTGGTCTGAATGGGTCTACTCCACCAAACTACTATTATAAACATGAGCCCCGTCAGAGTGGTCGTGGCGGTGGTGTTGCAACAATATATAGTGATATATATTAATGTTACTCTGCCAGATATGCAAAAGAATTCTCTTTTTTGATAAAGCGCTAATTGTCAGAGATTTTAACATTCACGCTGATAATACAAATGATGCGTTAGGACTTGCGTTTACTGACCTAATAAACTCTTTTGGAGTCAAGCAAAATGTCACCGGGCCCACTCATCGTTTTAATCATACGCTAGATTTAATTATATTGCATGGAATTGATCTTACTGATATAGATATCGTACCTCAAAGCGATGATGTTTCGGATCATTTCCTTGTATCGTGCATGCTGCGTATCACTGATATTAACTATATGGCTCCGCGTTATCGTCTTGGCAGAACTATTGTTCCAGCCACCAAAGATAGATTCACAAATAACCTGCCTGATATATCTCAACTGCTCTGTGTACCCCTTAATACACAGGATCTAGACAAAATGACTAGCAAGATGGGCACCATCTTCTCCAATATGTTAGAAGCTGTTGCCCCCATCAAACTGAAAAAAGTTAGAGAAAAATGTACTGCGCCATGGTACAACAGTAATACACATTCTCTCAAGAAAGAAACTCGTAATCTTGAGCGCAAATGGAGAAAAACTAACTTGGAAGTTTTTAGAATTGCATGGTAAAACAGTATGTCCAGATACAGACAGGCTTTAAAAGCTGCTAGGGCTGAGCATATCCGCAAACGCATAGAAAATAACCAAAACAATCCAAGGTTTTTATTTAGCACAGTGGCTATGTTAACAAATAACCAGACGCCACCCGATCTAAATATTCCTTTACAGTTTAATAGTAATGACTTTATGAATTTCTTCACTGACAAAATAGATAACATCAGAAATACAATAACCAATGTAGATTCTACTGTGTCTAATATGTCAACTTCTTTCGTCACACCCAAAGAAAAACTGCAGTACTTTACCGCTATAGGACAGGAAGAGTTAAATAAACTCATCACTGTGTCTAAACCAACAACATGCCTATTAGATTCCGTACCCACTAAATTACTGAAAGAATTGTTACCTGTGGCAGAAGAACCGCTTCTTAATATTATTAACTCATTATTATCTTTAGGTCACGTCCCAAAACTATTCAAGCTGGTGCTTATTAAGCCTCTTATTAAGAAACCACAACTAGACCCTAGTGAACTGGCAAATTACAGACCCATTTCTAATCTTCCATTTATGTCTAAAATTTTAGAGAAAGTTGTATCTGCTCAATTGTGCTCATTCTTGCAAAAAAAAATGATATCTATGAAGAATTTCAGTCAGGTTTCAGGCCCCATCATAGCACAGAAACTGCACTTGTTAAAATCACTAATGACTTACTTCTTCCCTCAGATCAAGGCTGCATCTCATTGCTAGTTTTACTTAATCTTAGTGCTGCGTTCGACACTATAGATCATGACATACTAATAGATCGACTACAAAATTATGCAGGTATCCAAGGGCAGGCTTTAAGATGGTTTAGATCCTACCTGTCCGATCGCTACCACTTTGTTTATTTAAATGGGGAGTCATCTCAGTTATCACCAGTAAAGTATAAAGAGTGCCACAAGGATCTGTCTTAGGTCCTCTACTATTTTCAGTATACATGCTGCCCCTTGGTAATATTATTAGAAAACATAGGATTAGTTTCCATTGTTATGCTGATGATACTCAACTATATATCTCAACAAGACCAGATGAAACTTCTAAATTATCGAAGTTAACCGAGTGTGTTAAAAATGTAAAAGATTGGATGACCAATAATTTTCTGCTATTAAATTCAGATGAGACAGAGATATTACTTATTGGACCAAAAAACAGTACACAGAATCTTTTGACTTACAATCTACAACTAGACGGATGTACTGTTACTTCCACTACAGTCAAAAGTCTGGGTGTTATATTAGACAGCAACCTGTCTTTTGAAAATCATATTTCTCATGTTACAAAAACAGCATTCTTCCATCTTAGAAACATTGCCAAGCTACGAAACATGTTACCTGTTTCTGATGCAGAAAAGCTTAAGTTCACGCATTCATGACCTCTAGACTGGACTATTGTAATGCACTACTAGGTGGTTGTCCTGCATCTTCAATAAACAAGCTACAGATAGTCCAAAATGCAGCTGCTAAAGTCCTTACCAGGTCAAGAAAATATGATCATATTACCCCAATTCTAAAGTCTCTGCACTGGCTACCTATTACACTGTAAAAAATAAAAAACACAATTTGTTGAGTCAGCTTAAAATTTTAAGTTCAGTCAACTCAAATATGTTTATTCAACTTGAAATGTTAAGTTGTACTAAGTAACAACTTAGATATTTGTGTTTGCTAAACTTAACAGATGGGTAAGTAACCCAGCTGCCTTAAAATTTTAAGTTGATTCAACTCAAATATCTAAGTTGTCACTTAGTATAACTTAACATTTCAAGTTGAATAAACTTTTTTTGAGTTGACTGAGCTTAAAATTTTAAGGCAGCCAGGTTACAAATTATTTTAAGTTGACTCAACAAATTGTTTTTTACAGTGTAGGTTCCGCATCAGCTATAAAATAGTACTTCTTGCCTATAAGGCACTTCATGGTTTAGCTCCTGCGTACCTAACTAGTCTTCTACCATGCTACAATCCATCACGCTCCCTAAGGTCGCAAAACTCTGGACTGTTGGTAGTACCTAGGATAGCAAAGTCCACTAAAGGAGGTAGAGCTTTTTCGCATTTGGCTCCCAAACTCTGGAATAACCTTCCTGATAACGTTCGGGGTTCAGACACACTCTCTCTGTTTAAATCTAGATTAAAGACGCATCTTTTTAGCCAAGCATTCAAATAATGCATCTCATAAACTTTTCCTGCAGTTATATCTGATCAAATGTTCATTATTAATCTTTTAGCTCTGGTTGAACAAATCTTTCTTTGCTTAGTTTGAACAGCAGCTACGCTAATTATGTTCCTATTTGTTCTCTGTTTCTGCCATGGGATTGACATCCCGTGGTAACTAGGAATTCACAAGCTTCAGTTTGGATCCAGAACACTTAAGAAGAGATGATGCCAACCCCACAGAGGACTTCAGATGATGCCAACCCTGAAACAACGTACAGCACTACCGAATTCTGCTACTAATTTATGGTGTTATTTGTCTGTTCGATTATGTCATTAATTGATCTTTACCATACATCTCTGCCATATGTACATCAACTTGACATAGTCACCAAAGTTTCTTTGCAACGATATGTATTGTGAAAAGCGCTATACAAATAAATTTGAATTGAAATTGAATTGAATTGAATAATGGTCCAGGAGGAAAGTTTTTCGGCACTTTATTTTTGATATAATCAGCCAGCAGTAAAAAAAACACAGGAAAATATCAAAATAATCTTTATTTCAAGCCATTCGTAAAAACGCAGAAGATCCATGGTCAGGTCGGTACTGCTAGACAGGGTCAACGGTTTCTAGCCCAGAAGTTCTCTAAAACCCACCCACTCCGGGAAAACCCCTCCCAAAACATTCACTGACAAAACAAGGTGGTAGAATAATACTGACATGGCTGCTTTTTACCTCTTCTATATATAGTAACAAAATGAAATTATGAAAATGAATCGAATTCCCCCGACAGCGGAACAATACAACAGAAAAACAGATCAAAACAGTACAAATACTGTTTTTCAGTAATTACAAATAACTTGAACTTTTCATGGAAACTCAAATTATGGAAACCCTGAAAAGTTGCAGCACCTCATAAAGGTATTATATCATGTTTTATCTCACTGTTATTATTCTTAACTACTCAGATCAGATCACATATATCAAATACTTTATTATCCAATTTACACCACATTTCAATAAACAGACAATTCCCCTGAATAACTTGGTTTTAAAGGAAAACTCCACTTTTTTTTTGAAAATAGGCTCATTGTCCAACTCCCCTAGAGTTAAACCGTTGAGTTTTACCGTTACTGAATCCATTCAGACGATCTCCGGGTCTGACAGTAGCACTTTTAGCATAGCCTAGCATAGATCATAGACCGATAGCATCTTGCTCAAAAATGACCATATATAATGACGATATTTTTCCTATTTAAAACTCGACTCTTCTGTAGTTACATCGTGTACTAAGACTGACGGAAAATGAAAAGCTTCGATTTTCTAGGCTGATATGACTAGGAACTATACTCTCATTCCGGCGTAATAATCAAGGAACTTTGCTGCCGTACCATGGGTGCAGCAGGCGCAATGATATTACGTAGTGCCTGAAAGTGACCGGCACACAAGTTTGTGTAAATGCAGAGTTGCAGCCGGCAGAGTTGACGGCTGCGTGATATCATTGCGCCTGCTGCATCCATGGTACGGCAGCAAAGTTACTTGATTATTACGCCGAAATAAGAGTATAGTTCCTAGCCATATCAACCTAGAAAATCGCAACTTTTCATTTTTTCGTCCATCTTTGTACACGTCCATCTTTGTACATGTAACTACAGAAGAGTCAAGTTTTAAATAGGAAACATATCGAAACCCATTGGTCATTTTGGAGCGAGATGCTAACGGTCTAATCAGATTCAATGATCTATGCTAAGCTATGCTAAAAGTACTACCGATCAGCTGAATGGATTCGAAAACAGTAAAACTGTATGGATGTATTTTCTCTCTGTTCATGTCTCACAAACACACACAATCCATAATCTCAAGTTCGTGTGAACTGCTAGTCTTAACGTGGCACTGCACATAATTTGTATGGTAGGGGACATCGAGTGGTCCCCATTGAATAATCAAAGTTGGGCTCCACACCCGCTGGTGAAGAGAAAGTGAAGCGCTGCAGCAGAGAGGAGAAAAAGAGAAATAACTCCATCCGTGCCAGTTGCTCCCCAAGACACACTCTCTTTCCTGAAAATCAAATAAAAACAATCTTTCTACTATAAATATAGAAGCTATTCTACTGGTCTGAATCACTAGATTGTTCACTCATAATGTGATCCATTTGATAGAAGCAAGAAATTAAACTTGGTTTTTTACAATACAATACAAAATCAAAGTATAAATGTGGATTAATAGAAAACTTGTTTTCCTGTACCTAGAGAAAAAGGTAAAAAGGCATCTCTCCTCCTGAATTTGCCCTCATTGTCCAGGAAGTGACCCGGGTTAAAAGAGTGAGGCGTCTCCCACTCGGACTCATCAAACAGCACTGATGTCAAACTGCCGATCACAACTGTGCCCTGAAGAATCAAATAGATTAGACTACGTGAAACAAGAATTAGACTATGTGAAAATTACATTTTTAACCTTCTTGTATTCCTCACTTAAAAGTCACACCAAGACAATGCTTCCCCCCTATTTTTTTAAAAAAAAAGTACTATATTTTGTTTTTGATATTTAGCATTTTGAGGGGATAGTGGAGCAAAGGTATTTAAAATCCAATGCACGGAAAGTAGATTGGTGCCAGTGTTGGGGAAAGTTACTTTTAAAAGTAATGCATTACAATATTGAGTTACTCCCTAAAAAAGTAACTAATTACGTTACTAGGTTACTTTTTATGGAAAGTAATGTGTTACCTTACTTTTGCGTTACTTTTTAAGTCTGGGCAGGGCTCGGTTGTTTGTTTTTAATATTTTAAGTTCTATTTTTGTGAAATGTTAAAGCCTCAGGCTTTGAGAAAAGTAAATTCACATCTGTACAGTAGACCGCAAAAGAAACAAATGTCAACTCTTCAGCAATAAAAAAAGGAAAACAAATGTTAGATTATCTTGTTTGCTTAGATGCTTGAATTGGATCATCGAAGGTCAGCAGCAAAGACATTGGCTAATAAAATGGGATTAAATGCATAAAGGATATTTGTATTATTAAACATTTAATTATTGCAGGTTTGCGTCATATTCTGAGTTGAATTTCACTATTTTTATTCATTTTGAGGAATACTAAATCTGTTTTTTGTGAGTGATATGAATTAATGCATGTTCACATTTATTCTAGAACTAACATCTTACTCCTGATTTCTCTCAGCATGGGGACAGGAGAGCTTTTAATCAATAAATGGGGGGAAAAGTAACTGGCGTTACTTATTTTAAAAAAGTAACTCAGATATTTTCTTGTCAATTAAAAAGTAATGCGTTACTTTACTAGTTACTTGGAAAAAGTAGTACTTGTGTTACATGCAATGCGTTACCCCCAACACTGATTGGTGCCAACGGGTGGGAGAAATAAAGAAAATCATATGCAATGCCATGGGGTAACTACTGGATGCCTGTATAGACCTACATATAAACAGTGTTGGGGGTAACGAATTACAAGTAACGTGAGTTATGTAATAATATTACTTTTTTCAAGTAACTAGTAAGAAAAAAAGCATTAGTTACTTTTTCAAATAAGTGACGCCAGTTACTTTTTTTCCCATTTATTGATTGACAAGTCTCCTGTTGGGAAACTGGGAGTAAACATGATGTTACTGTGTTCTAGGCTAAATGTGAACATTAATTAATCTCACTCACAAAAAACAGTTTCAGCATTCCTCAAAATGAATGAAAACAGTGAAATGCAATCTCAGAATATGACGCAACCCTGCAATAATTAAATATGTTAAATAAAACAAATATCCTTTATATATGTAATCCCATTTTATTAACCAGTGTCTTTGCTGCTGACCTTCGATGATGCAATACAACCATACTAATAAGCAAAAATTACTTTAGATAAACTAACATTTGTGCTTCATTTTTTATAGCTGAAGAGTGATCTCCTGCATAAATGTACTTTTCTTTCAGCCTGAGGTGAATTCTTTTCACTTTTGGTGTAAAAGGGCTTTTACATTAGAACTGTTTTATATTAAAAACAAAGAAGCAAGCCCTGCCGAGATTTAAAAAGTAACACAGAATAATGTAACACATTACTTTCCATAAAAAAGTAACTAAGTAACGTAATTAGATACTTTTTCAGGGAGTAACGCAAAATTGTAATGCATTACTGTATTTCCTACTAGTGGCTTATGTGAGTTTCTTTTTTTAGGATTTGTATTTGGATATATTCAGACAAAGACTGTTTCACTGTGTCTAATTTGTAGATTTTACCACCCCAAAATTGCTCTGTACTTTTATTAATTTACTATGGCGGTCATTTTTGATAGCAAAGATCACAAGGGTGACACAAGCAAGTGCCACAGAAGTCAGCAGGTTTTGTACTGTTCCAAAGAAGTATAAGATTAGAAATTTTCTATCTAAAATGACAGTCCATCTATTCAAAATGGATAGACCAACCTTTGGAATGAAGTATTTTCCTATCTGGGTTTCTTTCACAGTAGCCCGGACCAAGTTTAATGGGACTGTATTTCCAATCCTCTGTATCTCATGAATAACAGCATTGGTGTAGGGCATATTGTCTCTGTCTGATAAAGATGGCTGCCGTGACCCTCCAACAACCCGATCAATCTCCTCCTGAACTTTGGCTGAAGATACAAAGTAGAAATAGTGTACATGAGCATACATATAATAAGTATACATATTATTTTTTATGTGCATAACTCATTTGTCATAATAAGCTCTCACCCTGTATCTCAGGATATTTCATCATGTAGAGAAGACCCCAGCACAGAGTGGTGGAGGTGGTCTCAGTTCCCCCAAAAAACAGATCCAGAGTACAGAAGCACAAAGTCTCCACATCAAATCCAGCATCTGTGTCATCTTCAGGCTAAACATTATGCATGAAAACAACTGTGATGTAATATCCATTTTTGAATGCATACCAGAGCATTCCTGTACCAGCACACTTACTGACACCCCCCAAGATAAAGTCTTACTTTTTCCATCTCAGCAAGGAAGCAGTCAATGTAGTCTCGAGGATTTGATGGATCATAATCCACTCTGTGTGCATTCACCTTCCCTTGAATAAAGTCAATCACCTCCTGACACACAGTAATAATTTTCTTGTGTGGTCCAGGCACTCGCCGTATGAGCCATGGGAACATGTTATAAAGCTAGAGAAAGTGAAATAGAAGTAACTGACTATGCCCTGTTGAAGACGTGGTAGTGAATAAGCTAAAGAGAGCAATACAAAGAGTATTTGACAGAAAATAAAAAACTGTGTACCTGAACCCAAATGCTTCCCCAGAAAACCACACTATCTCTGATTTTCTTTAGCAGAGTCTGGAAGTCATTGTCACTGTACTCAAATCGATCACCAAACACAAGCACACAGATCACATTTGAGACAGCGTTGCTCAGAAGGATATGAGGGTCGAAGGGTTGACCTAAGAAAGTTACCAATCCAAATATTTTTAGGATAGCATAGCTTCAGTGCTTTTCAAATGACAAATCTCAGTTTACTCTTAAAAGACTGTTAAAAACGAACTTTACACACCATTCTCACTTGAAATGGCCTCATTCAGCAAGTGACATTCAAGTTGGATGGACGGCTCCAGGCTTTTCTTTCCCATTCCAAAGTTTTGAAGAGTTGAGAGTGCAAATCTCCTTTGTTGCTTCCAACTATAGCCATTAGCAGCAACTAAACCTGTCAAACAAATAATCAACCAAACAATAAATAACACTCTCCATTTAGCAACTTAACCTCACACTCATTCTCAATGGCATAATTTTTATTTGCAATGTGATCATTTTACCATTTACCGATTGATTGACTGACCTTTGTCTCCAAAGGTGTCATAGAATATGGGTAACTTGGGTCGATCAGCCAGGTTGTCGCCTTCTTGCAGATACACTTGTTTCACTGTTTTGTACCCGATCAAGACAACAATTCGTGATCCGAGAATTCGAATGCTTAAAATATTTCCGTATTGTTTTGCAAACTGAAAAATATGTGTGAAAATTAACATATAATTTAGAAATAATTTTATATTTAAATACAAGATATGTCTTAGCAGTGTTGGCCTGTAGGTTTGCAGGGCGCTAGGCAAGATAATGAAAATGGGCCCCACTAGTGTAAAAAACTGTCACAGAAATTTGACTAGTGAAGATAAAGCACATGAAATGACTGTTTCAATATTTAAGCATGAATGTGTATTAATTGTAACACATTCAATAAACATATGTAATATATATATATATATATTTTAGGCAAATAAAAAAAAAACTGGAGTCCAAGTGAGATTGAGTAAAGTATACAGAATAAACAGAGCATAAACAAAATAAACATAGGCCTTAATATTCATAAATAATAAGAAATGCAGGCTATTCTGCTTGTTTTTAAGGATTGATTGATGATCACATGAAAAAATGTAGCTACTTAAGGTAGCATTAGTTGAATGTGTCTTGTGATCTCTGCGTTTGCTAGCCAAAATCTAATTTTACTGTTGCAATGAATTAACATTATTTACAGTCAAATCGCTGCTCATATTACATTGTAAATGTGTTAACTTGTCACTAGATGTCACATTTGATAATAACAATATGTAAAATCTGAACATTATTTTCCCATGATAAATAAGCCTGCTACAGTAATTGTGATCCAGCGCGTTGCTCTTACATATTAGCATGTTTTACACTTCAACTATATTTATTAACCCCATGAATTTTTTTTTTTTTAAAAGGACATCAATCTCATAATTGACATAAAGGTTGTGGGTCAATTCCTTTACTACAATGGAATAGAAATTAAGTTTCCAAAGTTTTTCTACGAGAAAAATGGCAAAACAACGTGTAAATAACGTCAAGTTTTTATATTAATTAAATGAGACATCAGCTGTCTAAGATCTCAGTTGTCTGAGACTCCGTGAAAGGTACTTTAACATCATTAACCATAAAAACGTGTCAAAAGGTTTCTCATTGGTCAAAGGAGCTTCTGTGTTGGCCAATCAGCGGTAACCATACTTTTACGAAACATGGCGGCGGTAATGCGTATAACTGCGATAGCTTATTACAGTTTTTCTTAATTGCTTAAACACATTTCTTGAAATTATGCCTGTTTTTTTTTTTTTTGCGAAACTCTAAACACAAATCCGTAACTTTTAACTCAATTCCCTAAACTTACTATATTCAGGTCAGAATTAAGCTCTCCACTCAAAACAACTCAATCTTGCTGAAAAAACAAACTTTGCTCTCAGACATGACACACAAACCCTCAAAAACACACACACAACACAGTTTTACACACTGATGAGATCAATTCAAAACAATACTACGAGAACTGGTAATAAGTGTTGCTTGGGAAAAAAAATCAAATCACATGATGAACACAACAAATGTATGCATTTGCAAGTGTTTTAATCATTAATTTCTTGTACTGTAGAGTACAACATCAAAACAAAAATCATTATTCTGCCCCAGCATCCTGTCTTTGGTCTGGGACAGGCCAAAGAACCTCCTCAACACGACAGACTAAATTGGCCCTGGACAGGCAGCGGGGGTAAAATCCTCTTGCATGCCTGATCCAACCCTGGCATGCATCAACTAAAATATATGAGACTGCTTGTTTTCTTGCCCTTGCCCTTCCTATTTCTCTTCCACGTTGTTGTTGTCGACCTCCTCCTCCTTCTTCTCCTCTTCCTCTTTCACCTCCTACTCTTCCTCTTCGAAATTACACATTACTGTATGCGGGATATTGATTGAAAAAGACTGGATAGGAGTCACAGTTACACTTTTACTAGTGGTCTGACAAAAAAAAAAAAAAAATGATAAAAAATAAATACATAAATAAAATACAAATACATTACAAAGTCACTGTGTATAGAAAAGAAAAAGAAATATGGGCAAAGGCGAAAATAAAAATTAGAAAGTGCACTGTCAGAATTTGTAAGTCTTTTCAATTGAAGGTTCATGAGATGTTGATGTACCTTTGAGCTATTTCAGAGAACTGCTTTATCATTGGTTGATCTGTAGTCTCAACATTATTGAAAGTCAATATTCACTCGAACAATTCATGTCAAATTTAAAAAAAGTCTAATAGAAATGTGTAGAATATGCTTGACAGTTTATGACAACTAGACAAAAATTTAGCATTTACTGTAAAGACATATACGATGAGCTAATGACTTGATGTTTTGAGGGGTAAGACTATAGCACAGAGAACTTCATAATACATTTTGAGCAACATGACAATAGGAAGTGATAATTGCAAATCAGTTGCATAATCAGTTGCATGAACGTACCAAAGCAAATGCAACTTAAAATTTAAAAAAATTAGAAACATTTTATGATGTGCACAAGTGACTAGATGATGTGGAGGTTAAACAAGTAGTTCTGAGAATTTCATTTCTGATCTGAGAAATGCACCAAACTATAAGCTGACTTTGGTCCTTTTATCTCCATCGAAGGTTCTGTTTGGTGTGTGATAAATTTTGACTCCTAGTGTTTCCCTTGGGTAATTGTGTGCTAATTGAGCGCACATTTTGCAGACTTCAGTGAACAATATTAAATGCTAGTGCTTTCTAAATGACCACATGGTGTAAGCACTGAGAAATGTAGGGATTTGTGTGTAGAGTTTTGCAGTAACAGTTCACCAAATCTGACTCATGTGTTAAAGCAGGGGAATTGTTTTTATAGTTTAGGGAAATGGGTGTGCTTTTTGAAAAATAGCATTATGGTTTTAAAATTTTAGTTCAAAAGACTGGTTACAGTGTTTTAGCAAACGAGAAAAACTGTAAGATGTCGTCATAATATATAATTTTCTTTCGCACTGTATTTTTCAATTTTAGTAATTATTTAACTGTTGTTGGCAGACACATGTTACTGTGAGACAAAGCAACGACTGTATTTGCATCGAAGCTTGTATCGATGTTCATTTTTTGCAACCAATGTTTTTAAAAGATGTGAAAGACACAAGATGTTTGGACATTTGCAGCATCACAGACTTCACGCAGTTCATCATGAACGTAAGTATATTGATGATATCCACGTTGAGATAATTTGTTAATGTGATAATAACGTGAACGGCTTGTTACATTTAAAATGTTATCATGATACGTACGTCAAACATAGTTTGCTTTATGTTTATTTTACTATTTGTAATTGTGTCTGTTGTTCTGCTGTGTTCTAGATTTATTTATTTTTATTGACAATGTGACAAATTCAAAAACATGACAGAAGACATAACAGAAAATAGAGGCAAACAACAAGCATAACAACTACAACAAAAAGAAATATACAAAAACAAAGAGAAATGTATAAATACATATAGAATGTGTAGTGCAAACATATTCCACAGCCTTTTGATATATGAGAGAGAAGAGTATGTAAAAAAAAATAGTAATAATAATAATACTAAAATTCATTTGCAATATATACTGTTACTACTACTAATATTATTCAGTTATAACATTTTGTAGATACATTTCTTACAAAATATACATTGTGCACAATTTTACCGTTGTTTGTATTATATTTTTATGACAGGTTGATGTTTTTGCAAAAGACTGCATTCTATTTCCATTATGGAGCAAGTCACACTGGAAAGTTTGTGTAAGTCATAATTAAAACATTTTTGATGATTCAGTGTTTTTTTTTTGATTTGCTATACAACAATGGTCCAAGTGATGGCAGATACAGTCAAGTGTACAGGTCTTTTACATATAAATTCAGTAGTTCATGTTTGGAAATACCAGTTGAACAGTTCTTTTTAAAATGTTCTCAACTGCTGTGTGGTGGTTCTGTTCTAAATCATTCAGTGTTTTTCCTTTTCATTTATTTTTTTGTGTCTTGGTGGTTCTTATGGGAATAATGATGTCTGAAGTGAATTAAATGAAGTCTGAAGTGTATTAAATGATATGTTGTCATTTCTGAAGTTGAAAATGTAAATGTGATATGCATATTTAAATGTAATATTCATAATAATTTTAATAACAATGTAACAATGAGACAATGTAAAACTCTTTCCCTTAAAACACGTACTGTAGTACTGTTACTACTTAAGATTCATTTACAGTTGCCTAATATTGCTGACCTTTGTGTTTTTGGGTACATTTAATAGGAGGGTTGCTCAGACCATTTTTCCTGGACATTGCACGGAGTTATCCTGTAAAGATCTTCCAGTAAGTTTCTGATTCGTTGCATATTATTTGGCATATCATTCAATTACATTGTATTTATTTATTTATTGCTTGCCTGTGAACGTTACCCAGTTCTCCATTAACTGTTGTCTTTGTGCTCATGGTGAGTTTATATGAAATTTACACTGACAATCACATCAGTTCTATTAAATTATATAAACTTAAAGTGATGACATTTAGCACTTTGTAAATCTCTCTCCCTCTCTCCCTCTCTCTCTCTCTCTCTTTTTTTTTTTTTAAGGTCTCCTTCAAGGCACAAAAAAGTTCAAGGTTTGGGCAATCATGGCCTAATTGTTACAGAATCAGACTTATAACCCAAAGATCACAGGTCTGAGTCTCGGTACCGCCAGGGATAGTAGGTGGAAGGAGTGTGTGTCCAGTACTCTCTTCCACCTTCAATACCACGACTGAGGTGAGGCCCTTGAGCACTGAACCCCCAACTGCTCCCCGGGGACCGCAAAAAAAAAAAAAAAAAAACTCCTGCCCACTGCTCGTTTGTTGTAATTTCTCATTTAAAATGGTTATGTCATCTATCATTTTATGGCCTGGTTTCACAGACAGGGCTTAGACTAAACCAGGATTAGGCCATAGTTCAAGTAGGACATTTAAGTAATGTTATAACGTGCCTTAGAGAAAAAAAAAAACATTCCTGGTGTGCATCTTGAGACAAAACAAAGGCACTGATATATTTTAAGATCAGTCAGAGCAAATTTCTTTCATTTGAAGCAGCTCAGACTTACATTTTAGTCTGGGGCTAGGCTTAAGCCTTGTCTGTGAAACCAGGGGTATATGTTTTTTTTTCTTTGATCCAGCTACCATCAGACCTGCTAAAACAGATTCATCTGGATGTTGTGTATAAAGAAGGATACTGGATGCTGTGGCTTCAGAAAAAAGGGGGTTTTACAGCGTTCTATTCAGACAGAGTGTTTAATGGCTTCTGTTCTATGGACTGCTACTACAGCATGGATGAATAAATTGATGTATTAATGAATTTGGGTGTGATTACTTATTTATTTAGTGTAGACAAAAAAAAAAAAATTGTGTAGACAAGCTAAAACTGAATAAATGTTTTATTGGCTAAAATTGTGTCTATTTGCCAAATCGGTTAATGCAACTTAACAGACGGTTATTAAACAGTACTTATTCTACTGGCTCTAATGATTATTATTATTATTGTGTTTTATCAACCGTATATGTTTGTCCTTATCAGGCAAAACATTTTTAGTTTCCATGCACTTTTAGTAAAAGTACAGAAAAACTGTAAAGCATGGTTAAAAACAGTAGAAATGACTTCTATAACATTTTTTCTATAACATTTTTTCTATCCTGTGTAATCAATACGATGGTAATATATCACTAAAAGATATTTCGAACTTATGAACAGCTTGTGAGTTCCCATATACATAAAATAATAACTGTAATTTGTTTTTGATTAATTATTTTGATTATGGATGCACTATAAGACCTTTGCAAAGACGGTGGTGAAGACGTCAACAACCTGCGGCCATTCAGAATGAAATTCTGAAGGTACATTCGAAAGTAATATATTTAATATCATGATCGCTATTTTTACAGTGAAAGAATGGGATTTTGTTATATAGAATTGTGTTGGATTTATTACTTAAACAGATTACAGGGATTAACAGCGTTTCAGATAGCAGCCTGCCTTTATGTTAAACTGGAAACTCGCAACCAATTGTAAAGACCTTTTGGCACGCCGATTGCTCCAGGCTGCAGCTACCCCCGTCTCGTTTTAACCACCTGCTGCGCCTCGCGTTTTCGCCGGAGAGCTCTGAGCGGCTGAGCAACTCTGAGCGGAAAAGCGCCCGACGTCATCGCGATTTTTTTCATAGTCCAATCGAATGAATGGAGAGGCGGGCCTTCCATTGTGGTGACGAAAGTTTTACCGTTGCCTAAAAAGTCCGGATACTGCAGTGATGGAGGACAAACTTTTGGTGTCTATCGCGGGTTACCCGGAGCTGTGTTTTTTTAAGGTTTTTGCTGATATGACAGTTTACTAAACAGCTAAAAACCAAAGATTTTAGAGCGCTCGCGCTATAATCCTTTGATTAGATTGACAGGACGGCTGATTTGATGGCTGCCTAGCAAAACCGCAACGCACTGCTCTTTTTTAAAAGTCACCAGAAAAAGGCAGTCCGTTGCGCGTGTTCGAAACCCATGCCAAACAAGTTTTTTTATTTGATTTCCTTACTTCAGCCGCTACGAGCCATCATACCAATAATTTGTAATCTTTACAAGAATACCAAAATCATGCAATGAGCAAGTGTGCTTTTATTAGACAGCTTAATAGAGAAGGGTCTGGCTGCAGACATGCACCTGCACTCTCAGACGCCTGCACTCTTAGACACTTGTACTCTGAGACGACTGCACTTCCGGGAGTGACGTCACTTGCAGTCGATTTTATTTTTACTTTATTTTAGTTATTTATTTTTTTAATTGAATCTCTCAACATTTTACAACAGTAGCCAGGTGGTGAAGACAAGAAAAAATAAACTAAGTTAGAATGTCACTGGCAATCTGCACTCTCAGCTACCTGCGACGTCACTTGCAATCCACACAAATGGTGCGTGTTGCCAATAGAGACAAGACGCTGTGGTGGTTAAACGATTAAAACTAATTTAATAGCATAACGTACAGGGTCCTGCAAGTCATCTGTAGGAGATAAAAAGAAGACCGGCAAATCTGTGGCAACAGAACAGCAGAATATGAACGCAATGCGCAAAGTCTCCTGTTAGCTTTTTCCTCCAGTAGAAAACCATTAACACTTGATATCGCTTAATGTATTAAGATACATTACAGTTTTTGCCCGTTGCTTGAACACTATAGACCCATGCTTAGACTAAAGTAACACAACTTGAAGCTTTTGTTACCATACCTCAAACACATGTACCCATACCTTAAACAAAAGCGCTGCTTTGCATTCTAGTTCAATTATGCAACACACTTACTCCTTTATGCAACACACATGGTCCTGCATACTACACTCTATTTCATACATAAGACACTTCGTTCAAAAATGAAATCTCAGGGTGCCATTTGGAAAACACATGTATCCAAAATACAAAATACATCGGGTAATTGCAACCACTCAAATACACACCTGAAGGCACTTACTTGCAAAACTGAACACCAATTAGCCAACTACAAAAAGCCCTCAGTTTAGCCATTTCAAGAACTTTGCAAGCATGAATGGAGGGAGAGCAAGAGGAAGAGGAACAGGAGGAGGAGGAGGAGGAGGAGGAGGAGGAGGAGGAGGAGGAGGAGGAGGAGGAGGAGGAGGAGGAGGAGGAGGAGGAGGGAGGAGGAGGAGGAGGAGGAGGGAGGAGGAGGAGGAGGAGGAGGAGGAGGAGGAGGAGGAGGCCAACGCCTGTTCACACAACAGCAGGAACTTGCCGTTGTGGACCTAGTGAGGGCAGACAATGCCATCCGTCTCCACCAGCTACGACAGAAAATACTTGCAGACAGGCAAGTGTTCAACAACATAAACCATGTGAGCATCACCACCATCAGACGCATCTTGGGAAAACACAGCTTCACCATGAAGCAGCTCTACAGAGTCCCATTTGAGAGGAACAGTGACAGGGTCAAAGGACTTCGAGCTGAATATGTACGGGTAAGTGTAACTGTCCTTTACATTTACAGTACAGTATTGGTGAAATCCAGTAGCAGCTGAATATGTACCATATCAGTACCACATGGATCCATTCTGAGAGCTACACAGGTACCTGTGTGATGGGGTGAGGGTTCTGTATGTGTAGCACTGTAGTACAGTAATATGTTCTCTTTTTTTTTTTTTTTTTACAGAGAATCTTGGCCATGGATGGAGCTGCACAGCCTCATGAATTCATTTTCATTGATGAAGCTGGATTCGACCTGAGCAAAACAAGACAACGGGGTCGTAATGTAATTGTGCACGTCCCAGGGCAGCGCGGGGGAAATATCACATTGTGTGCCGCCATAAGCCTTCGAGGGCTTCTGCATCATCATGCAAAACTAGGTCCATACAATAGCCAACATATACTCACATTTCTAGATGCTCTCCATAATATAGTTGTACAGAACAGACCAGATCAGCCCAGGTTTGTGGTGATATGGGATAATGTCAGTTTCCATCGGGCTGCTCTGGTCCAGGCCTGGTTCACCAACCACAATCAATTTGAAGTGGTATACTTGCCCCCTTACTCACCATTTTTAAACCCTATAGAGGAATTTTTTTTGGCTTGGAGATGGCGTGTATATGACCGCCAACCACATGCCTGCATGCCTCTTCTGCAGGCAATGGAACAGGCCTGCGGCGACATTCAGGTGACAGCAACCCATGGATGGTTTCGACATGCAAGAGGATATTTTCCCCGGTGCCTAGCGGGAGAAGACATTGCTTGCGATGTCGATGAGGTCCTGTGGCCAGACCCCAACAGACGGCGGGATCCATGAGCCCACGTATGCACAATTGTCATGATTTTTTGTGTTTACAGTATAGTGTTTTTTCTATTACTGTATTATGTTTTTTTTTTTTTTTTTTAGCTTTATCTGAATTCATGGTACTGCAATGTACAGTGCTGCAATGTACAATATTGAGTAGGCCTATTTGCTTTTTTGGTTGTTTGAAAATGTGTCTCCTGAAAATATGCCTTCTGAATAAACAATGAAAATCAAAGACTGCAGTGTTTTATATAAAGTAGACTAGTGTGTTCCCCCTGATCTGAAAGTGTTTGCATATGATGCAAGTATGTGTCATTTTGTCAACAGAGTTACATTTTGACAAAGGAATGTTAGGTTTTGATAGCAGAGTTTAGGTTTTGAGAGTAGAGTTTCAATTTGGCACAGATGTGAATGGTATATTTCCCAGTGTTGTGTCATGTTTACTTGTGTTTAGAGTTTTGGCACAATGAGCGAAGTTTTGCAAAATGTGTTCAGGCAACGGGCAAAAACTGTAAGTGCCATTAAACGATCAAATTTGTAATATAGTTTATTAATTTAATGTACTTCAAGGCAAGCATATGACCATGAACACAATGCGCAAACTTTCACTTTTATACTTGCCCAGCAAACGCTTAATGTGGCAAAACGGACTAAGATGATAAAGACCAAATTCAATATAAACCTTACTGTTGTCAAACGATATACCAGCAGATATGAACGCCGCCATAAGAAAGACATTATGTGATATTAAAAGGACGAACTTTGTATAGGCAAGCAGACCAGCCTAGAACGTAATGCGTTAAATAGACGTTTTCCTCCCATAGAAAATCAACATAAACAAAAGACAGTGATATAAAACAGCTGTAGAGATTATTCTTTATGGGAAAACACAAATGTACGCGTCGTTGCGTTTATTCTGGGCTCACCTGCTTGTGTGTAGTTGTTTTAATAATGAATAGGAGCATATTGAGTTTAGTCTTTATCATCTTAATCCGTTATGCCACATTATGCCACGTTTTGCGAAGGAAAACATATATAGCCTACATATAGATCATATTAATAAACTGTATATCGAATTTGATCTTTTAATTGCATCTTAATACATTAAGCCATATTAAGTGTTAATGGTTGTCTACGGGAGGAAAAAGCTTAACGAGAGACTTCATATTCGTTCATATTCTGCTTCATATTCATATTCGTTCATATTCTGCTGTTCTGTGGCCACGGATTTGCGGGTCTTGTTTTTATCTCCTACAGATGACTTGCAGGACCCTATATGTTATGCTAAATTAGTTTTAATCGTTTAACCACCACAGCATCTTGTCTCCACTGGCAACACGCACGATTTGTGTGGATTGCGTGTGACGTCGCAGGTAGCTGAGAGTGCAGGTGGCGATTGTAAGTGACATTGTAATTTAGTTTCTTTTTTCTTGTCTTCACCACCTGGCTACTGTTGTAAAATGTTGAGAGATTCAATTAAAAAAAATAATAAATATATAAAATAAAGTACAAATAAAATAGACTGCAAATGATGTCACTTGCGGAAGTGCAGGTGTCTGAGAGTGCAGGTGCAGATGTCTGCAGCCAGACCCTATTGGGGCTTAATATCACGTCAGCTTGTGCTTTCAGAATCGGCAAATCTGCTGCGGTCGTTCCATCGCATCTGGAGCCGAGGACCTGAACCAGGAAGTTGGTCACCAGATAACACGGTCACCCAGGCCCGGCTCCAGAAATGAGATGAAGGGTGGGCCAAGTGATATTCGAGATGGGCCTGGGGGGTGTAGAGGTAACTACATACATTATTTTAATACAGAGATAGTGTGTTAAAAGCACATTTTAGTTTATAGGACCTATAGTGTCTCAAAATAGCACAGCTGAGAACACTATAGATGTTCTTAAGATTATCTTACTAAAGAATAATTTTTAGTATATCAAGTACAAAATTAGTGTGTGAAAATAGAACACTTACATTATGGAACTGCACATTTTTTTCACCTGGGGTAGTTGGTGTATGGTCATACACTGATTACATTACTTGACCACCGCTGCACCGCCTTCACTGACGTTTAGCATTTTTATAGAAATCATTTAGTTCAGTTGGAAAACATACACTACAATTCTAAACTAAAAGCATCTGCTGTACCAACGTGATCATATGATAATTCGCAAAAAATTGGTTCTACAAAACGTAAATTTGCATTAAGATACATAATGTTAAACAACATAATGTTACTTTAAACCCTTAAAATAAATAACACTTCTGCACTCGTTTAATCATTTTACTTTGAATAATATTTACTTTGTTTGCCATGGTCAATGACGAACATCCTTCACACAGAGTGCGCGTTAATCACGAAATCAAAAGTGAAAGTAAGCAGCGCGCGCCACTTCAATACTCTGCATATTAGCGCAAAAACTGTATACAATATTAAAATAGTCGGGGTGCAAGCGGTAAAAAAAGGAAAAATTAATTTTAAAGTGATTGACTGTTAGGCTATGTAGGACCGGCTCCACGGGGGGGCCAGGGTCCAATCAGAATCTTGCCCACCCTGCCCCCCCCCCCCCCGGGCGCCGGTCCTGCGTTCACCAGTTAAACCGTAACACCGGCACTGCATATCAGTAGTTGTCCTGTTTTGTAGATAACAGTGTACTCGCGGCTTTAACAGTTTACAAAAATACAGTTAGATATTACCTTTTCCAACTGAAGATGAATCTTCTTATGATCGATATGATGAAGGTCTCCTATAATCGGTAAAGACCATGGTCCAGGAGGAAAGTTCTTCGGCACTTTATTTTTTCTATAAGCACTTAGTAATAAAAACACCAGCGAGAATAACAAGATAGTCTTGATATCGATCCACTCGTAAACGTGCAACAGGTCCATAACTGTTTTCCCAGTTATGTTTGGCCAAGAATGATCTAACACTGTTTATATCGTGTCAGAATGTTTTGGATGGACGCGCTAGCGTATGTGTACAACCGAACGCGTAGCTTTTCAAAGT
The DNA here is from genome assembly GCF_022985175.1 of Labeo rohita. NCBI lineage: Eukaryota > Metazoa > Chordata > Actinopteri > Cypriniformes > Cyprinidae > Labeo > Labeo rohita. The sequence continues at coordinate 16,466,407 of NC_066888.1, read as the reverse complement.
ATACTCCATTTGATGTTGTGCGTGAATGCGGACGGTCGACACATGCGCTCTAGAAAGCTTCATCCATGTCCAGTGTCTACTCTAAATTCTCCTATAAGTTATGACTGATAACAAATATTTTTTAACTCTTATGAACCAAAGCTGAGTTGTCTCGTCATACCCTCTCGCTCACATGCACCTGTCAGCGTGCGCGTTTGTCTTTGATGTAGTCTCCGTTATTTTGTTGTTCTTGTTCTGTCTCTTTAGTTTCGTTTTCTGCTGTAAAATAGCGGCACGGGACAGTACCAACAAACATGAGACATCCGCTCCACGTGCAGATCATGTCTATATTGCGTCGGTCGGTCCAGGACCATATTTGTACGTCTACACGACATACAAATCCAGTACGGTATTGGACGTAGATATGCAGTTCAAAATTTGAACATCTATCAAGGGGTTTTCCTGGATGTCTGTAGAACGTGCAGAACAGGTTCAGGAAATCGACGTAAGAACTTTTTATACAAATAAACATGACAAAGTTCTGATGTAAAAAAATGTGAATATCACGTGTATTTTTATAAAACATTTAGGTGTTAAAACAGTGTAATATTTATATGTATAAAAACATCATGACAGTACCATAATGCGGCCATTTAATTATTTAATTATTATTTATTTATTTTATGTGTAGTATTTTTCACTGGGACATTGACAGAAACAGCCGTTTAAACAGTAACGCTCTCTAACGGTCATCTGAGAGACGGACGGGTGCTAAGCCGAAGGTAAGCATCATAAATGTACCTTTATTCGTCGTTTTGTCAATTTAATGTTAAATTTCACTTAAAATGTATTTTGTTCTGTGTTATGACGTTTTAAAATTCAACTTTTTGTAATTTTTATATCTTCCTGTTGGTTAATTTGCGCGTGAAGTGGTCAGTTAAGTCTGAGGTAAATTTATGTTGATCCCTTTTAATTGTCTAAATTAGTCACTAAAACACGTAACTTCACAATAATGTAAGATTTTCAAAACATTATCTTGTGTTAAGTGTGTGTTCTTGTAGTAAAATAGACTTTCACTAAATTCTATATATCAGTCTGGCAGTATTTTCTGATCATATGTTTACCAAAGAGGTCGTAATGAGCATTGTGTAAATGAGCACAGTTTTAGAAGCCTTAAGATTTTTGGATGATGAAATAGTTTGGATATACTGTTGATATATCTGATAAATTTTGCAAGAAGTAATAGTAGCTTAATGATAAAATATTCGTTAATTTCATCTTTTTTATATTAAAGAAGCAAAAGAAGCAAAGAGAAACCCTGGAGAACATTGCGATTGATAATATTAGAGAATTCAATCCAAAATCTCTGTGTGTGCGGACAATCCCAGAAAATATGCACATCAGTTTCATTAGGGTCACCACAAAATGAACAACTTGTATCTATGTCTGATTTAAACCTTTCCAAAAATACTTTAGCTGGGTAAAATCTGTGTAACAATTTGAATGAGATTTCTCTAACCTTGTTAGTTATTATATATTTCAAAGGCAGAGTCCATACTTTTTTCCAATCGATATGATCAACAACATTCTTCCAGTAAGACATGACATATGAAGTTGTTACAAGCTCCTTTTGCTTCGATGTGCATGCGTGACCTGCAAGAACTATTCTAATGACGAAATTCGCGTCACGCACACTGTACGCTGTCCCTTGCGTATGTGTAAAAAGGGAAGTACACTTTGGGGTTTACTTATGTCGTTCCAAACCCGTAAGACCTTCGTTCGTCTACTGAACACAAATTAAGATATTTTTGATGAAATGTCCTACCACGTTCAAGGTCCATGCGTCGTGGTAATTAATGACAGAATTTTCATTTTCGGGTGAACTATCCCTTTGGTTCTATGGGATTCGCAAATATCATATAGAGGCCGAGGTAGTATCGCAAGCCGTTTTAACATTTAATCTAAACGTCGTACTAGCATCTATTTTCATGCTACTTGTACTTATTTTTTAGATACTAGTGTATTTTCCATTAAGTACTAGTATTTATTCATTATCTATTAGTGCTTATTATAGCTACTGGTGCTTATTCTTTAGGTACTAGTGTTTATTCTTTAGCTACTAGTGTCTTTTGTAAATTTACTAGTGCTTATTCATTAGATACTAGTTCTTATGTTTTAGATACTAAGACTTAATCTTATAGTGACTAGTATTTAATTACAATCTTAGTGTTAAGAAAAGATAGAACTAGTACTTATTTTTTAGTTACTAACTTTTTAGACCAAAGATTTCCTGAACATAATAGTACTTTTTGAATTTGCATTTTTGGCAGTATAGTAATCGTATGTTGAATATTAATGAATCAGCAACTTATAGGAGAGAGATTATAGCGAGGAAACGGAAACAGATGTATTTATTTTTTTTTTTGAGGAAACAACAGAAAAAAAACAATCATTTGTACTCAAGCACATAGACAACATTCATATTAGGGCTGTACTTTAACTTATTTAGCACTGGTGCTAAAGACATTGAATGTTTTTACATAAATATTCTGTACAGGGCATACAAAATCCAAACCCTTATCTTTTTCAGACAAACCTTTTCTTTATTTGGAAAAAAGGCCAAAAAAAAAAAAAAAAAATTAATTAAAACACACACACACACACACATGTTGTGTTTCCATGTTTTATGGGGACATTCCATAGGCGTAATGGTTTTTATACTGTACAGACCGTATTTTCTATCACCCTACACCTAAAACTAGCCCTCACAGGAGACTGTGCACACTTTTACTTTCTCAAAAAGACTCATTCTGCATGATTTATAAGCCTGTTTCCTCATGGGGACCTCACAAATGTCCCCACAAGGTCAAACAAGGTCAAATTACTGGTATTACTATCCTTGGTGGGACATTTGGTCCCCATAACGTGATAAAAACCAGGTACACACACACACCAGGTGTGCTGTATTTGTAGGGCTGCACAATTTGGCCAAAAATGTTGTTTTTATATATCAGTTTAACTAATAATGATTATGGTTATTATTTCTATATAGAAATATTAAACAAAATAAGGAATATTACTTATGTAATAACACTTTTTCACTATAATATAAGCAAATATTTAAGCATTTACGAATAAATACAATAATAAAAATAGCTGCAAGAAAAAAGAAAAAAAAATTACACTTACACTGGATAAAAACATAAGGATTTGCAAATTTTTACCTCAAAGTTCTTCATTATCTTTGCTATTTTTACCCATATCAGGGTTTTGTGAGCAATAATGAGTACTCAATTAATGTAATTTCTTTTTCATTCATACTCAAGCGCCCTCCACAAGTGAGACTCACTGATGACGTTCTAGAAACATTAATTCAGCTTTTGCTGTATAGATGTAGCTTAGTAGCTGAATAACATGCAGATAGACGTTTTACTGATGAAACATTAATAAAATAAACAATTACCACAACAATATATGGCTTTCTGTGTTCTTCAAGCCATCTCGGGTATTTTTATAAGAATAAAGTAAATTTAAAATGCAATGCTAACCGACATAGCCTTTATCACTGTTTAGAATAATATAAAGTGGCATGATTTCTGCCTCATTTGGTTTAATAAAACCATGTCAGATCACAAAAATAAGTTATTTCAAAGACTCGACCAATGTTGTGACGTGTATTTAGGCTAAACATATCATTATACTTTTGTTGGACAACATGTTTGTAATCTTTCCTTGTGTTTTCATGATAACCAATTAGCAAGGTAGGCTAACATACAAAACCACTTAGCCCTACTTAGCAATCAAATTAATTCAGCATATTAATGTATTGTATTACCATGTGGACTCTGATTGGATGGTGGAGAGGTACTCATGATTATGTAATGATCTTTTTAATAGAAGATATCTCCAAATACATTCTTACTAGTACTTTATGAGGTTAAAGATATCTCTAAATGAACAGGGAAGGGTAGTTATTCTGTTTTTGATATCATCTTTTCATTTCTGACTAGCAATTATTGCAATAGTGACTAGTATCTATTTAAATATTACTAGTAAGCATTCATTAGATACTAGTACTTATTTAATAGATACTGGTACTAATTCATCAGATACTAGTAACTATTTAATAGATACTAGTAGTTATTCATTAGGTACTAGTGCTTATTTATTAGACACTAGTATCTTTCATAATTACTACTAGAAACTATTTTTATCTTACTAGTCAGATCTGCTTTTTTACTTGTCTTATGTTATGACTAGTCTGAATGGCCACAGTAGAGTTCAATTAAACATTTTACTAGTAAAATAAAAAATCTTACTAGTAACATTTCAAATAAGTACTAGTATCTAATAAATGTGTACTAGTATCTTTTGAATAAATACTTGTTGCTAATCAATAAGTACTAGTATGTAACAAATAGAAACTAGTATGTAATTACAAGGTACTAGTACCTATTAAATAAGTACTAGTATCAAATAAATAAGAACTAGTATATAATGAACAAATACTAGTACGTAATAATTAAGAACTAGTATCTGTTTAATAGGTTAGAGTATCTAATAAATAAATACTAGTATGTAATGACTAAGTACTAGTATCTAATAATAGGTCTAAAAAAAAGTACTAGTACCTAATGTTTAACTACTAGTACATACAAAATTATGTACTAGTCACAACTGGAATACATACTAGTCAAAACTGAAAAGTTGATATCTCAATGACAGATCACATAGAAATTAATGGTAAAATTGAAAATTTGTTACTAGTAACAAATGAATAGTTACTAGTCACTATTGAAATAAGTACTAGTATCTAATAAAATATCAAAAATCTTTATGTTGATCCACTCGTAAAGGTGCAACAGGTCCATGACTGACACTTCTTGGATTTCTTGGGTAGGTGTACTGTGTTAAAGTGCAAACAAGTATAAAAGAGGTCGGAGCTGACAATTCTGAGTTACCCTGACAAAAGAAAAGTTATTTTTAAATTGGACTAACTTAAATGTATTAAATTGTAACAAGTAACAAGCTAATCCACATTGTCTACTTGCTTAAACTGAGCAAATCGTTGCCTTGAAAAAATTAAGTAACTACAACTTATTCTATATGAGTAATTACAATTCACTTGACAGATTTTAAAATTGAAAATTGAAGACTAATAATACAATTCTCAAAAATACAAAATTGTTCAAAACAGACAACACAAAAACATTTCTATTAAGAATTGTCAAATAAGGTCAACACACCCTTTTTATATAACATCCTTATATATATAGCACTTAATACAATATACAAACTGATTGGACTGTATTTTATGTATAATCAATTTTTTCTTAACTGTTTTAATTCATTTTAAATAAATTTTTAAATAATTTTAAATGTTCTTAAAGGAGAAGTCCACTTCCAGAACAAAAATTGACAGATAATGTACTCACCCCTTGTCATCCAAGATGTTCATGTCTTTCTTCATTCAGCCATAAAGAAATTATGTTTTTTTGAGGAAAACATTTCAGCATTTTTCTCCATATAATGGACTGCTATGGTGCCCCGATTTTGAACTTCCAAAAATGCAGGATAAATCCGGCTTCAAACGATCCCAAATGCAGTTGTAAATAATCCCAGCTGAGGAAGAAGGGTCTTATCTAGTGAAATGATCAGTTATATTCATAAAAATAGTACAATTTATACACTTTTTAATGTCAAACGCTTGTCTTGTCTCACTCTGCCTGAACTGTTTTTTTCTGGTTCATGACAGTTAGGGTATGTTGAAAAACTCCCATCTCATGTTCTCCCTCAACTTCAAAATCGTCTTATATCGCTGTTTTACCTTTTTTGTTGAGGGTGTTTGATCTTCTTTGTATGTTAACTTTGCATAGACTGGATTGGTACTTCTGTAGTGATGTAGGATGATTTTTAAATGATTTTTGAAGTTGAGGGAGAAAATATGATTTTTTGTCATACCCTGTCTTGAGGCTGGATACACAGAATTCAGGCAGAGTAAGACAAGACGAGCGTTTGAGATTAAAAAGTATGAAAATTGTATTTTTTTAATGAAAATAACCAATCGTTTCACTAGATAAGACCCTTCTTCCTGTCGCATTTAAACTGCATTTTGGAAGTTTAAAATCGGGGCACCATATCAGTCCATTATATGGAGAAAAATGTTTAACATAATTTCAACAAAAAACATAATTTCTTTACGGCTGTAGAAAAAAAAGACATGAACTTTTTGGAGGACAAGGGGGTGAGTACATTATCTGTAAATTTCTGTTCTGGAAGTGGACTTCTCCTGTAAAGTTCTTGTTTTTATTGTTGATTATTTTTATGCATTTCTTGTACAGCACTTTGAATTAGTATTGTTTATGAAATGTGCTATATACATAAACTTACCTTGCCTTGCCTAACAAACTTAATTTTTTTTTTTAATAATTCTGAAATATATGAAATTGTGTGTATTGCATGGGTGTACCTTTTGAGCCATAGGGGTCTGGCTACTCCTAACGACTGAAAGATTTAACTTTTTATTTATTTTTTTAATTAATATTTTCAACTCAAAAGTAAATATGCATGCAATATACTTATTTTAATGCTTTCTAGATCCGCAGGATGCTAAGTTGTAGCGGCTCAGTCTTTTACATTTATGTCAGGAAGAGGACTATTTACTTCCAAATGTTGCTTGATTTACACAAAACAAAACCCAGACATTGATTTTACAATATAAACTGCTTGTGTGCCTGCAATTGTGCGGGTCCAACAAATATCTGTTTTAAAGCAGTGGGTGAGAAATTCACTCCTCAAAAAAAAAAAAGCCTACTTTGATATTCTGTTGACAAACAAGTTTATAGTGCATTATTTTCAACGTGTTTATTGCTAAACATAGTGCAAGGAATTCATGTGTGCTGTATCTAGTTGCCATGACAGACTCACGCCCTTGCTGCTGCTCTATGTAATTTTTGAGTTTGCTATAGATAAGCTAAAATGAATTTATAAAGTGTGACTGACCAAATCGACTAGCTTGGTATAGTATGGTGTATTGCTTGTTTTAGCGTGGCACTGCACATAATTCATATGGCTGGGGACAGTGAGTGGCCCCCAGTTTAAAATCCAAGCTGGGCTCCACACCCGCTGGTGAAGAGAAAGTGAAGCGCTGCAGCAGAGAAGAGAAAAAGAGGAACAGCTCCATCCGTGCCAGCTGCTCCCCAAGACACACTCTCTTTCCTAAATGTGAAAAAAAATGATGGGTAATCATTATAGCGGCTTTTATAAAGAACTGTTAGCATATATCTTTGTATTGCTTTCAAGGAAACAGAGTTACCCTGTACCTAGAGAAAAAGGTAAAAAGGCATCTCTTCTCCTGAATTTGCCCTCAGCATCCAGGAAGTGACCCGGGTTAAAAGAGTGAGGCGTCTCCCACTCGGACTCATCAAACAGCACTGATGTCAAATTACCGGTCACTATTGTGCCCTGCAGAAGTAATATTACACTCTTACTATGCTTAAACTAATACAGCCTAAAAATAAATGTTAATTACAAAAATACAATAGCTTAAATTGACAATCTTATCGTGAATTAAACGTCACTAGACCAACCTTTGGAATAGAGTATTCTCCTATCTGAGTGTCTTCCACAGTAGCCCGGACCACATTCATTGGGACAATATTTCCAATTCTCTGTATCTCATGAATAACAGCATTGGTGTAGGGCATGTTGTCCTTGTCTGATAAAGATGGCTGCCGTGACCCTCCAACAACACGATCAATCTCCTCCTGAACTTTGGCTGAAAACACAATGTAGAGAAAGTCCAAGACTGTGAATATATGCCACGTTTTATGTGCACATGAAGGCAGTTTCTCACAGCTCTCACCCTGTATCTCAGGATATTTCATCATGTAGAGAAGACCCCAGTACAGAGTGGTGGAGGTGGTCTCAGTTCCCGCTATAAACAGATCCAGAGTACAGATGCACAAGTTCTCCACATCAAACCCAGCGGTGGTGTCGTCTTTAAGCTAAACAATATGAAACAGAGGCAATTTAATTCAGTTACATTATTATAACCAGAGATTTCCACTTACTGATGCCCTCCTAAGAAAGGGTCTTACTTTTTCCATTTCTCCAAGGAAGCAGTCAATGTAGTCTCGAGGATTTGATGGATCATAATCCACTCTGTGTGCATTCACCTTCTCTCGAACAAAGTCACTCACCTCCTGCCACAGACTAAGGATTTTCTTGTGCGGTCCAGGGACTCGCCGCATGAGCCATGGGAACATGTTATACAGCTAAAGAAAGAAGAAGAAAGATAAGCTGAGCAGTAAAAGAGAGCAAAGTTAACATGTAAAAATGTTAAAATAAAAATGTTTACTTGAGCACAGATGCCTCCTTCCAAATACATAGCTTCATTGATGTTCTTTAACAGAGACTGGAAGTCATTGTCACTGTACTCAAACCGATTACCAAACACAAACACACAGATCACATTTGACACAGCGTTGTTCAGCAGTAAGCGAGGGTCAAATGGTCGACCTGGAACAGAAGTTGCTGTTCATCACACTGCTTCTGATTTCAAATGTCATTTTTAGTAAATCAGTAAATACCTTGTTCATTTGAAATGGCCTCATTCAGAAAGGTACATTCAAGACTGATGGACGGCTCCAGGCTTTTCTTTCCCAATCCGAAGTTTCGAAGAGTCGAGAGTGTAAATTTCCTCTGTTGCTTCCATTTATACCCACTGGCAGCAACTAAACCTGTTCACAAAACAGACCTTTTATAGTTGATTACTGATCATTTAAGGTGAAATGTTGAAACATTCATACAAAAAGACTTACCTTTGTCTCCAAAAATCTCATAAAATAAAGGTAACATAGGTCGATCAGCAAGGTTGTCACCCTGTTGTAAATACACCTCCTTCACGAGTTTATACCCATCCAACACGACAATTCTTGGTCCAAAAATTCTAAGGCTGAAAATCTTGCCGTATTTTTCTGCAAACTGTAAAACATAATTTGTTGTCAGAGCTCCTGAAATGATATATTCAGCACACTGTGTTATCTATTATTTAGAAATGAACTTAATTCTCTATACTTTATTCAGACTGATTAATTTTACGTTTAAGATATTATTGCAGTTGCGCCCGACCTTAAATTTTATTGTAAACACTGGAACCATAAGGCTCTGGGAAGACAGGAATATTTACAACAACTGCGTCCACCCCGAGTTGTTGAAACTGTAACTGTAATATGTTTATGCTGTGGATATAGCTAGCTGATTAAGCTTGTAAAGCAGTTTCTTTTCGGTGTTGTAGTTAAATACAAACCGCGCTTCATTTTCGCCAATTTTATGACGCGATTAACGCCGCTGTTTCCAGTCAATAACCACTAGAACATGCATTTTCAAAATCACTTATTTTAGCGATAGTTGGAATTGTATTTACCTCTGAGAACTGAAGATGCAGCCTACTGTTGTCGATATGATGAAGGTGTCCTATAATCGGTAAAGACCATGGTCCAGGAGGAAAGTTCTTCGGCGCTTTATTTTTTATATAATCACTCAGCAATAAAAACACACACGAAAATATCAAAATACTCTTGATATCGATCCACTCGTAAAGCTGCAACAGGTCCATGACTGACACTTACCGGATTTCTTAGGTAGGTTTACTGTGTTAAAGTGCAAACAAATATTAAAGAGCTCGGAGCCAGGAAGCTCTAAGTGGGCAGGGCTCCAAATGTGCTGTATGGGAACACTTATTCATTGGACAAGTGTGTTTACGTACAGCTTTTTTCATAGAGCAACGGAAATCTAAATGTATTAAAAGACACAAAATAGCAAATGTATGGTTACCCATTTTTCAAAATATCTTTTTTGTTCAGCAGAAGAAAGAATTTCATCCAGGTTTAGACCATCTTGAAGGTGAGTAAATTACATTAAACAGGCCCGTAGTCAGCCTAGCGAAAGGGAGGGTTCTTTTTTTCCAAAAAGTGGACCTTTTTCAATCCCCACCCATTTTGTATTTAACTATGCGGTTCAAATACTTCATTTTGGTGACTAGTCATGCACCAGTTTGTGCTGTATTATCATGTCTGCTGGTATCTTAATAAGCATGATTTTTTGATTCATCAAAAATATTTACTACAATGTTGTCAGACTGCTTACCAAAATATCGCCTTGTTCAGTAAATATACACAAATACCTAGAGCAATAAGTTAGTTCATGAAATGAATGACATTTTAAATGCAATAAATTCACAGATTCTTTATACTGACACCTATACAAATGGTGGGAGGATGTGTGTCCCTGTAGGGGGGTGTGGGGGCATGCCCCCCCAGGAGAAACTTTTACACATTTTAAAGTGAAATGCATTAATTTGGTGTATGAACTCAAAAGTAAGAAGTCCAACCCATGTTCATTGTGCAAATTGAACAAACAAAAAAAGTTGATGACAGTCTGAAAAAAAGATTTTAGAACCACCCCTGGTCAGAATGTACTGTGTTCTTCCTTGACCCATGCTACACCCTCCACTGAGTTTTCTGAGCCCCCATTCTGGGCCCCTTTCAACCTCTGAGCCCTATGCAGTCTTTCCTCCTTTTCAAACTACAAATATCAAGGAATAAATTTTATGCAGGTTTTTTTTTTTTTAAATCAGATGTAAGGCTTTTTGCTACTTTTTTAAAGACATGCAGAAATAGAATTAATATGGAACAAGCAAGATGTCTAGTAATATATTAAACTGATATCCTGATTTACAGCTCAGATAATGTTCATTATCAAAAACAATAACATCTGTAAAAAATGGTAACAACCTTATTGTTATATGATGAAATTATTAATAATAATTATTCACCTCAATGGTATAAAAATGAACTACATGGCTTCTAGGTATTTGTATGAAGAACAGTGGTCTTAGTATAAATGCACAAACGCTATTAATCACAAAATACTGTAATTATATTCTATAACTCCTTTAGATTTAATACATGTCTACACAGTAATATAACACAGTTCGATATATCCCACAATGCTGCCGCAATACCATAGTGCAGTCAGTATTACAGTAAAAGTAATCCATATTAAATGATTTCTGATTTCTGACTGTCGTTGCGCAGTGTTTCTCCTGTTTGTCAGCGCCGTTTCATTTGTTTAAATCGCCATGTCATTGTGCTCTTCATCGAATTCAAGCGCTTCACTCTGGATCTCACAGCGCTGTTTAGTGCTCGCGAGTAAATGCATCTGCTCTAGTAAAAAAAAAAAACGTACATAAATTCTGGACCTTTGGCTGGAAGGGGTGGGTCGTTCGAACCACCCGAACCCCCCCTGGCTACAGGCCTGTTAAAAGTGTTAATTTTAATTAAATTGATTTTTACATCTGCAAAACACATTTTTTAGAGTGTTTGCTCACCTGCAATTTGTCTATTGGACGTTTCCTATCAGATGTCAAATAGATGTCTATTAGATGTCTTTAAGATGTTTATAATTTAGAAGGTATGTAAAACTGACTTCTTAAAGACATCTGTCAGATGTTTGTACACAACAGATGCTTTCCAGATCAAGTGATCTTTCACAGACATCTTGCAGATGTATGTGTGCTTCCTGGGAGGTGTTTTATTTGATTTGGCACCTGCCTAAAGTTTTTGTATGTGCACATATTACATCGTCTTTAAATTTATTTTTTTTAAACAAATTTTTAACAACTAAAAAAACAACAACACTGAAATGTATAACAATTATGTGTATTGATTGGGTGTACCATATGAGGGAGATAGAGGGGCCTGGCCACCTCTAGCCACTGAAAGATTTAACTTTTTTTAATTTATATTTTCAACTCAAAAGTAAATATGCAGACAATGTAGTTATTTTAATGCATTTTAGATCCGCAGGATGCTCCGTTGTAACGGCTCAGTCTTCTACATTTATGTCAGGAAGAGGACGATTTACTTCCAAATGTTGCTTGATTTATACAAAACAAAACCTACACATAGATTTTACAATATAAACTGCTTGTGTGCTTGCAATTGTGCGGGTCCAACAAATATCTGTTTTAAAGCAGTGGGTGAGAAATTTACTCCTCAATTTGTTCAATAAAAGCCTACTTTGATATTCTGTTGACAAGTTTATAGTGAATTATTTTCAAAGTGTTTATTGTTAGACATTGCACAAGAAATTCATGCTCTATGTAATTTGTAAGTTTGCTATAGATAAGCTAAAATGAATTTTTAAAGTGTGACTGACCAAATCGACTAGCTTGGTATAGTATGGTGTATTGCTTGTTTTAGCGTGGCACTGCACATAATTTATATGGCTGGGGACAGTGAGTGGCCCCCAGTTTGTAATCCAAGCTGGGCTCCACACCCGCTGGTGAAGAGAAAGTGAAGCGCTGCAGCAGAGAGGAGAAAAAGAGGAACAGCTCCATCCGTGCCAGCTGCTCCCCAAGACACACTCTCTTTCCTAAATATTAAAAAAAAAAAAGATGGGTAATCAATATGGGTTTATTTTCATAAGGGCCTTTTATAAAGAACTGTCAACATATACCTTTGTATTACTTTCAAGAAAACAGAGTTATCCTGTACCTAGAGAAAAAGGTAAAAAGGCATCTCTTCTCCTGAATTTGCCCTCAGCATCCAGGAAGTGACCCGGGTTAAAAGAGTGAGGCGTCTCCCACTCGGACTTATCAAACAGCACTGATGTCAAATTACCGGTCACTATTGTGCCCTGCAGAAGTAAAATGATACTCTTACTATGCTTAAACTATAACAGAGCCTAAAAAAGCGTCAGTTACAAAAATGCATTATTGTGTATTAAACGTCACTAGACCAACCTTTGGAATAGAGTATTCTCCTATCTGAGTGTCTTCCACAGTAGCCCGGACCACATTTATTGGGATAATATTTCCAATCCTCTGTATCTCATGAATAACAGCATTGGTGTAGGGCATGTTGTCCTTGTCTGATAAAGATGGCTGCCGTGACCCTCCAACAACACGATCAATCTCCTCCTGAACTTTGGCTGAAAACACAACGCAGAGAAAGTCCAAGACAAGACTGTGAGCATATGCCATGTGTTATTTGCACATTAAGATGGTTTCTCACAGTAAGCTCTCACCCTGTATCTCAGGATATTTTATCATGTAGAGAAGACCCCAGTACACAGTGGTGGAGGTGGTCTCAGTCCCCGCTCCAAACAAATCTAGAGTACAGATGCACAAGTTCTCCACATCAAACCCAGCAGCGGTGTCGTCTTTAAGCTAAACAACATGAAAGAGAGGCAATTAAATTCAGTTACATTATTATAACCAGTGCATTCCACCACTGATGCTCCCCTAAGAAAGGGTCTTACTTTTTCCATTTCTCCAAGGAAGCAGTCAATGTAGTCTCGAGGATTTGATGGATCATAATCCACTCTGTGTGCATTCACCTTCTCTCGAACAAAGTCAATCACCTCCCGCCACAGACTAAAAACTTTCTTGTGCGGTCCAGGGACTCGCCGCATGAGCCGTGGGAACATGTTATACAGCTAAAGAAAGAAGAAGAAAGAGAAGCTGAGCAGTAAAAGAGAGCAATATTAACATTTAAAAATTTTAAAAAATAAAAATGTTTACTAGAGCACAGATGCCTCCTTCCAAAAACACAGCTTCATTAATGTTCTTCAACAGAGACTGGAAGTCATTGTCACTGTACTCAAATCGATTACCAAACACAAGCACACAGATCACATTTGCAACAGCGTTGTTCAGCAGTAAGCGAGGGTCAAATGGTCGACCTGGAACAGTAGAAGCTGTTAATCACACTGTGCTTCTGATTTCAAATGTAAATGTAGTCAAATCAAACCTCAGTAAATACCTTGTTCATTTGAAATGGCCTCATTCAGAAAGGTACATTCAAGACTGATGGACGGCTCCAGGCTTTTCTTTCCCAATCCGAAGTTACGAAGAGTCGAGAGTGCAAATCTTCTCTGTTGCTTCCATTTATACCCACTGGAAGCAACTAAACCTGTTCACAAAACAGACCTTTTACAGTTAATTGATTATTGATCATTTATGGTTAAATGTTGAATTACCAATTTAACATTCAGATATAAGAAGACTTACCTTTGTCTCCAACAATATCATAAAATAAAGGTAACATAGGTCGATCAGCAAGGTTGTCACCCTGTTGTAAATACACCTCCTTCACGAGTTTATACCCATCCAACACGACAATTCTTGGTCCAAAAATTCTAAGGCTGAAAATCTTGCCATATTTTTCTGCAAACTGTAAAATATGATTTGTCGTCAGAACCAGAGCTCCTGAAATGATTGCATGTTAAATGTATAATCTACTATTTAGAAATTAACATAATTCTGTATACTTTAATCAGGCTGATTCATTTTACATGATCAGGATATTATTGCATTAGCGGATTGTTACGGCAGGAACCTATCTGTTCCCTTGACATACCCTGACCCTAAATTGCATTACAAACAAGGAAAACCTAAGGCTCTGGGGGCAAAAAAATATTTACGGCAACTGCGTCACAACCCGAGTTACACGTTCTGACTAGAACGTATATCGTTTTGACATCTTTAACTATATGTTTTCGTTTTTACAACTTTAGCTGTAACATGTTTATGTTGTGGATATAGCTAACTACGCTCATGTAAAGCAGTTTCTTTTCGGTGTAGTAGTTTATCGCGTCAGTAATTTCACGACGTGATTAACGCTGTTTGCAGTAGCTGGAATTGTATTCACCTCTGTGAACTGAAGATGAATCCTTCTGCTGTCGATATGATGAAGGTCTCCTATAATCGGTAAAGACCATGGTCCAGGAGGAAAGTTCTTCGGCGCTTTACTTCTTATATAATCACACAGCAATAAAAATACACACGAAAATATCAAAATACTCTTGATATCGATCCACTCGTAAAGCTGCAACAGGTCCATGACTGACACTTCCTAAGTTTCTTGGGTAGCTTTACCTTGTTAAAGTGAAAACAAGTATAAAGGAGGTCGGGCCAGAAAGATCTAAGTGGGCAGGGCTCCAAATGAGCTGTATGGGAACACTTTTTCATTGGACAAGAGGACAGCTTTCATAGAGCAATGTGTATGTGGAAATCCAGATTTATTCAAAGAGACAAAGTAATCTATACACTGTATATACACTTAAAATAATGTATCCACCCGTTTCGATTATCATTAATTAAAAATGACTTCCAAAAAAGCAATTGTCTTCAACTATAAAAAGTGCGTTTTTTACATATAGTTGGTTATAAAAAATAATCCATGATTCCACTTCTTCATTAAATAAATAAGGTTATTAAATACATTAACCTCAAGGTTAAAAGGATAGTCCATCCAAAAATCAAAAATGCCATCAACACCCTCAGGTTGTTCCAAACCTGTACAAGTTTCTATCCTCTGTGGAACATAAAAGAAGATATTTTGAAGTATGTTGGGAACTAAACAGTTGATGGTCCCACTGACTTCCATTGTATGGGGGCACTATGAAAGTCAATAGGGATCAGCAACTGGTTACCCATTCTTCAAAATATCTTTTGTGTGTAGCATAAGAATGAATTTCATGCAGGTTTGAAACAGCTTGAGGGTGAGTAAATAATGACAGAATATTCATTTTTGGGTGACCTGTTCCTTTGGTGTATGAAAAATGAAGAAATGTGTCAGGTGTATGAGTTTATCTAAAATGGTAAGGTAGAATAAATGCTCGCTTAGATGTCTGCAAGGCGAGCCACTGCCTGTCCTGGACCCTGCCTCCTGGCACCTCCCGCGTGCCCTTAGCTGGTTGTCCGGTCACCTTGGGGCCCAGAGCGTTTACTTTGAAAGAGTTGATTTTAATAAACTGATTTTTGAAAGCAGTAGTGGCAGTATGCTGATTTTTGTTTATTGATGTTGAAATGTTTCATGTGATCGAGCACCTGCCTAAAGCTTTTTGATGTGTGCATATTACATCTTCTTCAAATGTATTTTTTTTAACATGATTTTTTTTTTTTTAATTACTGAAATGTATGAAATGATATGTGTATTGCATGGGTGTACCTTGTGGGGGAGCCAGAGGGGCCTGGTCACCTCTAGTGACTGAAGGATTTTATTTATTTATTTATTTATTCAATTTAAAAGTAAATATGCATATAATGTAGTTATTTTAATACATTTATAAATTTTTACATTTTTATTTTGTAAATAAATGAATAAATTAAATCAAACGTACTAATACCTCCCAATCTTATTTGCGTAAGAAATTGTGTCGTGGCAAATCTGCATTTTGGCAGATAATAGACTAAATATATACTGTTTGCCTGGTGCATGGCATAAATGAATTTTTATTGCTTTTACAATGTACAACAACTGCAGAGGAATCTGGACCTAATCAAAATAAAATCAGACAAAGATGCCAGTGCTGATGCCGTGCTTGATGACTCCAGATTCGGACAGTCTTTTAAAGGTGATCCTTTTAAAGGACTATTTACATCCAAATGTTACTAGATTCACACAAAACAAAACCTTGACATAGACTCAAGCTCAAGCTTCATGCCAAGCCTATGATGTATTGCTTGTTTTAGCGTGGCACTGCACGTAATTCATATGGCTGGGGACAGTGAGTGGCCCCCAGTTTAAAATCCAAGCTGGGCTCCACACCCGCTGGTGAAGAGAAAGTGAAGCGCTGCAGCAGAGAAGAGAAGAAAAGGAACAGCTCCATCCGTGCCAGCTGCTCCCCAAGACACACTCCTTTCCTAAAAAAAATGAGAAAAATGGTAGTAATAATAGGTTTCTTTTTATAGGAGCTTGTAAAGAACCGTTAGCATATATCTTTGTATTATTTTCAAGGAAACAGAGTTATCCCGTACCTAGAGAAAAAGGTAAAAAGGTATCTCTTCTCCTGAATTTGCCCTCAGCATCCAGGAAGTGACCCGGGTTAAAAGAGTGAGGTGTCTTCCACTCGGACTCATCAAACAGCACTGATGTCAAACTGCCGGTCACTATTGTGCCCTACAGAAGTAATATTACACTCTTAATATGCTTAAACTAATAGATTCTAAAAATAAATAAATGTCCATTTTAAAAATGCAAATGCTTAAACTGAATGTAGTAAACATCACTAGACCAACCTGTGGAATAGAGTATTCTCCTATCTGAGTGTCTTCCACAGTAGCCCGGGCCACATTAATTGGGAAAATATTTCCAATCCTCTGTATCTCATGAATAACAGCATTGGTGTAGGGCATGTTGTCTTTGTCTGATAAAGATGGCTGCTGTGACCCTCCAACAACACGATCGATCTCCTCCTGAACTTTGGCTGAATATACAAAATAGAGATAAAAACTGACAAAACGGAGACTGAGTATATACCATGTTTTATGTGCATATGAATAATAAGCTCTCACCCTGTATCTCAGGATATTTTATCATATAGAGAAGACCCCAGTACAGAGTGGTGGAGGTGGTCTCAGTTCCCGCTACAAACAGATCCAGAGTACAGATGCACAAGTTCTCCACATCAAACCCAGCAGCGGTGTCGTCTTTAAGCTAAACAACACGATTGAGAGGCATTTCAATTCAATAGCCATGCATTATTATTACCAAGGCATTTCAATTAATGATGCCCTCTAAAAAAAGTCTTACTTTTTCCATCTCAGCAAGGAAGCAGTCAATGTAGTCTCAAGGATTTGTTGGATCATAATCCACTCTGTGTGCATTCACCTCCTGCCACAGACTACTGATTTTCTTGTGCGGTCCAGGGACTCGCCGCATGAGCCATGGGAACATGTTATACAGCTAAAGAAAGAAAAAGAAAGAGAAGCTGAGCAGTGAAAGAGAGCTAAATTATCATGTAAAAATGTTAAAACAAAAAATGTTTACTTGAGCACAGATGCCTCCTTCCAGATACACAGCTTCATTGATGTTCTTCAACAGAGACTGGAAGTCATTGTCACTGTACTCAAACCGATTACCAAACACAAACACACAGATCACATTTGCGACAGCGTTGTTCAGCAGTAAACGAGGTTTAAATGGTCGACCTGGAACAGTACAAAACTGTGCTTTCGATTTCAAAAGTCATTTTCAGTTGTTTCCAGTAAACAAACCTCAGTAAATACCTTGTTCATTTGAAATGGCCTCATTTAGAAAGGTACATTCAAGACTGATGGACGGCTCCAGGCTTTTCTTTCCCAATCCAAAGTTTCGAAGAGTCGAGAGTGCAAATCTTCTCTGTTGCTTCCATTTATACCCACTGGCAGCAACTAAACCTGTTCACAGAACAGACCCTTTAAACTTAATTGATTACTGATCATCTGTGGTGACATGTTAAACTACCAATTTAGCATTCAGATACTAGACTGACCTTTATCTCCAATGATCTCAGTAAATAAAGGTAACATAGGTCGATCAGCAAGGTTCTCACCTTGCTGTAAATACACCTCCTTCACGAGTTTATACCCATCCAACACCACAAATCTTGGTCCAATTTTGAGGCTGAAAATTTTGCCATATTTTTCTGCAAACTGTAAAACATGATTTGTTGTCAGAGCTCCTGAAATAACAGCATATAATGTTATCTACTATTTAGAAATTAAAACTCAATTCTTTATGCGTTATTATCACTGTTATTAATTTTACACATTTAGGATATCATTGCATTACGTAACACATTGTTACTGCGGCATCATATCTGTTCCCAGGGCTACCCTGATAATACACTTAATTATTTGCCATAAATATGAGGAACATAAAGCTCATGGGAACATCGGAGTTCAAGTTGTTTCACTTTATCGTTTTAGCAACTGTAAGTTAACTGTAATATGTTTATGTTGTGGATATAGCTAGCTGATTAAGCTCATGTAAAGCAGGTTGTTTTCGTTGCTTTCTAGGCGACTGACGCTGTTTGCAGCCACTTTATTTAGTTTAGATATAGCTGAAATTGTAGCTATTTACCTCTGAGAACTGAAGATGAATCCTACTGGTGTCGATATGATGAAGGTGTCCTATAATCGGTAAAGACCATGGTCCAGGAGGAAAGTTCTTCGGCGCTTTATTTCTTATATAATCACTCAGCAATAAAAACACACACGAAAATATCAAAATACTCTTGATATCGATCCACTTGTAAAACTGCAACAGGTCCATGACTGACACGTCTTTGATTTCTTGGGTAGGTTTACTGTGTTAAAGTGCAAACAGGTATAAAATAGGTCGGAGCCAGGAAGCTTGAAGTGGGCAGGGCTCCAAATGTGCTGTGTAACACTTATTCATTGGACAAGGGTGTTAAATACAGCTTTTTATAGAGCAATGTGTATGTGTAAATCTAGATTTATGAGAATAGATAAGATAATCTCACTGTATATACACTTTAAATTACTTAAACACCTTTTAGAGTGCCATTATTTAATAAAGGAATAAAGGGTAAAGCTTTTCTACTTTTAAAAAGCTAAATTAGTCTCATAAAGAGTGCAGTTTTGCATATAGGTGGTTATAAAGAAAGAATCCATGACCACCCCACAATAAAATACATGAGGCTATTAAATACTTTGACCTAAAAGTTAAAAGGAACTATCCACCCAAATGAAAATTCTGTCATAGTTCTCTCACCATTAAAGGAGAAGTCCACTTCCAAAACAAAGATTCACATATAATGTACTCACCCCATTGTCATCCAAGATGTTCATGTCTTTCTTTCTTCAGTCGTAAAGAAATTATGTTTTTTTGAGAAAAACATTTCTGCATTTTTCTTCATATAATGGACTGATATGGTGCCCCGATTTTGAACTTCCAAAATGCAGTTTAAATGCGGCTTCATCTTACATCGCTGCAGAAGTAAGATGCAAAGAAGATCAAACACCCTTAACAAAAAAGGTAAAACAGCGATATAGGGCGATTTTGAAGTTGAGGGAGAACATGAGATGGGAGTTTTTTGAAATACCCTAACTGTCATGAACCGGAACAAAAACAGTTTAGGCAGAGTGAGACAAGACGAGCGTTTGACATTAAAAAGTATATAAATTGTATTATTTTTATGAAAATAAGCGATCGTTATGCTAGATAAGACCCTTCTTTCTCGACTGGGATCATTTATAACCGCATTTGGGATCGTTTGAAGCCGCATTTAAACTGCATTTTGAAAGTTCAAAATCGGGGCACCAGCTAAAGAAAGAAAGACATGAACATCTTGGATGACAATGGGGTAAGTACACTATATGTGAATCTTTGTTTTGGAAGTGGACTTCTCCTTTAAGTTGTTTCAAACCTATATGAGTTTCAGTTTTCTGTGGAATTTAAAAGAAGTATGTTGAAAACTAAACAGTTGATGGTCCCACTGACTTCCATAGTATTGGGGAGCACTATGGAAGTCACTGGGGACCAGCAGCTGTATGGTTACCCATTCTTCAGAATATCTTTTGTTGTTCAGCAGAAGAATTTCATATAGGTTTGGAACAGTTTAAGGGTGATTAAATTACTTTAAAAGTGTTTTAACAAATTGATTTTTGAGAGCGGTAAAGGTGTGCCGATTTTTGTTTATTGATAGTTAGATGTTTCATGTGATTGAGCACCTGCCTAAAGTTTTTGGATGTGCGCATATTACATCTTCTTTACATTTCTTTTTTAACATTTTAAAATTCATTTACTGAATGAGCACTGTGCTACGTACATTGTAAAAAGTGATAAGTTGACTTAAAAAAATTTGAAGAGTTCCAGTGCAAAACCCTCTAAAAGCCATCTTGGTCAAAAATGAGATAACGATACTGAGTGAATGCTCTCCACACACAGTATATGTTCATCAAGTACCTTCACTTCAAATGCACTAAATACCAGTCTAAACTTATTCAGAAGTACCAGTACTTACATAGAAACATATACAGAGTAGCAAGAAAGAAATGCTAATTTAAAAAAAAAACGTCAGATGTACTTAGAGGCTTTTGCATCTGGACTCTTTAATTGAGGAAACCCGTTGCCTTAAAATTATTGAGTAAATAAACTTATTGCATATACTTAAAAAAATAAGTTAGGTGAACTTGACAATTCTGAGTTACCCTGACAAAAAAAAAGCTATTTTTAAATTGGACTAACTTAAATTTATTAAATTGCGATAATTTAAAAGTGTCATCTACTTAACTTAAAAGTATCAAGTTAATTTGAATTGTCTACTTGCTTAAATTGAGGAAACCATTGCCGTGAAAAAATTCAGTAACCCCAACTTAATAATTACAATTCACTTGACAGATTTTTAAATTGAAAACTGAAGACTAATAATACAGTTCTCAAAAATACAAAATTGTTCAAAACAGACAATGCAAAAACATTTCCATGAAGAACTGTCAAATAAGGTGAACACACTTTTTATATAGCACCCTTATATATGTAGCAATATACAAACTGTATTTTATGTATAATCAATTTTTTCTTAACTGTTTTAATTAATTTTAAATCAATTTTTAAATCATTTTAAATGTTCTTAAAGAAGAACTCCACTTTCAGAACAAAAAATGACAGATAATGTACTCACCTGCTAGACTGGGTCGGTACTTCTGCAGTGATGAAGGACGATTTTGAAATGATTTTTGAAGTTGAGGGAGAAAATACAATTGGAGTTTTTCGACTCACTGTCTTGAGCCAGAATACACAGGGTTCAGGGAGAGCAAGACAAGCTTTTGAGACTAAAAAGTATTTAATTTGTATTTTTTTAATGAAAATAACCAATCGTTATGGATGACGATCTTGTATGACAAGGGGGTGAGTACATTATCTGTAAATAAACAGGGAAACAAAATGTACCAAGTCTTAGGAGGGGGCTTCGGCGGAGGACGGACTCCTGGGACGAGGGCAAAAGATGGAGTCCAGGGTGGTGACGGAATAGTCCATGGAGGTGATGACGGAGGGAGGAGCCAAGGAGGTGACAGGAGGGGGCTGGAGCAGGAGGAGCCAGGTGACGGAATAGTCCATGGAGGTGATGACGGAGGGAGGAGCCAAGGAGGTGACAGGAGGGGGCTGGAGCAGGAGACCCAGATCGCAGCCATGATGGAACCCCACGGTGGAGCCGATGGAGGGAGGAGCCATGGTGGAGGAAAGGCTAACGACTCCATGGGGCCGACCGACGGAGGCGGAGCAGGTGGCGGTAGAGCCCGAGGCGGAGACGGAGAGCCGATGATCCTTGGCGACACCGAGGATCCGGAGGGCCCAGGCGGAGCCCAAGGCTCTGGCGACCAAGGCGGAGACGGAGATCTGGAGGTCCGCGGCGGAGCCGGAGCGACAGAGGACCGAGGCTGTGCCCGCGGGAGGGAGGAGGTCCACAGAGCCGGTGGGACGGAGCGACGAGGCGCAGCCGGAGGAGGATAGTCCCGAGGCGAAGGTGGGGCGACGACTGACCAGGGCGGAGCCGGAGGGACGATGGAGCCCGGTGGAGCTGGTGGACTGACGGGCGACGGTGGAGACGAGGGAGCTGAGAGCCGGGGTGGAGCCGCAGGGTCGGAGGGCCGGAGGGCCGAGGCGGAGTCCAGGACTCTGAGGCTGGAGGCTACGATGAGGGATCCTCCAACCATGACACCGATGGAGACTGGCAGACCCGCGGCGAACCCACCACACAGATGGTGAGCTGAGGGTGAGCAGAGGTGCTGACAGGAAGCAGAGGTGACTGAGGGAGGATGGGTGGGAAATCCAAACAGGCTGACAGTTCCATATTCAAGTCCATAACATTATGACCCATATCCACTGGAATCATAAGGCTCTGAGAAGACAGGAATATTTACAACTGCGTCACACCCCGAGTTGTTGAAACTGTAACTGTAATATGTTTATGTTTTGGATATAGCTAGCTGATTAAGCTTGTAGTTAAATACAAACCGCGCTTCATTTTCGTCAATTTTATGACGCGATTAGCGCTGCTGTTTCCGCTCAATAACCTATGGAGATAAAATAATGCCTTAAAGATTTGCATGTGAAGAGTACGTGTTGTGCAAGTGTACATAAGACAATAAGCGTAAATTAAATTTGCATGCGCAAGAGAAGCTTTGTAAAAGTGTAAATCGCGTTTCAAGCGTAAGAAAAAAAAGATTTGCAGCATTTTACTGTTACTCGTAAGTGTAATTCATGTATTGTGAAACTGCAGATTCATGCTTTCGCAAAATAACATTTCTCCGCACTTACACTTTTGGCACGTTCTTTTCGCTAAAATACGGTCAAAAGCACTGCAAGCCTGTGAACAGAACAGATTTTGTGAGAATATTTCAAAGTTTACTTAAAAAAACTACGTACAACCATAATTCTGGAAAAGTTGGGACATTTTGTAAAATGATCAAATCTGTGATTTTTATTTATCTTTTATTTAATTGGCAAAAGTACAAAGAAAAGATTTCCAAAGTTTTCACTGACCAACTTAAAAGTAATTTGTAAATATAAGCATATTTATTTAGAAAATATTTATTTATTTATTTATTTATTTGAAGTATGCAGCACACTCCAAAAAAGTTGAGACAGAGGCAAAATAAAAGTGAAACGGTTATAGAATAACCAAATAAACTGCTTTGAAACACAGCAAGCAGGTGAATAGGTGAGGGTATCATGTTTGGGTATAAATGGAGCTTCTCAGTCTTCGCAAGTAAAGCTGGATCATGGCTCAAAATTTGTTTATATTAACAAAATAAAATTAAGTTGGCCAGTAAAAAAACATTGGATTTTTTTCTTTGTACTTAAGTCAATTAAATAAAGGCTAAAGATAACAAATGACATATTCTTGATTTTATGGCATTTCACAAAACGCCCCAACTTTTAATTGGAGTTGTAGAAAAATAGGAAACATGTGCTCCTCATTTTCAAAATAGTTACTATTTTAGTGTTGTCCTG